>NC_138198.1:122938677-123334180 GCF_964194105.1 Spermophilus citellus
GGGTGGGAAGGACACATTTTACCAAAGACAAGGTACTTGATCTGAGTCAGACATCAAGGCATGCTAGTAAGTTTAAGGAAGTTTCATGAATTGGGGACAGGAAAGATGTCCTGCAGAGCCTAATTTGCACTCAAAGGCAAGAGGGCTTACAGGAGGTCCTGAACCTGTGGTGTAGAACGAATCATCTGCTGGCTTGGCAGAGATGCTGAGTGCTATCTGCCTCTGCTTATTGACTCTGAAACCCAGCTTTTACCCTCAGCAAAAGGGAGAGGTGAATGGATAATTGGTAATTGATCCCTGAAATGACACTTGATAAAGACAACTTTAGAGAAAATTAGTGATGTCTGGCCGCAACAGCTTATCTCAACATTATTGGTACCTGTAATAGTGGCCATGAACGTCTGTGGTAATGGTAGCTGTTTTGGTGAAGGGAAGAGAAGCATGATGTCTTTGGAGGGTAGGATACTAGAATCGAGCGTGTGCAATCACCTTTGGGGGTCACGGTTCCTATCAGATATAGGTGTCATGACCATGTCCCTGGCTGACGCGTGCAGAAGTCCACTCATCAACGCATATTCCAGCAATCATGCCTTGTCCTCATTTCCCTCATCAAATCATCACTCTGACCTTAATCCTGAGAAGGGATTTGAATTTCTTCTCTGCCAGCTGCTTCTGAAATGAAGTGACCCAGGGATAGCCCTGAGGCTGAAGAAGGAAGGTAGTAGATTCAGAAACCGTTTGTCTCCCCTCTCCAGAGCCGCTTGCAAGTTAATATAAAAACTGTAACAACCTGTGTCATGCCTCTGGAACTGAGTTTTCAGCAACAGCTAAAATTATTTAAACAGAAATTCATTTGAAAATCAGGGTTTTATTAATGATATGGAATGAGATGAAAATTCAATATCAGTTTTTATGATCAATTATGTCAACCTTATAAAGTTTGTAATGTAATAAGCTGTAACCTCTGAGCTGAAACACAGAAGAAATTATTTGATAAACATTTGTTTCATATTTGATTGAGAATAAGTTTGAAATCTGATAAAGCAAAAAAAATCAATGCAGTGCAAACATGAGTAATACATCTATAACACACAAAGCCCTGAATTTTTTGAATATTTACCTTTGTGTACAGAGACTGAAAAGAAAAATATTATTTTACTGTATTTATAAATTCAGAATGAATTCATCTAGAGAAAATACCAGTAGAAACATTAATTTGTGTGTCTGTAAAAGATTCTTTCATGATTAATAAAAGTCTAGATTTCCATCAAAATCACATCAGAAATATAGCTGTATTTTTGTATCATATTCTTAAGTCATATGAACGCATATTCCAGCAATTATGCCTTGTATAACTGCTACTATGATAAGAAACCAGGGAAGAAAATCTTAGCAAGTTATTTCAGATAAATTAACAGAAAACTTATATAATATCACTACATTAAGATTCTTAGTATCCTGTGTTACACAGAATTATAAGCAAAGAAACAAGCTACATAGCTCCCTCTCTGCAAGAACAGATAATTGGTCAATCATTTGCATGTTGACAGAAATTCATATAAAATACAAGTTTCAATCAAGATTTTCTTTTTTCTTTTTTCCCAAATAATGCAGGTTTAAAAACCCTTCAGATGTAGTATTGAATGCTGTCTTAATTTCCATAACATCTAGTATGGACTTGGATAATACTTGCTAGTTTCAAAAAAGGAATTTTTTAATGATACAAAATTAAAATGATTATCTGCATTGTCTAGGTATTAAAAGGCATAAAAGAGCATTAAAGAATATACATTACCAGACATCAAGGCATGCTATAAGTTATAGTAATTAAGAAGATTTTTAGCTGGGTGTTATGGCACACATCTGTAATCCCAACAACTAGGGAAGCTAAGACAGGAGAAGGGCAAGTTCAAAGCCAGCCTTAGCAAAAGGGAGGTGCTAAGCAACTCTGTGTGACCCTGTCTCTAAATAAAAAAATGCAAAAATAGGGCTGGGGATGTGGCTCAGTGGTTGAGTGCCCCACATCAATCCCTGGTACCAAAAAAAAAAAAATGTTATTGGCACAGAATAAACTAACAGGCAAGCCAATCAAGATAAAGATCTCAGACTAGACCCACACATGTATAGTGACTAGATAAGCAATAAAAGTACCAATACAATTTAATGAAAACATATAATTTTGGTAATGTTTTAATGATTTCACCTGAAAGGTATACTTTAAACACACACACACACACACACACACACACACGCACACACACACAACCAGCCTCTCTCTGACTGCTCTCATATCGACAGAAAGAAAGATAGAAACATACACAATAGTGTAATTTATTACATTATTGAATTATGACACATATGAACAATATTATTGTTTTGGGCAGAAATAATATAAAAAATCACCTTTGAAATAAAATATATGAAGCAACCTAAGAATGGACTAACATTTTTGTAGTGAGCATGGTTAATTTTGAAACATTTCTTTAATCCACTTTTGCGTATAAAAATTTTCATGATGTCTGAATCTTTTACATCAAAAATTACAATAGTAAAATAAGTACTAAACTAAAATGTAAAAACAAAAAAATCTTTAAAGTTTTTAACATTTTAAGTTTAACAACACTTAGATAGTGTTTGAAACTCCACAGGCAAATTTAGGCCATGTTTTAGCTTAACAATCATAGCATTTGCATCGTAAGGAATGAGTTTTAAATGTGTTGGTACTTAGAGATTATCCCACCTCAGCAACTGTAAATAAAATAAATCTTAGGTTCTCTCTCTTTCTCTCTCTCCTTTTGAAATTTCCCTTTTAAATACTCCCTGGAATCATATGTCTCCTCACGTGCATTTTCTTCCCTAATGGCTCAAAAATAATTCCACCATGCCAGTGTCTTTTCAAAACTGCCGTTTGTACAGCAACATAACAAGCCTTTGTTCTGTAAGCCTCTCCTCCCTTGTGTGAGGAGCTCACTTTCTCCCACACACCACTCTACCTCACATCAACCTCAAGTCACAGGGTTTTAAATGTGCTTGGTGACTCCTAGTCTTCAATAAAAATCACAGCTGTAGAAAGATCTTGTGAAATGATATTCCCAAGTGAATTGGCTATGGGGGGGGGGAGGAATTTATCTAGTGTCTTTAGACAGCCTGTCTCAGCCCTACGTCCCCAAGGTTACTGAAATTGTTCATCCTCTGCTTTTCTTTTTGACTTCTCTTTTCAGATTGACAAAGACAGAATTTATGGGGGAAGAGGCCTGGGCAAGGGAGGTGAAAGGGAGCCAGAAAGGTATAATTTTACAGTTACCATCTCAGCTCCTGCTGGGTTCTCAGTCTACCAGGGACAATCACCCTGATCACAAGGCACACCAAGGCAGCCTAACCCTTCACCCCACTCCTCCTCGAGCTCACTTTAGGACATACTGTATCACAATAGGGATGGACCCTTTGAAAATAAAAATCAAATATATTCATAAATTCCCATTCCCCATGCCAACACAAAGAGAGAATTTAGCTTTTCATTTTGTCCATTTTAAAGTACCATAGTAATAGAAAGAATTTGCAAAATATAAACCAAAAATGTGCAGAAATAGAATTGTTCCTTATATTTTTCATTTTGATTTTATATTCTGACTTTTTTAAACAGTAGCAGATATACTGTGAAAAAAAATAAATATGAGAAGAAAATAACAGAATTCCTAGGTAAAACCCTCCATTAACTTGAGAACAAATCCTAAGCCATTCTTTGTAACTGTGTTATTTCAACACAAAAGATATAGTGGTCTACATACATACGTATAATAATGCTATTTATACATCAAATTTTATTTTAAAAAATATGATACTTAATGGTTATATTATTTCACACCATAAAGACTTCTAAAATTCAATCTGTATTCCACAGCATGACCAAATAAGATGTATTTGAGGTACTCAAGTACAGTTCAACATTTTAAAATCAATGAATATAATCTATGTTGATAACTTGATAAAGAACATCTCCAAAAAAATCTATTAATTAATGTTGAGAAACTCTAAGATTCTCACAAACATCAGGAGAAAGGCAAGAATGTCCCCTCTCACTACTATTATTTTTCAAAATTGTTCTGGAAGTCAGAACTACTCTAATGAAATAAAAAGTGTATGCTCAGGATTGAAGAAAATTCTTTGCTTGTAGATGACATGACTGTTTATGGAGAAAGTCTGAAACAAGCAACAAGAAACTGTGACAATCACAGGATATAAGGATAATAAACAAAATTCAACTCCTTCCCTGAACACCTGCAACGAACAAGTGAAAACTGAAATAAAAACACAACAGAATTTACATTAGTACAATCAAAAATTAAATTCTTAAGCAAAAACTAACAAAACACGTACAATATCTACATGATAGAAACTACAAAACTCTGATGAAGAAAATAAAAAAAAAAACTAAAGAAGTCTATGAGTAGTCCATGTGCGTGGATATAAAGACTCAACATTTTCATGATGACATCTCTACCCAACGGTAGAGTCAATGAAATTCCAGTCAAAATCCCAGCAAGTCTGATTATATCAACACTCTGATTCTCACATATTCGTTGAGAAGCCAAAGACCCACACCCGTGGGCCCAGCTCTGAAGGAGAGTAGTGCTGAAGGACTGATGTTACTCGACTTTTTAAAAATTAATTAATTAATTAATTCTGACTTTAGGACCTACTCCAAAGCTCTGATCGTCAAGAACATGTAGTATTCATGAAAGAATGGACAAGAAGATCAACAGAACAGAAAGCCCAGAAACAGACCCACGCAAAGTCAACTGATCCTTGACCCAGAAACAAAGGAAATCCATGACGAAAAGACAATATGCTCAACCAACAGTATGGGGACAAC
Organism: Spermophilus citellus; assembly: GCF_964194105.1. Lineage (NCBI taxonomy): Eukaryota > Metazoa > Chordata > Mammalia > Rodentia > Sciuridae > Spermophilus > Spermophilus citellus. The sequence goes on from NC_138198.1 coordinate 122,943,551, forward strand.
TGGACATCCACTTCCAAACATGACAACAATCCAGACGCAGAACTTGCTCCCTTCTCAAGAAAATTACTCAAAATGGATCTCAGATCTAAACCTATAATGCAAAACCATAAAATCCATGAAGAGAGCAGAAAGGAAATCTAGGAGACCGTGGGGGTGGTGATGTTTTTTAAATGCAACTCAACTCTATTAAAATTTTGCAAACTTCTGCATCATGAAAAACACTCTCAAGAGGATCAGAATATGAGACACAGATTAGATGAGAGTATTTTCAAAAGACATATCTGATAAAGGACTGTTATCCAAAACATAAAAATAAGTTATTAAAACTCAACAGGCAGAGGGGAGTGAAGGGAGGGGAGGGGTTCAGGGTTAGGAAGGATAGTAGAACGAATCGCACATTATTACCATATGCACATGTATGATTACATGGCTAGTGTGATTCTACATCATATATAACCAGAACAACGAGAGGTTATACTCCATTTATGTATGATGTATCCAAATGCATTCTACTGCAATGTACAACTAATTAGAACAACAACAACAAAAATTCAATGCTTTAAAATAAATCACCTGATTAAAAAAATGGAGAAATATATGAATAAACACCTCACCAAAGAAAATGTGCATATTGTGAACACACATATGAAAAGATGCCCAACATTATGTCATTAGGGAGATGTAGAATAAAACAATGAGATATAACTACATACTTATGAGAATGGCCAAAATCCATAACACTGACCACACCAAATGTTGGTGAGGACAGGGACGCAGGAACACTCAGTTTTTGCTGGGGAGGAGGAAAAATGGTACAGCCATTTGGAGGACACATTTACAGATTCTTGGAGAATGAGCTCATATAAGCTGAAAACTTACATCCACACAAATACCCACAAATGAAGATCCATTCACAATTGGCAAAACCTGGAACCAACCAAGGGGCCCTTCAGGATGTGAATAAGTAAACTAAGGTACATTTAATCAATGGAATATTATTCAAACCTGAAAAGAAATTAACATCAAGCCATGAAAAGATGTGGGGGAAACTTAAAATACCTATTAATAAGAGGAAGAATCCAATCTGGAAGAGATACATAGTTACCATTCTAAGTATGTCAAACTATGGAAAAGACAGAATTGAGTCAATAAAAAGATGGATGGTTACTGGGGATTAGGAGACGGTGGTATAAACAGGCAGAGCACAGAGGAAAGTTAGGGTGGAACTACTCTATATGCTACTATAATGGTAGCAATTTTTCTCCTGGCATTAGACATTTGTCAAAACCCACAGAACATTCAACACCAAGAGTGACTCCTCATGTAAGGTGATCTTTCCTTTGGGTTGTAGTGATGTATCAAGGTCAATCCATCAATTGTAACAAACAGACAATGTACCACAGGGGTTGGAGGGTCCATAGTATGGGAAGCTATGCTCATATGGGAAATCTCTGTACTATCCACTGGATTTTGCCATAAGCCAAAAAATGCCATAAAATTAATCTCTATTGTTAAAAAATGCAAAAAGGATGCTGATTTATGCAACAAAAACTCCACATTTTTACGCCTTTTAACTATTCAGTTGGAAAGAGATTAAAAGTGGGCCATTCCAATTATTGCCGGTCTATTACTCATCTTCAAGAAGAACTTCATCATTTCAGATTTTTTAGTTCTTTGAGTTATTCAATTTTTCTCCATAAAAATTTCCCCAACTGGCTATAGTGGTTTATAAAATTTTGAATATTCTAAGTCTCAGTTTGGGAAACACAACATAACAGTGCTCCATCTTAACAATTATTGCCATATTGAAAACTCTGATAAGCTGGGGGTAAAGTACCCTCCTTTGACTCATGGTACACAAGCATTTCCTGAGTGTACTCAGACATGAAACTCAGTTAAGGAGGAACTATTCTAAAAATTTTTACAGAGGACAAGCAAACATAGGAAATAGCATTTCAAATTGCAATGGAAAACGATGAGTGGAGTCCAGTTCTTTCAGTGGAAGAGCTCTTTCCTTTGCTGTTAGCATTTATCAGTAAAGGGCACTTTGCGCCCTAAGGTACTGGTGGTACTGCTCCACCATGGCTGAGGACTGTAATGGAGCACCTCCTGAAGTTGTCAGAGCAGCCACCATCACGGAGACTCTCTTGGGTACAGAGAGGCACTGAAAATGCTGACCCCTGCGTAAAGTGGCCTGGTACCCTGTGACACAACGTACCTGTGCTTAGTTACAAAGGAGGCAGTGAACAGTGTCTCTGTCTCCAAAGATGACAGCATGAAAGAGAAAATAATTTACAATGAAGATACCTAGGAACACTGGCTGGGCCAGGCAATCAAAGTCAATGCCAACTGCCAATGCTGTGGGGCACCCCTGTAATCCCAGAGGCTAGGGAGGCTGAGGCAGGAGGCTAACAGATTCAAAGTCAGCCTCAGCAACTTAGTGAGTCCCTATCTCCGAGTAAATACATAAAAAGGGTTGGGGGTGTGGCTCAGTGGTTAAGCATCCCTGGATTAATCCCAATAGTGATAAATCAGGTTGACGAGATGAGTATGCTAGGATTGTGGCACCTTACTTCTGTTATCTTCTGCCCCAAACACATGACCCCTGTCTGACCGTGAGAAAAGCATCACACAAACCCAAATTGAGAGACATTCAGTGGTATACCTGACCACTGCTTGTCAACATTGCCTGATGTCAAAAACGAGGACAGTCTGAGAAACTCTCACAAGTCAGATTAAGCTAAGGAAATATGGTAACTAAATTAAATAGGACACTGGAAAGAATTCTGAAGAGAAAAAGAAATCTGAATAAAGTGTGGAATGTAGTTTACAATCATGTACCAGGATTGTCTCCCTGGTTGTAATAAGTGGACCATGGTAATGAAATTTACCAACACTCAAAGCCACCAGGTGAAGGACACTATAGGGCATTGGATTCCACTGTCCCACCGGATAGTGCAGTCCATTTGCAACTTTATATCTAAAGCTCTTCAGAAATAAGAAGCTCATTCTAAAAAATCACTTATCCCTTCTGATGGGAGTAGCAGTAAACCTCCCCTCTGGAGACAAATGCATTTTTAAGAGCTGTTTTAATCTTTGACTTTTAGTGGGAAATAATGCTCTGAGATTTCTCCTAACATTCTTTGACTTCTCTGGAACTGCTTGGATTGGATTTCATGGGGTTTGAAGAGGGGGTGAGAGTAACCAAACCATCATTTCCTCATTTTTCTTCCACTTTTGTCGATAGATGGGTCTCAGAGTGGCCTGAGCTCTGGAAGTGGAGGTCACATGCCTCACTGCCTCCCTCCTGACAGGGTTTGAGTAATTACTTCATGTTTTCTGGCAAGTTGTGAGACCAGCAGTGACTGAGGACATATGTCAAAGGCAGAAGGGTAAATGGAGAGAAGGCAGAAAAAGTAAATTCGAATCCACTTACCTGTGGCTCTTCTCCCAGCAACATCTGTGACAGGTGCCCATGTCACGGCTAGGGGTGTCAAAGTGTGCTGTCAAAAGTACAGCTCAAGAACACAGATGCTTTCTTAGAAACAAGTGGTCAGCATTTCTTCAATTGTAGTAAAAGTCTTTATATTTATATAACATTCAGAGGTATTTATAAAACTTTAAAAATATGCAATAAACATCAAAATGTGAACAAAGGAGACTCTCTGATAGAATCAAGCTTCAGTCACAAGACCTGGGCTTCTTCTCTGCTTCTTTTGCGTATTAACTGTGTGGTATGTGCCCAAAGCCTTGGTCAGTTCTCCTCTCCTTCTAATAAGGATGCAATACCCTATCCTGTGTGTATCACAGGGTTTTATTGAGAATCAGATGGTACCTAGTACCTCTTATAACGGACTGTTCAACTCATCTTTTCTTCTCTGCCTCTAATACCAGCTATCTCTATCTTCAATCCAACTCTTCTGATTTGCATAAACTCTCACTCCCTGAAACACCTCCTGGTTGGGCTCTGAGCTGCCAGACTCCAGACTGCTGCCAGTGATTCAACCACAGGAAACACTGTGAGTCTGATCATCTGGTGACAGAGCTTCACTGGTTGGCAAGGAGGAACAAATCCAGCCACATTACGAGTTCCTCTGTCAACGAGCCCCTGTCTATCCATCAAACCCTCTCATATGTCCCTCCCTAATCCCTAAGTACTAGAAATAAAATCTGCTTCAGGAACCACACTCCATATCTCTGTTCTTTGCTCACTGCTTAATTCAGCTACAAGAATGAGACGTAAAAGTCTCATTTTAGGTGTTACCTTTTGTCTCATTTTAACCCCAAGACTGAACTAAAGGCTTATTATCAATGCTTGCATGAACACCTTGCTAATTTCTTTATGATTTTATGTTCCTATTTAATAGTCTTTTATCAGCTGAACTGAGTCTTTAAAAATGAAATTTTTATTTTTGTTTCTGAGTAATTAATACAATATCAAATAGATGCCATATTCAATAAAGATTCTAGACGAGAGTTAGCAGTTGTTTATATAAATAGGAAGTTATTATAGTATTAATTCAAGGAAAATTCTCTTGTGTCTTAAAGTCCATGCTATAGGGTATGTTTCAAAGGACAATATAATTAGGACATGTTATGAATTAAATATCCCCCCCCCCGAAAATCTAATATACTGAAATTACTGGGGTTACTCAATAACCTAAGAATGTGATACTATTTGGAAATTAAATAACATGATATGGATGTGGTTACCTCAGATATCAACATTAAGTGACAAAACTTAAAATCTCATCACTCAATAACTTAGCAATTGTGAATAAAGACCAAGGTATTCAGCATTTGGGTACATGACACAGAGCGCGAAGCTCCCTTACCAGCTCTAAGACGGGGTTCCCCCTGATGAACGCTTGTGCTTGAATGTGAGCCGCAGAAGGCATAGCAAAATGAGGGGAAGAAGAGGTCTGTGGGGTGGGGGTTGAGTGTCATACAACATGGCAGAGGCAGTGGAGCAGAAGGAGATTGAGAGGGGGTGAGAGGGATGGGAGAGGGGAGGAAATGCAGACTGAATTAACGAAATCATGCTATACACATGTATAAATACATCACAGGGAATTCCACCTTTATGTATATGTAGAAAGTACCAATAAAAACTAAATAAATAAACAAATGAAAGGAAGATCAGTAGAGTAGAGGCAGGAGAATAGGGGTGAATGGGAAGGCAGAGAATGGGGATAGAAATCAAATCCCATGCAGGTATGATTTTGTCAAAAGGAGCCCAACTACTATGTATAACTGTGATACTCAATGAAAACATGAACCATAGGATCCCAAAAATCTAAGAAGCCTCCTAGGCAGATAATCAAAATTCTGGTCACTCTCCTCTTTTCCTGTAAATCTAGCTCTCTTTATCCCTCACCTCCATGGACTCATGTTGTATATGGAACCCATTGTCAATTTTCAGTGAAATATAATTAAAAACAAGGTCTATCCCAACCGGAAGTCCTTGCCACAAAGGTAACAGAGAAACAAATCAGCTTCATTACTGAGGAAGAATCAGACTAGAATGTGAAACCCATCACAGGCAATCCACTAAGAGATTCCAAAGACAGGAAGAAACCCCATCATATAGATAGCCAAGCAGATCAAACCCATCACAGGGGTGTCTTCAAGAAAAACAGAAGCATTCTCAAGGGGACATAGCAATAAGCACTTTTTACCAAACACAGTTTGTGTGAAATGTTCCTGTGACCATCTGTGCTGGCCAATTGGCCCTATCCAAAGATTAAACAAAGGAGAAAGGAACAAGGTGCATCTTTACCATGGAGCCTGTGTTCACAACTTGAAGGAAGGTGTCCCTGAAGTGAGGGTCCCAGGTGAAGAGTGCTGAGAGAGAGAAGCAAAGCAAGGATCTGGGTGTGCTCATTCTCGGGGTTAGCTCCCTGGCATCCTTGGGTCCCACACTCTAACCCTTACATTTCCTGGAAGTCTTGGAGGAATGTTCCCAGGAAGACTGACAGTGGCATCAGAGATCTTGATCTAGGCAACTGTGGGCAAGCAATGTGTTTGCATCTGCATCTGTTGTTTTATATTCATGTGCATGTAAGTAGATGTGTAGGTAGATAATAGACAAGCTACAGAGCAGCTGAGAATACGGGAGAAATGACAGAATACTTAAGAGAAAAATATATGTGAGTTTTCAAGATGACGGGAGAGGACTTTACCAGAATTTAAAAGTGGACATTCAAAGCAGATTGGGGACTCAGGATGCTGGATACAATAAAATAAGGAAGTGAGCAGGACAGAAGACTAGCCAGAGCAATTCCTCTGCTAGCAAAGTGGAGGGATAAGGGGATTAAAGGAACCTGCATTTTTAGGAGGCTTGAGGCATATCTGGTTATGGAGCACTGAGAGATCCAGGGCACTGACAGACAAACCTGAAAGGCACACTGCACAACATCCTTATGCGGGAAAGAAACCACCATCTCTCCAAGCAGAGTGTGGAGGACAGAAGAAGGAACAGTCTCGCAGCTGCAGCACAGGGGCCAGCAGCTAAGAAAGCTAATTCCTGGCAAACCCAATTTTACCCTGAAACACAGGACCAGTAAACACACACTGCAAGCCATAGAGCGTGCTGAAGTGACCAAGAGAAAATCAAATTCTGAGAGAGTCTTACACATGGGACAACTGGTCATGGAAACCCTCCCAGCTCTACCTCTCCTTCTCTAGCCTGCTGCTTGCAGGACTGGCTGGGAGAGACTTATCTGGTTAGAATTCAGAAGGGTGGGGCTGGGAGATATTGAGCTTGGAGACTGAATGCAAGATCAGGAAATGTGGATGGCATAGTTGACATAGGGAACTGAGAATTAGTTCCTCTATTACATGAGTGGAACCCAGGGGAGATCCCTGAGGTATAGTTTTTCAGCATGGACTGGCAATTACTGGACCCTGGAGGTGTGCTGATATAAAAATCACCAGACCAACTGGCATTCAACAAAGACTCTGGACCTCACCTGAGCCAAAACCCTCCCTCCAGGAATTTCATCTATGGGGCTTACCTTTCTCATTCCAGCAATCTGAAGGGTGGAGCATCATGCTCCAGCATATCCCACCTAAAACTGCTGAGAAGCTGAGAATCTTTTGAACTCCAATGGAAAGGATTCTTTAACTTTCTATTGAGATTTTTTTTTTCTCTTTTACCTTTATTTTTTCTTTTCTCTGTTTAATTTTGACCTTAATGGTCTAGCATTTCTGAAGCCAGTCATTTTTTCATGGATCAAATTTTTGAGGGTTAGGATGTTTGATTAAAGGCATCCAGAGAAAAACAGCAGACAACATTTAGTAGGAAACCAATCCATATCTCAGTTGACTTCTCAACCCAGACTCTCAGAGATAGAACATCTTGGAATAATGTATACCAACCATTGAAAGAAAATGGATGCCCACTGAGAATACTATAACCAGCAAAAATAAGCTTTGGTATTGATAATGAATTAAAAACCTTACATGATAAACAAAAGTTAAAAGAATTCACAACTATAAAGCCTCCACTACAAAACATTCTCAGCAAAATATTTTACAAAGAAGAAATGAAAAATAAAAGTGAAAACCAGCAAAAGGAGAAGCCAAACTAGAAGACAGTCAGTCAAATAAGAAGTTAATTCAAAGTAAAAACCAGAAATAAATCAAAATAAAATGGAATAAAAAATCATTTTTCAATAATAACATTGAATGCAAATGGCTTAAACTCATCAATCAAAAGACAAAGACTGGAAGATTGGACTGAAAAAGAAGATCCAAAAATATGCTGTCTCCAGAAAACTTACCTCATAGGCAAAGACATCCACAGACTAAAGGCAAAAGGATGGGGGAAAAGTGTTTCATTCACAAGGAACTAGTAAACAAACAAGGGTTTCTACCCTCATATCAGATAAAGTAGACTTCAAGCCAAAGTTAATAAGAAGGGACAAAGAAGGACATCATATCATTTAAGGGAACAATATGTCAACAAGACATAACAATCATAAATATTTATGCCCCAAACCATGGAGCATCTACCTACATCAAACAAACCCTTCTCAGTTTCAAGAATCAAATAGAATACAATATAATAATACTAGGTAACTTTAACATGCCTCTGTCACCACTGGGTAGATCCTTTAAATAAAAACAAAATAAAGATGGTATAGAACTAAAAAATACAATTGATAATTCAGACTTTACAAACATATGTAAAATATTTCATCCATCAGTGGCTGAATATACTTTCTTCTCAGCAGCACACAGATTCTTCTCTAATACAGACCATGTTATATAAGCTATCACATATGTTGGTGTGGAATTATAATATTACCTTAATATAGTTTTGCATCTGTAGGGTTATTTTTATAGCTCACTTTACATTGACATTAATTTTTGTGTTCTTGCTTTTTCTTGATTAGACTGTTTTGTTTTTATCAACTTTTAGTTGATTATTTCTTCTCTATTTCATATTTTTCTTCTCCCACTCTTAGTTTTTTTCCTTCCTACAATATAATTTAAAAATAATTTGATTGTTAATCTGGCTTCTTTCTGATATAAGTACTTTAAGTTATAAATATTCATATGAGTACTGTTTCATCCCAGAGATTCTGATATTTTAAGCTTATATTATAACTTAGTTCAAAGCACTTTTTAATTTTTTTTTTTTTTTACTTTTTGGGGGGTTTCTTCCTTGGCCTGTGAGATATTTGTAAGTGTGCCACTTAATGCTAAAGTAGTTGAGAGGTGGGAGTGGGGTTCTATATATCTTAAGGTGGTTGATTTCTAATGTAATAAATCACACAGGAAACAATCTGCATGATTTCAAATTTTAAAAAAGTAATGGAAATCCTTCTTATATTTATTCTATTGGTTACATGCACATCGAAACATATCAAAACTAATCAAATTGCATACCTCAAATGTGTACCTTTCATTATACTTCAATTTTGCCACAATAAAGCTAATAAATAAAATTTTAAAAAATGCAAAATAAAAAAGAGTAAATCTCTCAATTAAGCAGGAGGAAAAGGATACAGAGGAGGCATCTACTTTATATGGGAATAGACAGTTTATTTCATTCGCATTATTTTTAAATGTGTTAAATTTTTACTTGACAAGTAACAATTGGATATATCCATGAGGTACAATGTTATATTTGGATTTATATTTGCAGTGAAGCAGGGTTAAATCAGGAAAATTAACAAATCTGTTATCTCACACACTTACATTCTGTGATTAAAAACACTTCCAATCTACTCCCTTTGCAATGTTGAAATGTACAATTTTGAAATTTTAAATTCATTATTATTTAAATACAGTCACCATCCTGTGCAACAGATCACCAAATCTTATTCAACATCACTCAAACTTTGTAATTTTCAATCCATATCTTGCTTTCCTCATTTCCCTTCTTCCCCCTACATCTGATAGCCATTAAGTTTGTACTGCTGTACCAATTTACAGAGAACTTAAGTGATTCAAAATAACAGTAGTTCCTTGTCTTACTGTCCCATTATTCAGAAGTGTAAACCAGTCTCTCTGTGTTAGAATCAAGTTCTTGGCCACGTGCCCTTTTCTGGGGGATCTGCATCCTTGCCTTTGTCAACTAGAGGAGGTCAGCGCGTTCCTAAGCTTGAGTCTCTCTTCCTCTCTTCAGGGACAGCAGCACATCCAGTCCTCTGACCACTCTTCCACTGTCACATCTTCCCCCCAAGCTCTTCTACCTCTCCTTGCTCTTTTGAGGACCCTGGCGATTGCCTTGGGCCCAGGGGATAACCCTGGAACACCCCCCCCTTTCTCAAATTCCTTGACTGACCACAGCCTCCAAGTCCATTTTACCACGTACAGCAGCAGAAACAGGGATGGATGTCCATTCTCAGGGCCATTGTTCTGACTCCAGTTTTCATCCATACCAGGAAGGATGACAGCCTATCAGAGGTAGGTTGGCGCATTTAGTGGTGAACATTAATACTTGTTAGCTTACCACTTGCAATTTACAATCCATTCGCTGCAAAAGATTAAAGAAGATGAATTGTTGGAAGTTGAATGAAAATGTATTTGATAGTATTTTGAGAAATGGGAGCGGGAACTGACTAGGCTGGTAGTGGTAGATCTTTTAGACCTCACCTTAGTTTGGGGATGATAATTTTAAGATCACACTTTTCAATACAGTTGTATATTTTCTCCAGTGGGTTTTGTGTTTTTTTTAATCAAGTAGGTGGATTTTGGGGTTTCCTAGAGGAGCAAATGAGGAGTAGGGCACTTGGAGATCTAGACAGGAGACTGCTGAGCCTCTTGGGGCTCTAAACCTCAACTAGACCAGTGGAGATGAGACTGCACGGAAAGGATGGACTCTGAGGTGGTGGGTGGGTGACTCTGATGGGGTCAGCAGGTACTGAAGAGGTCATTTCCAGGATAAGCAGTCAGAAAGAATCAATCAGGAAATCAAAGTTTTAAACAATAGGTCTCCTTAATTATTATGGGCAAAGTCAAAAGCATGACCCAGGGTGCAGAAAACACAATCAGAAGTGTGGAAATAAAGAAATTAAGTGTGCCAGGTGTTGCAATGCACTCCTGTAATTCCAGCAACCAGGGAGGCTTGAGGAGGAGGATCACAAATTCAAGGTCAGCCTGAGTTACTTGGGAGTCCCTGTCTCAAAATAAAGGTCTTAAGAAGTGGCTCAGTGGTAAATCCCTCCTGGGCTCAACCTGCAGTACTAAAAACCAAAACCAAAATATAATCCAGGTAGCTGGGTTTGTCTTACCAATTGTGTCTGTAGGTCTGTGTGCATGTCTACATGTCTATCTGGCATTCTCACATCCCCCTTCCCGCCACACTCTCTCATCATTTTACAATTTATTGGGGAGAAAAAGGAGTTTTAACACAAAATTTGAAATATTCTCTAAATTGAGTTGTTAATAAAGATCATACTGGAAAAGTAGTCTTTAAAATTCGTTCCCCCAAAATTTCCTCAGCTAACCTTTATATTTTGCAAAAGGGTATCACTGGAGAAGTTATGAAGTAGAAAATTTCTGATGAAAACCTCATTCAAAATTTATACTGGTCCAGAGAGTCATACCAGTGTGTGGGCTGCACTCTGATTTGCTGGAATGATAAGGACAGAGAGGCTTTTGCTGTAATGAAATCATATATGAGGTCTCTATTCCAAAAGGAGACACTGAACCAGTATAAAATCAACTAACTGGTGGACCATGTCAGCTGATGGCAGGGCAGGGCACCCATGGCAATGCTTGACCTTGGCTTCCAGCGAGCGTCCTGCAGATCTGCCTGAGACTGCGCATCTAACTGGGGAAGTAATAGGGCTCCCGAGGAAGACGGGACAGCCTGGGGACACATCCTCACATAACACTCCTCTCGGGTCCTTTATCCTCTAAATGCCTTACTAATTAACAGGGAGACCATCATACATCACAGGGCAACAAGCACCCAGGGACCAGAGCACCATTGTAAAGAGAGATGTCCCGCTTCATACTGAGCCGTTAAGTTCTTTATATCACTGCTTTCTCTGAAATGATGACATTATTGATATCACACAGAACGGTATTTTAAAATCGTGCTCCACTGTGAGATTAAGTTGTAACCTACAGGGATAAATTCCACGATTCTCTAAAATTAATTTATTTTCAAATCTATAATTAACAGTTCACTAAAATCTCTAGCACCATTGTAGCAGTATAATAGCTCCTAAAGTCCCAACTACATGCTCATAAAATTTTGATTACTTCTTGTAATCATGCCATCTGGTACCTTGGCTATAGTGATATCTTAAAACTTACTGGAAGTTCGCTGATTTTTAAAGTTTTTTTTTTTAATATTCTGATAATTCATCATTTTAGGAATAAAACTATAGCTTTGCATCTTTAAAAATTCAACCATATAAATGATCATTTATCTGGTTTTGTTATCATCAGGCACTATGGTAAGTATTTTCACATAACATTTATTAAGTCATGATATTGAGTATAGAAAATTTTATATATCAGGTGCAAATAAAGGCATTTGAAATATAGTATCCTCTGTCAGATAATGCGACTAAATAAATCTAAGTAGCTTATTTTAATTTTATACAAACATAAAATTCTTATGCACTCATATATCTAAAATAATAATAAAAATAAACAATAACAATAATGATAGGGAAAAGACTGCTATTGCCCACGTCTGCACAGGTGATGGAGTCAGAGTAGCTCCTGTGACTTGGGCTGGCAACAAAAAGACCACAAACACGGAAATACCTTCCTTTGCGTTCAAGGACGGCTCTGAGACCCCAACTTGAATGCTGGAGGGCAAGGGGAACCAGGGAGGCCGGGGGCCAGAGGCCAGAGAGCACACCCAGAACCTGTTTTTAATTAGGGCAGGTGGCAGTTGACGGAGAATTCCACCCAAATAAGGCAAGGGATTGGTTACAGCAAACACGGGGTGTAGCCAGTCCCAGAGCTGCTCTCCCTCCCCCAGCGAAGGTGAGGCCCACCTGCCTCCACTGCAGGATGCCAGTTCCACACTCCCCTTACTCAAGGCCCAGGTGCTCAGCTCCTGCTCAGGGCAGCCCTTTGGAGAGTATCTGGCAGCACCCATGTAGGTCCTCCAGACTGGCTGTGGGTCCGCTAAGCCACAGAGCTGAATGGATAAAACCGCAGCCTCCTCTGAGAGGGTGGGGAAGGACCTGGAGATCAGATGAGCAGATGTGATGAACTGGATCCTGGAGCTTGGCGAGGCGGCCCCCAGGGTTGTCTAGGTGCCATGACCACAGCACCTGCGGGTGGAGTCTGGCATTCTCTGGCCTCTGGCCTTCCTGGCCTCTGTCTGCCAGTGGGGACCAGGAACTGTCCCCGAGTAGCGGAGAAGCCTCCTCCTGGGCTCCAGCCTGCCCACTGCTCACTGCCGGAACCCAGGGAAGATCTCCCTGGCCCCCAGGCTGGGTCTGACTCCAGGGACCCGTGAGATGTCCCTACCGCGGGACCACAGACCCGAGGAACCCAGAGGGGAGGACAGACCAGTATGGCCTCACCTTGGGGACGGCAGGATGGACGCTTTCATTGGGTTCCCAACAAGACAGAAGGAGGAGGGAAGCAGAAATTGGAAGGAAACATCTTCCCTGTTTGGGGCTAGTGGGTGGTAAGGGTAAAACCCGGCAGTGGAGCTTACAAAGGCCTGTGATAAAAAAATGCCTCAGGCGATAGAAAGATGTAAAGCTAAAGTAGAAGAGGAGCCAAGGGCACCTGACTTGGTGGTGTGGTTATGAGAATGACGCGAGAGGTTGTGACAAAGACACAAAACAGCAACCACAGGTGAAAGGTCACTGTGTCCCAGGTTGAGATCTTACACTTTAAGATCCAAGAATTAAGTAGAATCTATTAGTTATTTTGTTAGATGATGGAATGTTACAAGGAAACGGGGGAGATGTTCCATCTTGGGGACAATATAAATTGAGATCTACTTAGAGATACGTTGAATAGAGTCCGGAGCAAAAGTAAAAGCTGATGAGAAGATGAGAACCAACGGAGGAAATATGGCACAGTGGACAGTAAACTTAAAGTCATCTGATGTACACTATCTCCAACTCTGAAGTCAGGGCAATTTTGAGTAAAATCCTGACAGTTTTATTTTATTTTATTTTATTTTATTTATTTATTTATTTATTTATTCATTTATTTTTTTATTTAATGGAAAATAATGTCATTTTCGCAGGCTTTGGGGAAACTTCCACATTGGTCATTGCTGGCGCTGGCTTCCAAGGATAGAAGGTCAAACCCTCTGTGTCCTCCAGCGTCCCCCCTCTGTTAGGGGACAAGTCCCCTTCAAGCCACCGCGTCAGGCTGGGGAGTAGAGAGAGCTCTGGGGGAGATGGCCACGGGTTCGCTGAGCTGGGAAGGTGTGCAGCCACCGGAGGAGAACCTCAAGGAGCAACCCCAGGTAGACCCTGAGTCTGGGGGAGGGGAACGGTGGGGACTGGGTTCTGAAGCACCAGAGGCCACACCCTGGAAGGTGTGGCATGAAACAATGAGGACTCAGGCTTTTTATGACACTTGAGGGGGGAGAAGTGAATGGATGGGGGCGAGGGTCCAGGCAAGGGACCAGCACAAGCCCCATGAGTGTTAAGCCTGGGTAGGTGGGAGCCACAGCTGGAGCAGGCCCTGGGGCAGCGCCGGCCACAGAGGAACACAGGTTTGTTAAAGTCCACTGAGGAAAAAATCAGCAGACAGACTCTGCTGCATGTGGTTGCTTGTAAATAAAATAGAAAATTGAAGATGACTTTTAAAACCAAAGTGAGCCACTAATTGCATATCATATTTAGAGCTATGAAAATCAGGAATCTATAGGGACAAATTCAAAGAATGTCAAAAGGTCACTTTTTTTTTTTACCAAACTAGATATCAGAGCCTGTAATCCCAGCAGCTGTAGAGGTTGAGACAGGAGGATTTCGAGTTCAAAGCCAGCCTCAGCAAAAGTGGGGCACTAAGCAACTCAGTGAGACCCCATCTCTAAATAAAATACAACATAGGGCTGAGGATGTGGCTCAGTAGTCAGTGCTTCTGAGTTCAATCCCCAGTACCAAAAACAAAGACAAATAAATAATGTAAAATAAACATTCTACTGTTATTTCAATAGGCTGATAGACAAATCTATTATACTATCGAATCCAGAAATAGCATTTATTATATATAAGATTTATTCTATGACAAATGTGTTTTTGACAGTGTGAAAAGCCCAGTGCATTTACTAAGACGTGTTGGCACGATTAGCTGTCCATCTGGGTAAAGATAATGTGCACCCTTTCTCACACAGTATCAGAAACAAGCACCAGATGGTTTAATGATTTAACTAGGGATGGAGAAGATTTTCTTTACCAAGACTAAAACTTAAAAATTACAAGAGATAGCTACCCACCCCCAACACAAACACACTTAAAATATTGCAAAGGATATTTCAAAAAAATTATTTGAAAAAATAATGAGGAAATTTATTTTCAATTTACATAACAAAAAAGTGATTATAATTTACATGATATTTAATATAATTAATTTTAAAATACTGATGCCCTAAAAGAACAGGGGTAGGGAATACAATTAAATGATTCACAAAGAATTTCTATTAATATGAAAATCTACATACTTCACCCTTTAACTCAAAAATTTTACTCCTTGTATTGGGTTTTACATAATTACCAAATTGGATAGTATATTCATATAGAAATATATATATATATATATATATATATATATATATATATATATGATAAATGTATACTACAAAAACAAAACTGATATATAAGCATACCATAAATAAGTTATTTAATGTAATTGTTGTGGGAAAAGATGGAAACAACTGAGATGTTCTTACTCTAATTTGTTGGAATATTATGCAGTCAATAAAAAGAAAGATTTATGTTTTCACTATTAGATTTGAAAAGAAGTTTGTGGTGTATTAAACAATGACAAAAAAGAAAAAAGAAAAGAAATAAACCAGTAAGTATGAGTCTACTTTTAAAGCATAAGTAAATCAATAAAAGAAAATATAATTCTTTTATTGCTTTATCACTCATATAATCACATATACAGTACATATACATGCTTATGTATATGTATATATAATTTATAAATATTTAGACATATTTATGTGTGTATATCTGCATATGTGATTATATGAGTGAAAAAGCAAGTATTTTGTACAATAACTATACTCTGCACTCCATATATAAAATAAATAAAATGCCAGTCTTGAAATATGTGCTTGAACAATAATCTATAAGGAATGAACAACTAAATGTAAATTTTTAAAAAAACACAAAAAGGAAAATTACATATAGACATAGGCACAAAATAAAAGTTACATTCCTGTAGGACATAATGTTTTTGCAGAAAAGTTGCTATGCTTTGTCAAATTTTACATATATATCTAGTAAATGTGCAAATGTCATTGTAAATATTGATTTGAATATATTATTAAAGAGTCTGAAAGAATAAAAACATGCATACGTGTTTATTTAAGCATACATGTATGTGAATAAATATACGTGGGTGTGCATACATATTTACATGGTTCCTAACATGTTTAAGATTTTAGATATTTTTCATTCCTTTTTGTATATAAGAATTTTCTTCTGGTATCTATTTACTTCAGTCAAAAATAAATTTCTTCAAGGCTTCTTTTGGTTCATTTCTATTGGAGACAAATTCTCTCAATTATTGTCTGTGGATGTTTGATCTCACTTTCTATCTTGTATGATATTTATGCTGAGTACAGGATCTGAGCTGACTGCTCTTAGTTTCAGCTTGTAAAAAAGTTGATTCATTGCCTCTTGGGCTTGTTTCAGAGTATGTATCAGCAACTTTCTTATCATTGCTTCTGAGCACCTATTTCTCCCTCTCTGTTTTCAATTTTTTTCCTTCATTTATGGCTTTTAGCACTAGATATGGTTCTCTTTATATTCATCCAATTTGGCAATTTCTCAGATTATTGGTTCTATAAATGTGTGTGTGTGTTTATCAAATTTGGAAATTTTTTCTAATATCTTTTACCATATTTTTTGCCCCCCCCTCTCCCCTTCTCTCTCTCTCTCTCCCCTCTCTCTCCCCCTCTCTTTTTCTGCCTCTCTCTCTCTCTCTCTCTCTCTCTCTCCCTTCTCTCTCTCTCCCCCTCTCTCCTTCTCCCTCTCTCTCCCTCTCTCTCTCTCCTTCTCTCTCTCCCCCTCTCTCTCCCCCTCTCTTTTTCTGCCTCTCTCTCTCACTCTCTCTCTCCTCTCTCTCTCACTCTCTCTCTCCCCTTCTCTCTCTCTCCCCCTCTCTCCCTCTCTCCCCCTCTCCCTCTCTCCCCTCTCTCTCTCTCCCCCTCTCTCTCACCTTCTCTCTCCTTTTCTCTCTCCCTCTCTCTCTCTCTCCTTCTTTCTCTCCCTTTCTCTCTCCCTCTCTCTCTCTCCTTCTTTCTCTCCTTTTCTCTCTCCCTCTCTCTCTCTCTCCTTCTTTCTCTCCTTTTCTCTCTCCCTCTCTCTCTCCTTCTTTCCCTCTCTCTCCTTCTCTCTCCTTCTCTCTCTCCCCCTCTCTCCCTCTCTCTCCCTCTCTCTTTCCTTCTCTCTCTCTCTTTCTCTCTCTCTTTCTCTCTCTCTCTCTCCCCAGTTCATGGATGCTCTAGGCAGCTTTTCCATTTCTGTGTCCAAACACCTGACAAGAACAACTTGAAAGGAATAAAGTTTATTTTGGCTCATGGTTTCCGGGATTCAGTCATGACAGCTGACTCCACAGCTCTGGGCCCGGGTGCGGCAGAACATCCTGGTGGGAGGACGTGACCGAGGAAGGCAGCTCAGGACATGACCACCAGGAGGCACAGAGACCTCTGTTCACCAGGGAAAACGACAATCCACAGGCACACCCCCAGGCCCTGCTTCCTCTAGCCACAACCCACCTGCCTCCTGTTAGCACCCAGGTCATCCTTGTCAGTGGATGAAGCCACCGTGAGGGTCACACCTGGTAATCCAAATCACTTCATCTCGGGAAATTCTTGCACTCATAATGAGCTTTTGGGGGACAGTTCATAGCAAACTAGAATAATAGGCCTTGATTTACACATCTACCAAACAGTTTGTTATTCTCTAATTCAGTAACTGAACCTCTATTAATGGTTTTGCTTTCTGTGTTTTAGATTAGCTCATTGCCTTTTCAGATTATTATTATATTATTAACTTTTATATTATTAATTATATTTTATGATTTTCATTTCAGATAGTGTAAATTTCCATTTGATTTTTTTCATCACTCTACTGATTTTTCTTCATTTATTATAGTCGTATTATCCATTATGTCCTTGAATCTATTTGTGACAATTTATTTATAGCTCTTTACTGCTGATTTCAGTACACAGATTATCTCGTTGTAGATTATTAATTGATCATCTTTCCCTGCCAGTTATACTTCTTTACAAGCCTAACATGTTTTATTACATGTTGAACATTATAAACACAATATTTTTGAGATTTTAGATTTTGGTGTCTTCCTTTTGTGAGCAACAGATATAGTTTTGGCAGATAGTTAATTTACTGATATGTCATATTTATCCTTCCAAGTCTTATTTTTAACCTCAGTAGAACTAGTCTGAACTACTCCTTATTCTAGATGGTGTCTTTTTAAGTTCTTCACCGAATTCCTGTAACTGGTGGGTTGAAACTCATGTATATATAGAGATAGATAGATAGATAGATAGATAGATAGATAGATAGATAGATGCCATGGATTAAACTGAGGGGTGCTTAACCACTGAACCACATCCCCAGCCCTTTTTAATATTTTATTTAGAGACAGGTTCTCACTGAGTTGCTCAGGGCCTTGCTAAGTTGCTGAGGCTGGCTTTGAACTTGCAATCCTCCTGCTTCAGCCTCCTGAGCTGCTAGGATTCCAGGGGTGCACCACGGAACCCAACAAAATTTCTATTTCAAAGGAATGTTTGGTTTCTACCATTTCTGTCCCCTCAAAGATCCCTAGAAGCCATTCTAAGCTGGATTACATGCCATTTTGCTGAGAAGATGTACATCTTCATATTCAATCAACGATTAATGGGAAGTTCATGGAAATTTCAAAAGATCATTTCTGTGCTGGGCCCTTTTTTCCGTCATTATTTCCTGGAAATCTCAACTGTCTGTCATCTGTTACTTTAGACCAGGCTTCCAAACTTCAGTGGATCTCCCCTGCTCTCATTGGCTCCACCTCTGTGCAACAGTGGAGAATGCACACACAGGTACCTACGGCAAGACAGAGGGCTTGAAGTGAGAGTTTCTCTTCCCTCAGTGGTAACAGTGCCATTCTGTCCCTGTTCATTAGAAACATCGCCACTTGTGTTTTGTACAGTTGCTACATTGTTAATTATCATTTACTTCCTCATGAATGGAGTTTTTCATGATGTCTTTTCCTTTCTCTTGAGTCTATCCCCATGAATAAGCTTGATTTCTAAAGACAGATATTAACATACCCAGTGCTCAATTACTCAATTACAATTCCAGTAGGTTTTTAAGGGATAGTAGACACTTGGAGCATCACATCAATTAACTCGTAGTGCCCTTGTATCTCAAGAAGACATAAAATAAATATTCAATAAATAGAAAAAATTCCAAGCAGATGTATGAACTTGAGCAAATGCAGCTCACACTATTTTCAAATTAAATTTTTCCCTATTGATGGCACCAAGAAAAAATACTGGATATAATGCATACAAGTTAAAATGCTCTACAAGATGTTAAATTATTAAATAATTCACCATTAAAATAAATATAGAATGTCTAATTATTATTCTATTGTAATTTTAAAAGACATGTTTGAAAAAAAAACAAGGACTAAAACAAAAATTTGAAAGTAAGAATTCCTTTATTCCCTAGGAAAAGTTAATTAATAAGCCATTTTATTTGTTATTGAAATCTCAAGGCAAACATTGTCCTTTCTTCATAGCCTAAAAGATGTACTCAATTTTTGAATGATGCTTTCTTCTTTTGAAAATGATAAAAACATAGTTTTTGCCCCCAAATTATACATTTTTAGAATTTTGACTATATTAGTGGAAAGATGAGATAAATCATAGGGATAAAAGACTGTTGTTATAGAATACTATGATGCATCATTTTAAATAGGTTAATATTAATCATCTATGTAAATCTGAATGCTCAACTAATCATAATTTATTGTAATGATTTGGACAAATAATAAACATTACATGTGTAAGTATTAAAGTCATGGATTAAACAAGAAATTACATATGACTTTAATTCTCTAAATAACTTCTCAACTCTTATAAACTACTAGGAGAGCAAAAGTTTAAAGAAATAGTATGAAACAGTATAAAGGACAATATGCCTTTTTGGAGGAGGTAATGAGACTGTGGGTAGAAAAATGATGAGCAACGGGAGACAGAGAGGTGAACCAATCAGAGCAGGAGAAGAAGACCCAGGGAAAGGCTTGAGCAGTGACCGCATCAGAGACGCACACACTTATTCTGTTTCTGAGTAAAACACTCATTCATGGCAAGATACTGCCACTGGAGACATATAACGCTAATTGCAGTGAATCTTTAGGCTTTCTGGGTGGATAATGTCTATTCCATCCTTAACAGCTCCGTTATATATAAGTGGAATAGTTCAAATAAAATCACCACAGTAGTACCAGGTCACAGGGAGAAGTCACACACTTTTAATAATAAGAACTTGCTCTCAGTGGCCTCCTTTTGCACAGGAAGAGAAAGACATAGGGAAAGACACCCCATGGGCATCCACCTCTGTGTGAAAGGGCGGCTCATTCTCTCCATGTCATATGCATCGACATAGCTCCATACGCAGGGGTCAACGAAGGGGACATCGCCACAGCTTGGATCAAGTGACATTGAAGTACCCAACACACTGGCAAACTGTTGAAGTCACATAATAATATGTCAACACATTGATGAAATACATAGACAACAACAGATGAAGGCTGGTTCTCAGGACACACACGAGAAAATAAATGAAGCACACAAAAAGCACCTTCCAGTATGTTCTCAAATTATGTTTTTAGCATATACCATTAGTGGCATTTTGAAATTTTATTTTGGTGGTGATGAGAGTGTTGGGGAAATTTCTGTGAAAACCCATTTTAGTCTTGTAGACAGTATAGGACTTTAAACTGTAGGTAATACATATTTTGAAATATATTACATTTTCTTACCATAAAAATAGCATATAAAACATTTATTTCACAGGTTTTCAGTTTTATATAGTTTCCAGTATGTCAATTTTCTGAAGCTTACAAGATAGTTACAAATATAACTTCACTATTTGTCTTCACTATTTGAAGTTCTTATTTTGATAATCAAAAGCAATTTGATATTATTATTACGTAATAGAATTTCACTTAAACATATAACCAATAATACCAATTGATATTTTATAATCAATTAATAATCATGAAAATATAGTTGACTTAAGCCAGTTGACAAAACTAATTTATAACATTTAATTTTCATACTGAAATTGTGAAGTAGAATTTTTACATACACGCACACCCACACCCATCCACACACACACACACATACACATACACACACCTATTTATTATTTTTGTGGTGTTAACGATCAAACCCAGAACCCTACACATGTGAAGCGCTTGTTCTACCTCTGAGCTACATCCCCAACCCACTCTCCTTTAAACAATATGACAACTTGACAATCACCTCAGTCAAGTTACGGCCTATTTCCTTTAGCCTGTTGCATTCCATTTTCATTTTCCCTTAGACTTTAAGATGCAGAGGCCTGGAGCACGGCAAGACAGGGTCTCTGCACGACAGGGTCCCAGCTTGTAGGTGGCCTGTCAGGGGACTTCATGCTTCTCTGCCTGTTGCCATGTATAGACATTCTTAATGAATGTTGGACACTGAGATTTCCATATTGTTAAATGGAAACAGTTTACTGTCTTCTTTAGAGTTTGGGGCTCTTTCCTCGTAAACAGCCAGGATACTTCCCATTCACTTTGATCATTTTGAAGCTTTTTAAAATCTATGTTTGGGTGGATACAGTGTAGTCCTTAACCTCGTGGAGAGTCCCATCTCCCAAGGAAGCCACTAGATAGCTATGAATAGCTTCCATGAGTAATAAAAACCCTCTAGTATGGATGATGGAATTTGAGAGCCCCACATTCCCCTACACTTTGCAAAATGTTCCTCTCATAGTGTTCCAGGTGTTCTATTCTCAACTCCTTAGAGGTGACTTAGGAATATAGACCATTAAGAAAGTTTGGGGTAACTCCCATGCAGTTCACTGTAGCTCTTCTCAAAGGATTGCTCCCAAATATCTAAAGAAAAAAAAGTTATTTAGTTGTTTTCAATCTTTCTTGCTTATACTGAGATATAATAATGGAATCATGTCTCTGATTCCATCATGATCAGAGCGCTAATAAAATTAATTTTGCCAAAAACTACATTATAGGATATAAGAGAGTCAAGCTTCACAAAGTTTAAAAACTTCAATCAAACATGACCAAAATCAAATAGACTGCTAACAGATATATTTCCTACTTAAGAATAAATTATTTTGTACTGTTAAATTTGAGTCAGAAAATATGTTCTTGATCTGGACTTGTGATTACTATTCAGTGATACCTTTGTCAATGCCCTTTATCTGTTTTATAATATCATTAAAATATGAATAATTTACACATTTCCATGGAAAAAAATCCTACTATGAAATTTTTAATAATGATAGAAATATTCTGTAGATATTAATAGCTGGTGGATATTTTTATATAAAGATATTCTACAAAGCCCGAACTCAGATTTTATGCATGTCCCGGGAACACGTTACGAACCTGTTGTTAGTATGATACACGACGAAGATCTGCACTGATCATCAGAAGGCCTTACTTTGCTTCTTCCCAGGACACAGCCACACTCCAATCATCTCACTAGAGCTTGGCTCCTGTTCCTGTTTTATGGAGCTGCACAATAAGACCGCACCTTGGGTTGATTCCTGGAACACCAGGTGTGACTTTTTTCTCATCAAGGATTTCCATATACTAAGCTCACACTCATGCATGTGGACACACACCAGGAAACCACGAGGGCAAACTGCTCTCTCATCAGTCAGAGAATGAGACTGGATATTCCAAAAATAAAGTCCAGGTAAAAATTGGTAGGAATATACCCACTGAAAACATTGTTCAACCCTAATTCAAATGTGTAGAGTGCAGTACAGTGGGGGCCAGGAAAAAGCCCCTTTTGATTTACAGACTGGCTAGTGGAGTTATTGACAGGGGAAACATGGCTCCTAAATCCTAGTGCATGATTTATAACAGAAAAGAAAAATTGGTCCCTTTTAAAAGAAGCTTTTGAAGTGGTGCAAATGATAGAACAGGAACAATTTAGACTGGTAATTTTATGAATGGAATTAAGCATCGACCATCAGGAGTTTATTTAACTTTTGACCACTGATAATTTGCTTAAGGTTTGCAGGCTTCTTCTCTTTTCCAAGCTGTCACAACTTCACGTCACAGCCAGGTAAGAATGGTGTTGTCATGCTTGATTCAGTGGTTGACAAAATCTGGCTCCCGGAAAGGGACAATTTCATGGACTAGGGGGCGCTGTCCACTGGAGAAGGAGCCTTTGGCACTTTGCATATAAAACACTCTCAGGTGGTGGTCGCGGTGGTCACCCCAGTGGTGGTGGTGATGGCGCCTTGGTGGGCAAGCCAATTTATTTTCTGCTTACTGCAGTTTTATTTGCATGCTGTGTTAATGTTCAGATAAAGTACATTAAAATGGCTAAGTCAAAATATGATAAATATGTGGACCATCCAGGTTCATTTATCATCATGACAGCAAGAATAGTCTTAAGGCCAGCTGCAACTGGGCAAGAGTATGAAAGTTCTGAAATGGACTTGAAATTTATCCGATAGGATTATGGGGCTCATATTCTGCTCTACTGCTTGACTTACCTGTGTGTGTCGGGGAAGGGGGTCCTGGGGGACTGAATCCTGGGCCCTGCACAAATCATACAACTCTTCTTTCTACCACTTAGCTATATCCCAAGCTGTTGTGTTTTATTTTGAGATGGGGGTCTCACTTGCTCACCCAGACTGACCTTAAACTTGTAATCCTTTTATATTAGCCTCCCAAGTAGCCGGGATTATAGGCATGCACCTATAGGTGCCAGTTACCTTGATTTTCTTAACTTGGTCCATTTTGTTCAATGACTGGTAGTGTGAGAATGGGAAATTGTTTGGATCTTTTTCAGTGTTTTATGTAGGATTTACTCTCCTGTTAGAGCAATAAAGCAGCTCTGTAGATCTAGATTTCATTTTGTTTTTAACAACAAATAATCAAGAAGCAAACTTTTATTCTAATAGTGTTTAAAATAATTAATGTAAAAAAAAGTCAGAAAATGAGTGATGGAGTAAGGTAATTAAGATGTATGGGCCACTGTCTATCTATACATTGTTGTCTTTTAAATCTGCCCTGCAAAATGGTTTCACTCCTGTCCAAAGCAAGCCTCTATATGCTACTTCCTAGCCCAGTTGCCTGATGATCTTCTGACCCTTATTGAATCAAGACAAAATCTGGGAAATATTCAGCAGCATCAAGTTGTCCCACATCCTGGTTTCTACCTAAATTTCCAGAGTAATATTATTAATTCCTTGTAATGCAATTTGAGGTATCAGAGTGATCTGTTGTCTACTAGCTATACACACCATTTTTAGTTTCTGCTTATCATAGTTGTACATCTACCATGCTTTCTCTTCACTGTTGCAAGAAATGTGAACATCTTTTTTTCTAAAATTTCCTCATTTATTCACCAACAGACCTCTCTTCTTCCTCCATTTTTCCATAATGCTTCATTAATATTCCTTTCATGAAACTCATTACCTTATATCTTGCCCCAAAATACCACCAAAATCCTTGATGAGAAGAGAATCTATACCTGCCTTTACTTTGTATATTGCCCAAAACCTAGCATCGTAACAGAATAAGCTAAAAAACAAGTTGGAAATTTTTGCTGTTATTTTTTTAGTCATAATCTTCAAGTCAAGCACATTGGAGTTTTTAAATTTTTATTTTATACTCTGTAGTTAGATACAACACTGCTTATTCTTGGTCTATGAGTTTGTTTTTTGTATATTTGATTAAGCTAATTCATCTGAATGTTTTGTTGAGAAATTTCTACTACAATATCTCTTAATAAGTTTGCCTTTAAAGCCCTTTCAGGTAAATTTTAATAATGTCTCATTCTTCCTTACTCCTCTTAGGGTCACTTTAAGAAATATTGAGCAAGAGGATATAATGAAAGAAAAAAATTCCACATAAATTTTATGGGAAATAATAGTTAATGACTCCTCTGAGATTATGAGTGGCAAGGACATGATTCTAAAATGATTTTTAGCTTACAAAAAAATTTTACTGATGAAACATGTCTTGTTACCATGCCTCTCAATTTATAACTTGGGTACCTTCTAGTTCAAAGATGTGTCGTTACAGTGGTACTGTATAAAGAAGAATTTCTTTAAAAGGACATGTTATGTAAATTTAACCTTTAGGATATTCTGTGAAAAAAAAGGAATAGCACATATTTTTCCTTTTATACTTCAAATAGCAATGAAAATGCAAATACTTTCAGTAGTGCTGAATTCAAGTAAAATTAACAAACCAAAATATAGCAGAGTTAAATACAGGGGAAAACTCATTTTACCCATTAAGCATTCTGAAAAAGATGAAAATCAAAAACAACTTAATAATTTAAAGCAAGAGCCCCTGAATAAAAGAGACCTATTTAACAGGTTAACTGAACATCTTTGGATAAGTAAGTATAAAGAGAAAGATTTATGGATGAAAGGTAGCATTCATTAAAAAATAAATGAAGAAGAAAAGTTAGCTGGTTCTTTTGCAGGTCTCAAAAAAAACTACTTTAGTGATAGAAAGACAATTTTGTGTGTCTAAAAAATGTCATACTCCACACCAAAATTATATATGAGGCTAAAAATATAGAAAAGGTTTCCTTTAAATGATCACATTGAGGGGGATTAAGAAAGTATATTCTTCTAGTCAGTAGCAGACTAATAAAATCAGTGTCTAAAATCATAATATAACATTTTGTAGACACCCCATTATAGATAAGAATAAAACGAACAGAAGGTGGGGCTGGAATCACTACCCTTTTGGTCAAAATCCCTTTCTGTATGACATCAAAAATTAGCTCTCTCCGAGTTCTTCTGGTGCATGGCTTCCACGGAGTTAGCAGGAATGGCCACAGTCCCCATCAGCTCCTTCCCCCGCTGCTGGACTTGTGCCCATTCGAAATCGAAATCCAATTCCTATCTTATCCCTTTTCATTTATTTGCTGTACCTTCATTTATTATTATTATTATTATTATTATTATTATTATTATTATTATTTACTGTTGTAAAATATCAAGCCAGCTTCATATTGGAGACACTGGGCGCTCAAACACTCTTTACTGTCCCTGCCTGAACTGAGGAACACGCACAGTGATCCATCACCAAAAGAATGTGAACGAAGTATGTGATTGGACCTTGATCTCAAGACGTGATGCCCGTTATCTACATAGTGGAATAAGTAACAAACACTAGAAAATAGTTTGTACTTTTTGGAATTTACCCACAATTAGTATATTGCCCTGATCAAAATTTTAGCTGTTTTACTGAGAAACTGATATGGAAGTAAATTATGATAACTGAAATCCAAGTAGGCAATATCTTTAAACTACCAACAGAAAACTGTAATCGTCAACTGATAATTCTGTATGTAGTAAAAATATATTTTTTCAGAGACATTGGTAAAAGAACCTTTTCCAATAAACAAAAGCTCTGTATGACATTAAAGACAATGGGAAAAAAAATGGTGTTCAATACTGTAAGGGAAAATACTACAACAACAAATACTGTAAACCCAGAATTTAAAACATTATGAAAATATATTTCAAAAGTTAAAACAAAATAGCAACTTTTTTTTTCACAGAATGTATTACCAGCACACTTGAAATGAGTAGTGTTCAAGGAACTTCTTTAGGCAGATAGAACATGATAATATATGGAAATATAGACCTAAAAAAAGAAAGAAATAGTAATAGAAAAGAACAATGTTTAGGTAAATATTAGATAAATAGTTTTTACTTATTTAAATTTCTCTAAAGACCATTAATCAATTATGCAGCCATAATATCAATGATTTGTTGGGTTCATAACATAGAAAGAAGAAAAATACATTACTAAAATATCAAAAACAACAAGAATTGGAAAACATAAGTGCAACTGACATTATTTGGAGATTTAAGTTTAAGACATAATGAATGTTTACACAACAGGACTCACAACATAAATAAAACAAATTGGCCTAACAAATCTGGGGGACAAAAGGAACCCTAAATGAAATATGAAACAAAGTGGAAGATGAAGTGAAGAAAGAGAACAAAAGAACATATGGGAACCAGAGGAGGACAGCAGGATAATAAATTGAAACAGTAAACTTGTTGAAAATAACATTAAATTCTACATAATTATGTTAAAAGAAAAAGACTGTCACATTGGATACAAAAGAATCAACTATTAGAAACCCAATTAGATAAAATGGCACATGCAGGTTAAAAATGTAATGATAACAGAATTTATACTTAGTAAGCATGAACCAGAAGAAAACTGAAGTGACTCTATTAACATCAGACAAAGTAGATTTCAAATGGGAAGCAGGGAAAATGAGGAGGAATTAATTAATCAAAATGACATAAGAATTTTACATGTATATGCATACAATGAGAAGGCTTCAAAGTGCATAAAGCAAACCTGAGAAAAGCAGAAGGAGAAAGTCCACAAGAAGGGTGGTAGGTTTGAGTATCTGGTCACACCATTGATAAGTAAACAGACAGGAAGTCAGTGCAGATCGCCCCTAAAAACACTGAAAGTATCAAATCCACCTCAGTGAAACTTCCTTTCAAGAGAGTGGAGAAATCACCCCAGTGAAACATATTTTGAGCTGAACCATCTCTCAGTAAATTCAAAAGGACCAGTTATACAAGGATGTTAATGTTAGTACATGGATTAAAACATAACTGTAGAATAGACCAATGTCCAGTAAGTCCCAAAATGTGAGAAAATCAAACAACACATTTCCAAGGAACAAGGACTGAAGAGAGGGAATTATTTTTTTCTTCAAAGAAAAGTAAAAATAAATATCAAAAATTTTGAATATAGGAAAAATGGGCTTACAATGAAGTTTATAGCATTAAATAAGCTGTGATATAAATATTGATTGATTTCATATTCTACATTAAGAGATTACAAATGTAAACACCAAACGAAAGCAAAGAAGGCAATAGTGAGGGTAAGGAGAAGCCTACCTAATAGGAAGCTGAATTAAAATATAGGGAAAAGCAAAACCCAAGAACAATAAAATTGAGAAACTTCCAATCAGATAGATACATTTTTAAAAAAACAGAGAAAAGACATAAATGATCCGTGTCTGGAATAAAAGAAGAGGCATCACTACAGATTCTAAACACATTAATGATAGAACACAAAATATTAAACAAGCTTAGGAAATCAACCCCAGGCATTTATAAATAAGAAAATATGTCATAATCAAGTGGGATTTATCCTAGAAGTGAATATTTGTCTGGTATTTCAAACGTATCAATAAAATTTATCTTATTAACATCAACACTATCCTTTTACAAATGTGTTTTGATCTATAGTCCTTGGTTTATCCAGTAACTTTATAATTAATTCATCAATTTTCACAAAATAACCTATTATGTTTGGATTTAAGAGATTTAGTCTTTTAATCACACTGTTTTGATATGAGGATGCTATATCTCTTCATTTATTTTGAATTTTTCCCTGGAAAATATTTTGCAATTTTCTAGATACTCATCTTCAAAGTATTTTGTTAAATTGCTCACTACATATTTTGTATTTTTTGAAATACTATTGTTACTTTAATTTCAATCCCCATTGTTTGCTCTTAGTATATTAAAATAGAATTAAGGCCTTTATAATAATATTTCTTTGAAAATTTAGCCATGTCAAAAGTATTGAGAGAATTGCAATATTTGATTTCAAGATTTATTAGGTACTATAGCCATTGAGATGTCACAGTATTAATGCAAGTTTAGATAAAATCAACTAGTTCTAAATCAACTATGCTTCTATTTAAATATATGAAATTTTAAAGTATCTTTGGGAAATAAAAACTTGGACAAAAACAAAAAATAGAACTTCTCAATAAATAACTGAAGTTAGTGAACTAGAAGAAAGATAGAGCAGGAAAAAAATTATCCAGTTTAAAAGCATGGAAAGGTAAGGAAATGAAAACAGAAAATCAAATAAGAAGATATGGGTGTCAGGTACACAGAAAAACAGGAGATTGGCTGAAAGCAGAATTTTAAGAATAATGCTTAAGAATTTTTCAAGCAAAAGGAAAAATGTATATTTATATTAAAATGTATAATAATTCCCAAACAGGGAACAAAAGATTTTTTAAAAATTGAGAGAATAATTAGATGAAAAAAAGATGAGCAAAATATAACAAAATTAAAAAGCAGAAAAATAGTCAACCACAGGGTCGGCTATCCATGCAGAATGTCCAATCCAAAGCTCCTCAACACAGGCTCTATTGAGGTATACCACACTTATTTGCAAAAATTGACTATAATGTGCCTATAAGCAAGTTTCAATAACCTTCAAAAGACTGAAAATAACATAGAGCATGTTTTCCTGCCAGAATTTAATCAGGACTCTATCAATGTCCCATCAGGAAACAGCACACTAAAACAGCTGATGTGAGAGAATGTAAAGGATATCACATTTAAAAGTCCAGGTGGGTACAGCTTTTTCTGTAAGGAGCAGAGTGTACACACCAGGTCTTGAGAACCTCATGTCTGGGGCAGCTGCAGCCACTCAAGACTCAGGTAGCACACAGAACAGGAATGCTTGAGCTGCCCCTGTCCCAGGAGGCTGTGTACAAAGCTGTCAGGGGCTGAACTGGACAACTGGCCAGAGTTTGCTGACATCTGCTGTAGTCAAGCAAGTCTTGTGGGTTTCTGCTTTGCCACCTAGAGGCGGTGTTATCTGAGGTTAGTTAATAAACTCTCCTGGCCTCAGGGTGCTCATCTGAAAAATGGAACTAGAACTTCTCCTGTCTCAGGATTTTGTAATGAGATTAAAGTAAGATAAAAATGAAAATTCTTAAACATATCTACTTTTGGTACCCAAGATTGAATCCAGGATTGCTTAACTACTGAGCCAAACCCACAGCTCTTTTTTGTTTATATTTTGAAACAGGGTCTCATGAAGTCCTTAGGTCCTCCTTAAACTGCTGAAGTTGGTTTCAAACTTGCAATTCTCCTCCCTTAGCTGGGCTATCTGTGAAACAAATACAACAACAACAACAAAAAAGCAGCTTTTTAGTTTGTTCTATCAAATGTGTCTGACTATATTAGGGGGCATAGAACCCATTGCTAAATGAATGGCTATTTGAAAACAAAAGAGGAAAATAATTGTTGTTTTTCCTACCTACCTCAATTCAAGCTATTTTTTGACCTATCAAAAGTATTGTTTTGTTAGTTAATTCCCATCACCCATTTGAATCTCTGTGTTCATTCAATTGCTCTTAATGCAAAACTGTCTCCCTGCAGATTAATCACTCATCTTCTTACAGACGAAGAAGTGATAATTACCTTTGGAAGAAGTAATACTGCTTTCTTCTCTCAAAAGCAATAATTCTGTGCTCATTGATAAAGAAGGTCATCACATTTGGGGGAAGATAAAATAGAGTATCATTATTTATTTTAAAAATTTGGTTGCCAAGTGTTTTTAGAAGAACTATTTCATTTATTAAAATGTAACCATTGTTGGCTTTTTGTGAAAGTTCGTTTATAGAGAACCATACCTAAATCCAACTGTACAGAAAGAAAAAAATGATATTAAGTCAAGCTGAAGCCATGAACCAGAATATAGTATTATAATATGTGAGAGGAACCAAAAACAACTTCCTGCTTTCAGCAAGAAATATCAAAATGCCCCATATAATACTGGACAACAACTTCTCTAAAAATTGATTGTACCAGATTTGGTATTTTATAAACCATTTACCCTACTTTTATAGATTTTTACCAAAAAAAAAAAAAACAACTAAATAAATTCTCATCAGTTTTATTACAACACTAAATATTTTATTTCATTATTATTAAATCTGAATACATATCAAATATTATAATACAAACATGTGCAGATTTGATAATTCTTTTAGAAATAGCACAAATATACTTACTTTTGCTTGCCAGTAATAACATGAGGGCCATAATGCCAGTGACGGTAACGCTGGTAGCACAGCTGAGCTGAACTTACAGCCTGCTGGGCACAATTACTACAACATGACAACAATGATATGCAGACAGGACTTTCTTTTCCTATTTGCAGCTGGAATAATTTATCTTTTATTAAATAATAGAGAATCATATTGCCAAAAAAAAGACCTCAAATTTCACATGATCCAGGGCATTTGACAACGACTGAAGTTCAGAAAGTTAAAGGAGTGGCCTCTGACTCAAGGCCTCAACTTCAGGACTGAAGCTCCTTTCCAGGACCCTGCTGGTCCCCAAAGGAACCACACCCTTCCTGCTGGGATTCCCTGGCTTAGCTTCCTGCAGGAAGGCCAACTGGGCTCTGCCTTGAAATCACTGCTGGTGTTCTGAGCACAAAGTAGCTTCTTGCTGAAACAAACAAACTTTTGGTTAGCATATATTGTTAAATCTATGGTGGAGGTATACAAGTAAGAAAGTTATAGGGGTTGGAAATTAGCTAAAACAGGTAGACCAGTGGCAACAGCAAGACTACAGCTGGCTCACAGTATAGGGTGTCTGATAAAGTTTGGTCATGCAGCTTCAGTTCTGAGTGTGAATAACTTGAGCAATGACAGTTTTTAAATGACGGTCCTTGCTTACAAACATTTACAGATAGATAAATGCAAACTGATTTCTAATATTAGTATAAAACAAATAGTTTCACAAGTATGAATTTATTTTATAAATTTAGGTTCATGGTATTTACTTAATATAAAGTGGACATGTGGATGGTATAATAAATTGAAATCTGAATATTATATGGTTGTTACATTCACATACTTAGGCTTCAGCATCCACTTGCATATTTATTTTTATTATAAGATGTTAAAAGATCTTAACTCACAACATTTTAAGATTCAAATTGTTTTGAAACTTCAGATTATTGTTTAACTGTAAAATTTAAGGTTGAATTTAAAGCTGCATAAAGTGTGATTTCACTGAAATACGAATTATCACTTTATTCATGATATTATACTAAAAGTAATATATTTAACTATGCAAAGTAGAACATGCCAAGAAAGGCATCTTCTTCATTGTATCCCAGTCTCTATGAAAAATTCAGAAGTCTCAGTAAATATAGATTATCAACCAAATAAAATTATAAAATGATTATTATTACATAGAGCCTAATAGATTGTATAAGACAGCTTTCATTAAAATTAAGAATCTCTAGGAATCAACAAGTCAGTAGGTAATAAATGTCAAGAAAAATTCCCCTGGTCTTTATTTCTCTTTCTCTTACACATTCTAGAATTACAAAATCAGTAACAAACACACAAACATAACCGATATCTGCATATATTACCTTCAAACAATTGACAAATGATAATTCAAGAACCTATGGCATTAAAAAACATGCAATATTGATAAATAAATTCTTAACAACATATATGTAAGACTGAAAAATTATACCAGAAGCTACACATCAAAAACTAAAAGTTAATAATGGGTGAAATTAAAGAAAATATTAATAGGTGGCTATGTGTTAGTTCATTTCCTATTGCTGTAATAGAACACCTTCTTGTTCTTTTCAGTTCAATACCAGCTAAAACTAATCTGAAAGAAAGCAGAACAGCAGAAAACTGTGGGAAGGTGGGAATTGATACACACTGTCACAGGGTGACTTGATTTAGAAGAAATAAGATGACAAGAAACTATCCTTTTTATCTCTTGGTATTAGTTATAGATCTACTACTAAGGACCAGACTTCAGAAGATTTTTCATATTCTAACAAAGTTAATGGGTTTTCAGGGCAATGAAGAGTAATAAAAATTGTTATTATGTTTCTTTAGAACTCAAAGAAGTTTAAGTAAAATATAGTATTATCAAGTATTATTATTTGTTCTCTCCTTCTCTAACATAGATTTCAACGTGTTGGAATTGAAAATAAAGGTCTACAAACGAGAACATGTAGTAATCTAATCTGATGCCTTTGAAAATGAGTATCAATTAAAATCAACTTCAAATAACTTTTTATGACCAATTTACTGATTAAATTGAGTTATTGTTAAAGTTTAATTAACAAGAAGTTCAATAAGCTTGGAAGTATTCAGTCATCATGAGGAATATCATTTTATTAGAATCCAAAGATAATAGTATTGATTTACGTATCACCTATGAAAGCAATTCTAATTACGTTAGTATTGAAATTTAACTTGTAACTTTTAACATGAGCCATAATTAATTTCAATCAAAACAAATTTGTTAGATAGTGTCAATTAAGTAGGTCAGTGATGGTGTTCTGTTTAAAGATATAGGATCTTTTCAGTTGCGATAAAATATCACATTAAGAGTTGTATTGACTCTCATGGTTTTTAAATGATGTGAATTATTTTTGAAGGTTTTATTAAGTTCAGTAGACTATGATGTGTAATGATTAACATGATCAAGATTTGCTGCTAAACAATTCTGAATTAATGCTTCATTTTAATGCCTATTACTTAGTCCTGAACTTCAGCTTCTAAATTTGATACGAACATTGGATAATATTGTAAATATTTTTCTCCTCAATAAATTAGAAAGATAGCACTTTTAGTATCTAGAAAACTAAGCATCAAAATTAGGTTTTGAATTTTATATATGAAGTTAATTTCAGCAGATATTGTTAAAGGATCTCTCAATGCACTACACATAACTTCCAAGTAATCAACCTGGCATTAGGGTGTAATAGTAGTGTGGATTGCATGACAGGTCTAACTATCCACCTTGAGATGATACCTAGGAAAGGATGAAATATATTGTGTTCTTTGTCCTCAGAACCCTTCTTCTTTTCCTGAGGTTGACTCTTCTACCTGTCAACCTGACCTTTTCAATATTACCTATCCTGAAATCTCTCCTCTCTCTTGCATGATAATTTTTTTCCCTAAATTATTTCTGTTAGCTTTTAAACATATTGAAATAGTTACCATCTTTTTAAAAGATCTATCCATTGACCTTCGTGTCCCCTCAGTTACACTACAGTCTCAATTCTTTCCTTCTGACTCCACTTCCTGTCTCTCTTTTTCTTTCTGCACTTCAGTCAGGCTTTTATCACTGAACGCTTGACTGAAATTGCCCTTGGTAAAGGTTTTAAATGACTTCCACATGGCCAAATCCCAACCAGACTTTCTCTCACTTGACCAGTCCACAATGCAGAGAGGACCCAGCCTCCTTTCCTCAAGCACTTTCCCACTTGGCCCTGAGAAAACACCACCTCTTGACAATCCCTTGTCCTCCTAGAAGACTAACCGGTAAAGGACAGTGTGTTCAGAGGAAAGAATTGAGACTGTAGTGTAACTGAGGGGACACGAAGGTCAATGGATAGATCTTTTAAAAAGATGGTAACTATTTCAATATGGCTCTTTGCTAAAACACATCCTCTATTAGCCTGAAGTTGTATTGCATCTCGATAGAGGAAACTTAGGCTACTGTTTTACTAGAGGTAATATCAGATGTTTTCAGACTTCAAGTACAGGTCTGATGATTAGCTGTGACCCTTCTATCAGAAGTGAAGTTTGATACTGGAGGAACCTCCATGAGTATCTGAGTCTTATATAACAATTCAGTCCTTGTATATCACTCCCCGATTTATTTTTCAGCTAAGATACCAAATGCCTTCACCAGGAATACAGAATCCATAGCCTAATTTATTTGGATGTAAATTGTCCGTGTCCAATTTAGCTGTTTAAAGGAATATCAAACTCACTAGCAGATTGTTGAATCTTTTCCATATAATAAATGTTCATTCAACTCAATGTAGTTCCTTCATTCTCTATTTGGACAGGAGATATATATATCTCCTGTGGTAACTGAGGGGAGGGTAACCACTCTATGAAATATATATATATATATATATATAGAGAGAGAGAGAGGGGGGGGGGGAGAGAGAGAGAGAGAGAGAGAGACTCTCTCTCAAGGAACCCAAGTAGGAGTCTATACTGCAGTCCATGCATGGCTTCATATGAGAGGCATCACACTATAAACTTACAGGCTATATTCCTCTGATATCCTGCCAGATTAAGTCAATTAAGCCAGCTGAATTTCTCCTTTCTCCTCACTGACTTAGGTAAAAGTTAAAAACATGCATAGCCTATGCCATTGTTTGATGAATATTATACACCTAATTTTAAAATTACTATGTGAGGGTTTCTGTTTACTCTTACTATTTTTTTCTGGATATTAGCAAAATTTATATACATTTTTAAGCTTGGTAAAGTTTCTGCCAATGCAGATTATCTCCTCACTTTCAATTTCTGTTGCTTTATTAATCTGGTACATAATTTTATATCCTTAACAACATCATTTACTTATCACTATTTTTATATATTTGTCCATTTCCTCTATACTTTCTAATTTCAACTTGTTCTTCCTTATAAAGAGGTCAATAGTTTATATAATAGCCTTATAGAAATATAATTCACATAAAATAAAATTCACTACTAAATTAGTATTCTATAATACAGAGGTTTCTAAGATATTCACAGATTTCTGGAACCATTACCACTATCACATTTTATAGTATTTGGTCATCCCTGAATAGAAACCCTGTATGATTATCAGCTACATTTTATTCCCTGATCTGTCCCAAAAGCCCTGGAAGTACTAATGCACTGTGCTCTGCCTATATTGAATATTTCAAATAAACGGAACAATGCATGTAATCTTTATGACTAGTTTATTTCATTTCGCAGAATGTGGTCAAGGCCCACCGTGTTGTAGCCCATATGGGTACCTCATTGCTCTCCATTGGGGAACTATATTCTTTTGAGTGGATATGCCACTTACTGTTAATTCATTTA
Organism: Spermophilus citellus; assembly: GCF_964194105.1. NCBI lineage: Eukaryota > Metazoa > Chordata > Mammalia > Rodentia > Sciuridae > Spermophilus > Spermophilus citellus. Next base: position 122,979,177 of record NC_138198.1, read on the forward strand.
TCTATTGATGCATAATTAGGTTACCTCCACTTTTGACTATTATGAATAAAGCTGCTGTGAACATTATGGACAGGCACGTGTGCATGCACACGTGCTTTTGTGTACGTGTGTGTGTTTACATACGTTTTGAATTATCCTACCCAAGAAAGAATTGCTATGTCTTATGGTAATTATATGTTTAACATTTCAGAAATGCCTAGCTGTTTTCAAAGGTGACTGTGCCAACTTTATGAACTACTAACCACGTAGGAGTGACCCAGTCTGCACACATGGCATCCACACTGGTCACTGCCATCATGTGTATATGAGCCACCCTGGGGTATATGAAGTGGCATTGCATTGCAGCCTTAATTTGCATTACCCTCCTCACTAGTGATGCCAAGCATCTTCCCATGGGCCTGTTTGCCATTGGTGCATCCTCTTTGGAAGCATCTACACAAATCCTTTATGCCTATAATATTGTGTCATCTTTTTACTATGGAATTTTAAAATTCTTTATATATTATGGGTAAAAGTCCCTTATCAAATTTGTGACTTACAATTATTTTCTCACATTCTGTTGTTTTTCTGCTTTCTTGGTTGTCTTTAGAAATAAAGTCTGATTAATTTTTGTGAAGTTTCTCTCTTTCTTCTTCTTCGTGTGTGTGTGTGTGTGTGTGTGTTTAATGTCTAAGAAACAAATGACCAATGATGACTTATCATCCTGTTCTCTTCCAAAATTTTTAACTCTTATATTGAGGCATTTAATTTATGTTGATTTAATTTTTACAAATGGAGTGAGGAAAGGGTCCGCATTCATTCTTTTAGAAATGGAAATAAAGTTATGCCACCACCATTTGTTAAAAATCCCATTTTCCCATTTTGTCCCTGGATACTGGTGTTGACAATCAGCTTATGACAAGGGGATGCTTGATTTCTGAGCTCTCGATGCCATTTCATGTAGCTAGATGTCTATTCTTATGCCAGTACCAAGTCTTCCAGGTTGCTGTAGCTTGTAGTAAATTCTGAAGGTGGAAGTGTGAATCTTCAAAATTTTCTTTTTCTTTTCAAAGTCCTTTTGATTTTTTGCATTCTTGCATCTCGGTATGAATTCTAATATTGGCTTGTCAATTTGTGTGCCTGAAAAAGGCACTTAGAATTGTGCAGGTACTGTGTGGATTAGAACCCTGCTGCGGAGCACTGACATCCTAGCAATAGCAAGTCTGCAGATTCTGAAGCAGGAGCTCACATTCTATCCTTGAGGGCTTGTACAATTTCTTTCAATGTCGTTTTGTACTTGCCAGAGTATTTCCTCACATCTCTTCCAAATTTACTTCATCTTTATTATTTTAAGGATATTACAAAATATTATTTTTTAAATTTTTTTCTAATTTGTTATACATGACAGCACAATGCAATTCAATTCATATAGAGCACAAATTTTTATGTCTCTAGTTGTACACAAAGTATATTCACACCATTCGTATCTCCATACATGTACTTAGGGTAATGATGTCCATCTCATTCCACCATCTTTCCTATCCCCATTCCCTCTCCCTTCCCATCCCTCCCTTTACCCTATCTAAAGTTCCTCCATTTCTCCCTCCCACCACTGCTCTCCGCATTTCTATTATGAATCAACATCCTCATATCAGAGAAACCATTCAACATTTGTTTTTGTTTTTTTGGGGGTGGGGGGACTGGCTTACTTCATTTAGCACAATATGCTTCAGCTTCATCCATTTACCTGAAAATGCCATAATTTTATTCCCTTTTAATGCTGAGTAATATTCCATCATGTATATATACCAGTTTCTTTATCCATTCATCTATTGAAGGGCATCTAGGTTGGTTCCAAAAGTCAGCAATTGTGAATTGTGCTGCCATAAATATCGATGTGGTTGCGTCCCTATTGTATGCTGTTTTGAAGTCCTTTGGGTATAGACCCAGGAGAGGGATAGTTGGTTCAAATGGTGGTTCCATTTCAAGTTTCCCAAGGAATCTCCATACTGCTTTCCAGATTGGTTGTACCAATTTGCAGTTCCACCAGCAATGTATGAGTGTGCCTTTTCCCCCACATCCTTGCCAACACTTTTTGTTGTTTGTATTCTTAGTAGCTGCCAATCTGACTGGAGTGAGATGAACCTTAGAGTAGTTTTGATTTGTATTTCTCTAATTGCTAGAGATATTGAACATTTTTTCATATATTTGTTGATTAATTGCATATCATCATCTGAGATGCATCTATTCAGTTCCTTGGCCCATTTATTGGTTGGGTTATTTGTTTTTCTTTTTGGTGTTAAGATTTTCAATTCTTTATATATCCTACAGATTAGTGCTCTATCTGATATGCACATGGTAAAAATCGGCTCCCATTCTGTAAGCTCTCTAGTCACCTCACTCATTGTCTCTTTTGCAGAGAAGAAGGTTTCAGTTTGAATCCATCTCATTGATGGATTCTTCACTTTAATTCTTGCACTATAGGAGTCTCATTATTGAGCCTTATTGATGAAGATTTGGGCCAACTTTTTCTTCTATTAGGCACAGGGTCTATGGTTTAATTCCTAGGTCTTTGATCCACTTTGAGTTGAGTTTTGTGCATGGTAAGAGATAGAGGCTTCTAATATCCAGAATATACAAAGAACTCAAAAAATTAGACAATAAGATAACAAATAACCCAATCAACAAATGGGCCAAGGACCTGAACAGACACTTCTCAGAGGAGGACATACAATCAATCAATAAGTACATGAAAAAATGCTCACCATCGCTAGCAGTCAGAGAAATGCAAATCAAAACCACCCTAAGATATCATCTCACTCCAGTAAGATTGGCAGCCATTACGAAGTCAAACAACAAGTGCTGGCGAGGATGTGGGGAAAAGGGTACACTTGTTCATTGTTGGTGGGACTGCAAATTGGTGCAGCCAATTTGGAAAGCAGTATGGAGATTTCTTGGAAAGCTGGGAATGGAACCACCATTTGATCCAGCTATTCCCCTTCTGGGTCTATTCCCTAAAGACCTAAAAACAGCATGCTACAGGGACACTGCTACATCGATGTTCATAGCAGTACAATTCACAATAGCAAGACTGTGGAAGCAACCTAGATGCCCTTCAATAGACGAATGGACAAAAAAATGTGGCATTTATACACAATGGAGTATTACTCTGCATTAAGAAATGACAAAATTATAGAATTTGGAGGGAAATGGATGGCATTAGAGCAGATTATGCTAAGTGAAGCTAGCCAATCCCTAAAAAACAAATGCCAAATGTCTTCTTTGATATAAGGGGAGTAACTAAGGACAGAGTAGGGATGAAGAGCATGAGAAGAAGATTAACATTAAACAGGGATGAGAGGTGCGAGGGAAAGGGAGAGAGAAGGGAATTTGCATGGAAATGGAAGGTGATCCTCAGGGTTATAGAAAATTACATACAAGAGGAAGTGAGGGGTAAGGGAAGAATAATACAAGTGGAAGAAAAGATTTACAGTAGAGGGGGCAGAGAGAGTAGAGGGGAGGGGAGGGGAGGGGAGGGGGGATAGTAGAGGATAGGAAAGGCAGCAGAATACAACAGACACTAGAATGGCAATGTGTAAATCAATGGAAGTGTAAATGATGTGATTCAGCAATCTGTATACGGGGTAAAAATGGGAGTTCATAACCCACTTGAATCAAACTGTGAAATATGATACACCAAGAACTATGTAATGTTTTGAACGACCAACAATAAAAAAAGAGAAAAAAAAGAGATAGAGGCTTAATTTCATTTTGTTGCATATGGATTTCCAGTTTTCCCAGCACCATTTGTTGGCGAGGCTATTTTTTCTCCAATATATGTTTTTGGTGCCTTTGTCTAATATAAGATAACTGTAATTATGTGGGTTTGTTTCTGTGTCCTCTATTCTATGCCATTAGTCTACAAGTGTATTTTGTTGCCAATACCATGCCGTTTATATATATATATATATATATATATATATATATATATATATATATATATATATATATTAATATATTTTGTCTTTGTTATATAAGGTCTTGTCTTCCAAGTGGAATAATCTGTTGATGATGCTTTCTATTGAGGTTTTAATTTGGTTTATTGTTTCTTTCATTTCAAGGATTTCTGTTTTTTTTTTTTCAGAACTTCTATCTCCTTATTGAAGTCATCTTTTGCTTCCTGTATTTGCTTATGTAGCTCCTTATCGAAATGATCTTTTGCTGCCTGTATTTGCTCTCATATCATTCTTTAATTCGCAGAACATTTTAATTATGTACATCCTGAACTCCTTCTCTGTAATGTCTTCTGTTGTGCTAGTCATGGATTCTATTAATATAGTATCTTAATTTGTTTAGGGAACTTTTTTCCTTCTTTTTCTTTCATGTTGCTCATGTGTCTTCCCTTCTAGCACTGTGGATCCGAGGCATTACAGTTTTTACCCTATAGGCTTATAGTGTCCCTGCAGGGTTCCAATACCTCGCCTTTGAGGGGAAGAACAATGTTAATAGATCCCAATTTAAAACAATATACAACCCTAAACCAAATAGTTGCTATTAATATATTTATAGTTTTGTCACAATATACAGAAATGGTGGGTTCAATTATTATTGACAGCAGCTTTGCAAGAGGGTTTACATTTCTGATGGTGGACAAAGAACTGGGGGTGAGGTGTAGGATGAGATGGTGAGGAGGTAGGAGGTGAGGATCTAGAGTGAGATATATTAGATCTTAGGAAGTGTGAAAGAGGAATCTAAAGACGATGGTTAGCAGCAAGAGAAGAGAGGAAGTGATCTGGGAGAGACAAGTAGTAAGTGGGGAGACAATAGAGCACATAAAACAAACCCACATAAATATTCAGAAAAATAAAAATTATAAAAATAGGAGATAAAAGAATACACACTAAAACTGTAATATACCATTCAGACATCCCGATTTTAATATCCTAATTCATTCAAAGTATTTGGTTTTACAAATGTTGGGGATGTGAGGGTAGGAGGATAGGGAGGGAGAAAGAAGAAAGAAAACATCTCAAGGGAAGACACAGGGTTGTTTGAGTTGGAGACAGTACCTTTCCTGCTTCCCTCCTCTTCAATATGTGGGACTGTCTGTTGTTTGCTGGTATATCCACCCTCAGGATGGTCACCTTTACCAGGGTGGGAGGGTTGGTCTTGGGTGCAGGGCACCTGAAAGTGGGGTATGGTACCCTCGGGTCCCTGATGGGAGACTGCACCCAAGGATGTCACTTGGGGCCCACTCCTGTGATGTGGGCACCTGCTCTTATCTCCTTATATCGCCTGTAGACCTCACAGTTCCTGGTCTCTAATTTAGTCTCTAAACTGTATCACATTCACCCTCTCTCCCTTTCTACTTCCTAATTGGGACCTTTCTCCCCGGAAGTCTTGTAGTTGCGCTCTGGGGGCTGCGCATCTATCTTGGAGAGCTATTTTTCATTGGGCAGTCACTGTGCAGGGTTAGCAGCTGCAGGGGAGAGGGGAAAGTTGGGGACTATTGGTACCAGTCCAGCCGGTGTTCCAAGCTGGGAGTTGCCCCAAGTAAAGATGGCAACGAAGGTGTCCCAAGATAGAGGCAGCTGCTTTCAGCAAAGAAATGTCAGTTTGGGGTGGGGGGCGGGCAGTGGCATTGGGCGATGTGTTCAAAGAAGCAGCTCTGTGGCATGCAGTGTTGTGGCTGCCAGCTGTCTCTGGTCCCAGTGCAGGGCTCCGAGCAGGGTGTCCAGGGCCTTTATCATAAAGTATTCTTATTTTTACTTTGTATTATTTCTTGTTAAGAAATAGAAACTTGATCCCCGTATGTTTTTCATCCTGAAAACTTGCTGAATTCATTTGTTAGTTCTAACAGTGTGTTGGTTTGTTTTCTATACGCAAAATCATATTGTCTACAAACAAAATGTCTACAAACAAAAGTTTTGCTTTTTTTCTGATAAGAGTGACTTTGACCTCCCCCATCCCTGCCACCCCCAGGCTTCACAGTCAGAACTTTTAGTGCAATGTCCAATACAAGTGCTGAAGACAGACATCCTCAGGGGGTTCTGATCATACGGGTAAGTTCTTGGTCTTCCTTTATGAAGAATGATGTTCGCAGTGGTCTGTTAATGAAGTTGAAGAACCTGTCTTTAATTCAATGTGTTAGCCATTTTATCAAGAATTGGTGTTGGATTTTATCAAAGGATTTTCATTTCTTATTGAGAGAGTCATGCCATGTGGATTTTCTTCTTTATTCTATGAATCTGCTATTTGACATGATTATTTTCAGATATAAAAACAGTCTTGTACTTTGGAGGAATGCTACTCATATTCTTGTTGGATCCAGTTTGGTGATGTTTTGTTGATTTTTGCATCTATAACCATAAGGAAGATTTGTCTTCAGTTTTCTTTTCTTGTGATAACTTTATAAGACTGGGATCATAGTCACACTGTCCTTACTGAATGGGCTGCTATGTCTTCCCTCCCCCACTCTGGTGTCCTAGTCACATTATCAAGCATAATCTGTTGCTCTTGTTGTTACCATTGAATTGTAAGACTTCCTTACGTATTTTAGATACTACATTTGTAATATATATATATATATATATATATATATATATATATATATATATAAATAATTTGCAAATGTTTTCTCCTATTCTGCAGGTTGTCTTCTGATACAAAAAAAATATTAAATTTTAGGAAATCCTAATTTTACCCATTTTTTCCTTTTTTTCTGGTGTACATAGAGTCATATCTAATCATTCTGCTGAAAAGTCCTCCAGATTTATATACTATTTCCGATGCAAAACCTCAAATTTTCCTTTTAAAGATGTTTTCTTGTATCACCTGATTGACAAAAATTTTCCTCTCTCCCTCCCTTTCTTTCTTAGAGAGTTCTATAGCAGTTCTATAAGCAAAATTAAGAGAAAGGAATAGAGATTTCCATTATGCTCTCTGCCCCTAATTATAATAGCCTCCCTCATTGTCAACATCCCATGTTGGAATGGTGCATTTGTTACAACTGATGAACCTATATTAATAAATTATAACTATGCAAAATCTATCATCATTTAAGGAAGGGTATATATTCTATGAGTTTGGACAAACATATAATGCATATGTATACCATGACAATACCATGCAGAGAATTTTCTCTGCCTAGAAATCTATGCCTCATGTATTCATCTTTCCTTCTTTCCCAACTCCTGCAAACTACTGATCTTTTACCTGTCTCCATAGTTTTGCCTTTTATAGAAAATCAGAGAGTTGAATATTTAGAGTATGTCGCCTTCCAGATTGGCTTCTTTCACTTAGTAGCATGCATTCAAGTCTCCTCCATAATTTTTTCACAATTTAATAACTCTCTTTAGCTCTAAATAATACTACATGGTCTGGATATATGACAGTTTATTTGCCCATTTATTTACAGAAGGACATCTTGTTTGCTAAAAAGTTTTAGTGATTTTTTAGTAAGGTTGCTCTCTCTGGGCATGTAATTTTAATTTTGGGGTGAATACTGAGGAACATAGTTGCTGACCTGCGTGACACAATTGTGTTTCATTTTGTAAGAATCTCAGCCTGTCCTACTAGGGGTCTCTGCCATTTTTCATCCTCAGCATGAACAACTGAGAGTTTATGCTGTCCGTGTCCTTGTCAGCATTTGATGTTAATGTTTTGAAACTGTTTCTCTTTTTGAAATTTATTCATCGCCCCCAAATTATGCATTTCAAATATTATGCATTTGGATTATACCTGTCTTTTGAATCATGGGTTTTATAAGTAGAGTCACATGGGCCTTGAACTGAGCATACGTGGAATCTCTTCACTTTTTTTCTGTGTCCTGATCTTCGTGGACACCTCCTCAGTATTTTTATATTTTCTTACTTAGAGTAGATTTCATCTCCCCTTTGCCCATAGATTACACTTCAGTCCTTCCCTTGGAATTCTTCTATCTTCCCCAAGTTTCCTTTAGCTTGTCTTTGTTCACCACAAAACCTCAAACCTGGTTGGATGTAGCTTGACAACATGAGAGGAGCATGGTGAGGTTTGGTGATGCTTTTCTTTTGCCCTCAAAGTAATTTTTTGATTTCAGAAAAGATTGTCTTTAAGCTATGATGCGCATGTGTGGTTTTGTATAGAATTTACTTTTCTCTTTCACTTGTGGTTTGGGAAGTGTATGTCTGGACTCATATGGCTACACGGGCACTATTGCCCTTGGTCACCCAGAAGTCCTTCTTCAAAGGGTCTATATGAAATTTTTGCAAAAAAGATGGAAAAAATATTAGGTAGATAATATCATTGCTGCCTGAATTCACAGCTATATAATCAATCATATGCAAAATGTATCATTTAATTGTCTATTTTAATCCATAAGTACAGGATTACAAAGCTGAATGGCTATCATTTATTTTTTGTTGTTTAAAAAAAAACACTTTTTACAGTTGGCTCCTCTGCCTGGAACACAGACTGCATTTCCACCTCCATCTCTGTGTGGCTGCTCATGCCCTCTGTTCTTCACTTGAACACCCATTCACCCTTAGATCTCAGTTATATGTCACTGATCTCCAGGTTGACTAAGCTCTTCTGATTTAGACTCTGAGAGCTGCCTGTACTTACAACTGAGATTCTCCCCCACCAGCATGTGCACACTGGGCTTCTGTCCTTCTAACTTCTGTTCTAGAATCTCAGTTTGCTTATCATAGTGTACATATTAAATATTTATTTCTTAAGCTAAAACAAGAACAGAAGTAAAAGTGGAATATATTTGCAATTTCTTTTTGGCCTATTAGTAGCCAACATTTGAAAGTTATATGGAAAATACTAGAAAAACACATCATAGATGCCCAGCAAGCACCCAAAAGGTAAAGGAGCTTCTAAAAGTGAACACAGCACATCCTGTTCCTGATCCTAAGGAAGGATGAAGACTATTTGTGAAAAAGTAAAGTTCCCTCAGAGGCCTCCTCAGTGCAAAAGCATTTTACATTCTTGATCATCCAGCTGGGGTGGAGAAAGCAGAAGAATCTGCTTTCTACAAAATTTTGATAAAGGAAACAAGGTAGGATACTCAAATAATAAGATCAACTGATAATCAGCAGCAGAATAAGAAAAATAAATAAATGGTTCCTACAGCTCTCAAGAGAGAAGTCAAGCAGAAAGAAATAGAGTACATTCCACCAAAACAGACATCCAGGATGATTACAAAGGAGTTGAACAGAAAATTACCTACAATATCATAGAATCTGTTCAGGATACTCACACACACACACACACACACACACACACACGCATGCACATTCTTGACAGGGAAAATATAACTTATTAAGCCAACAACTAAGCATATAATACAAAAGAACAATGTCTCTGTTGACCCATAAATTATTGAAAGAAATATATTAATTATGTTAGCTCTTTGTCTGTCTGACCAAAATATCTGAGAACAATTTAGAGGAGGAAACATTCAATTTGGCTCATTGCTTCAGAGGTTTAGTCCATGGTCTGCTAGCTCCAAAGGTATAAAATCAAGGTAGAAGGTTGCGACAGAGGAACGCTGTTCAGCTCCTGGCAGCAGCCTGAAGGGGAGAGAGAGAAGAAGGAGGCCAGGCATCTACACAGTCCAAGGGAAGCTCTCAGTGACCCACATCCCACCTGCCTGCAGTTACCACCCAGTAGTCCATTCAAATGATCACTCCATCAAGTGGAATAATCCACTGATAAGGCTAAGCTCTCACAATCTAATCTTTTCATCTCTCAACATTGCTACATTGCCCAACACATGAGCTTTGGGGGAGCACTCCTAGATGCAAATCATAACATTAATATACCCAACAAAGCTAAAATGAGACAGGAATCATGTGGGAGAGATAAAATACATGTGGATCAATCTTGGAGACATAGTATTGAAAAAAATAAATAATGAAAAATAAGGAAGATATAAGCAGAGATCTAAAAAAAGATAAAATTGTCTTAAGATAATTAAAACCTGTAGATAGAGAACGCTTGCCAAATTTAGTCTGGACAAAGGAGAAAAGGCACAGGTAGTGATAAAGAAATGCCATCAGTGAGCCCTTTGACTTTCATCTGACCCTGCTGATGGGAAGATACTGGAACAGAACCTATGCACCACTACAGGAAGGAAAGGACAGCACAAAAGCCCATAATTTTGCATCTAGAGAAGCTGTCAGTGCTCCATGAGGGGAAGAGAAGTGTTAATGATGCATATATTATCAGACTGGCGAATCCATGCAATCCGCATGCAGGAAAAATGACTTAACCTCAACAATAAAAGTGTTGGGGACTGAAGCAATATCATTAAGAACAATGGGAAGGATCAGGTAGGGAAGGTTGTGATGAATGAGAATTATTGTTCTAAAGGGATAATGGGGGATTGCCCCCACGCATTGCATTGGTCTTACACAATGACACGCTACAGCAGGGAAATGCTGCGGAGAATATCTGAATAATCGACTAGAGCTTAAAATAACAATGATGATACAGTAACACGAATTAAATATAGTCCGTGTGTTTCCACCATTGCAGAATGTGAAAGAATCGAATTTTCCCATAAGAAGAAGCCAAATTAAGAAAATAATACTCAGTTATATTCAGTTTGCAACGAACACTCGAGATTGCATAAAAGAGTTGTTGGTAAAGAAAAAGGCATAGGTACACCAAGCAACTAAAAAGTTGTGACAATGCTGATAACAGGTAAGTGAAATGTGAGCTTAAGAAGAACTAAGCAGAATAAAGAGGAAAATGAAGGCACAAGAGGTACAAATTAAAAACAAGCATATAAAATTATATTTAAAAGGCTGATTAATCTATTTAAAGCACTGAGATGGTCAAACCGAATTACATATTGTGTATAAAATACGGACATTAAATGTAATGATGCAAAAAGGTGCAAAGTGAAAGGAGGAAATGAACATCATGCAAACTCCAACAAAAAAAGAGCTGATGGCATGAGGTGACATCAGAATAAATGTGCACCACATAATAAATCCAGAAAGACAAAAGGGCCAATTAAACAAGAAGACGAGTGTATGTCCCCAATGGCAAAGCCACCACAGAAGCCATCCTACTGTTACCTCCTATATCAGGGGCATGGCAGGGTCATGCAGACGTGCACATCACTTGCACACAACAACACTGAAATTCTGTCATTGCATTATTTACTTCGGGGAAACGAGTCATTTGGTGACAGAATGGTTACAATGAACCTCCACTGCTACAAGGGATTAAAAATTATATGCCTGGAGAAGACTTGTTCTGGTTATGGATTTGCCTGTTCTGAAAGTAATGCTTCTGCCAACAGCAGCATTGCTAGACTCCAGGGCCACTCATCTACCACAGTGATGTTCCACATAACACCCTCTCTGAAACAGCAAACGACGTCACGGCAAAAGAAGAACTGCCACAGATATCGCTGGTCTTGCATACCCCATAACAGAGAAGGGGCTGGGCCATAAACATGGGATAATGGTCATCAGAAGACTGACTTACTGTGCTCCTTGGGAAAAAAAGTAATTCAAATTAAAGGTTCTAACTTAGAAGACAAAAAAATGCTTTGAATCAGTGACTAAGTTGTGATGCGTCCTTCTCACAGTCCAAACACAGAGTCCTCGGATGGAGGAACCCATGTGGAGGTCAGTCATCTCAGCGTCACACGTAAAATGAGACAGATTCCCTTTTCTTCCAGTTCCTGTCCATCTGAGTTCCACTGATTCAGAGGTCTGGGTTCCCAGGGAAGAAATGTCTTCACCTACATAAAAGTGGTTTTGTTGAACTGCGAACTAAAACTCCCCACCAGTTATTTTCAACTCTTCATTCCAAGAAACAAGCAAAGAGGGAGATTTCCTATTAGGTGGGGTGATTGATCCCGGTTCCCAGATGGGAACCGACGGGCAGAATCAAGTCTGTTAGGAAAGGTGTTGAAAACCAACCACTAGGACTATTAAATAAAGGAATGAAACCCTCCAGGAATGAAGGTTTTCTCACTCTACCAGTGGTTCTGGGTTAGGACAAATGAAAAATGGAAGTGCAGAAGAAAAAAAGTCAAAAATACCCCTTAAATCTCTTCACAGGTTAGTGAGACGAAGACAGCAGTAGCTGCACATCTTCCTCCTGTTTTAGGCACCTGCGCTCAGCAACAAGCTCCTCTTCCTCTTCCTCTTCCTGTTCCTTTTGTACTGTTACTGTTGCAGGGGCGGAGGTGGCTACAACACCATTTCTTTTTTCTGATCACAGAATATTAAGCTGGGACTGTGATGAATTTAAGTGTCACATAAACATAATCCAGAGAAAGCAGTGTAGCTATATCCTGGAACAGGTGGCGGTAACCAGCCTGGCTTCCATCCTTCAGTTCAAGAAGAACAGAACTTCTCAATGTGTACAAAAGTGGTTTCACATGTCAAGATGCAAACACAGAGATGTTCTGCTGTTTTGTGGGAGTTCAGATATGCATAGAAGGGTGGTGTGCATTTTGAAAAGGAAAAATAGTGTACTATGCCAGTTACAAAGTTACCCTGTCTGCTTCAAACCCACTTTTCCATGTCCATTTAGTGAAACTGGGACCAATGCACAGCTGGATCAGGGTGAGGAGGAAAAGACTTAGGAACTAGGTCAGAGGGATGCTACTAGCCAGATCCCACAGGGCCTTGTGGGTCACAAGCAGGGATTTGACTTTCACTCAGTAAAGAACCCAGGGGACTTTTGAGAAGCATGGCCTGAGGCTTCCCGGCATCTATTATAGACCATTTACATGCAAAAATCTCTCTCCCCAAAACTCCAGCAGCCAGCTCCTCTGGGGCTGCCTGAGGCTCTCCCCCTCAGTGAGCTCTTTGTGAACTGGCTTTTCTGTCCCTTTGTGAATAGTTGATGGTTTCTCCAGAACCTCTCTTGTAACTTATCCTTTACTTAGTTATTAAACACTTAATGCTCTTAAAAAACAGTTTCTTACATACCAACTATCTTCTTGTTACTTTCCAGTTTATAAAAGTAAATGACAAGGCAACAGTCCACTATAAAATTATCAAAATTCTCCCCAGGATTCAATGACCTACTTGGAAGAATCCACCTGGCTCAAAACAGGGAGGTCCCAGTGGCCAGGGAAGTCATGCTGGGACTAACTGCTTCCAGATGCATCAGGAAGGCAGGGCTCTTCCTGCTGCCCAGCAGAGTTTTTGTTTTGTTTTGTTTTAATTTGCTCTTTTTAGGTATACATGACAGTAAAGTGTATTTGGACATATTACATATACACGGAGTATAGTTATTCTAATTAGGATCCCATTCCCATCTCTACATGATGTATTAATTTCACTGATGGTGTATTCACATATGGACGCAGGAAAGTTATGTCAATAATCTCAATTTAAATCCACTGGAGGGCACCTAATTTGGTTCCATAGTTTAGCTTTTGTAAATTGAGCTGCTATAAACATTGATGTGGCTATGTCACTGTAGTATGCTGATTTTAAGTCCTTTGGGTATAAACCAAGGAGTGGTATAGCTGGGTCAAATGGTGGTACCATTCCCAGTTTTCTGAGGAATCTCCATACTGCTTTCCAGAGTGGTTGCACCAATTTGCAGTCCCACCAGCAATGTATGAGTGAATATTTTTCCCCATGTCCTCGCTAGCATTTATTGTTACTTGTATTCTTGATAGCTGTCATTCTGACTGGAGTGAGATGGAATCTCAGTGTAGCTTTAATTTGCATTTTTCTATTTACTAGAGCTATTGAACATTTTTTTAAATATATTTATTGACCATTTGTGTATCTTTGGTGAAGTGCCTGTTCTAGCCCAGGTTTGACAGTGTCTGCAGTATCCACCAGGTTTCCAAGAGGCGTACGTGACATAGCTTCCTGTTACTATAATTTTAATACCATTTATATTTTATTATAGTCAATTAAAACCACACACAAATAAGTGTGCTTTAAGGCATTCTACAATTTTACTCATCCTCCTCTCCAACACATTTGCATGCTTTTAGAGACCAATTAAGCTAAAGGTTGGGAGTGTTAGCAGTGAAAAGACTTTTTTTTTCTATTTTTTTTTTCCTTTTTACCATGGGAATAAAGTAATTTATCATTTGCAATTTTCAGTTATTTCTTTGGAAGTAATGAAAGAAAGCATATGAAAAGTCCTCCAGATGAATTCATAAATTTAACTGAAGCACACAGAAAATTTCTATTACAGTCTTCTCCACTGTAACTTTCAAAACTGCTTTATTATATAATTCAATTATTATTAAGAGTGAAATCATGGGTTTCTTTGTTGGCATCTTTCTGTTTATTCAGGGACACTAGGCAAAACAGCATTTAAGTGTGTAGATATTCAAAATAAGAAAAAATATCTATAAATTTTGGTATGTATAATTAAATCCCTTGAATTTGAAAATAAAAATTATTTAAGTTCTAGTGTAAATAATCTCAATATAAATGAGACTTTAAAATCACATTAAATGAATTGATAAAAACCAAAACAAATCTTATTCAATGATTTGCAGAAACTGTGTTCAGTATTTGTTTTTTTTTTTTTATTGTATGGAGTTTTAATCTTTTTTTTTATTGGTTGTTCACAACTTTACAAAGCTCTTGACATATCATACTTCATACATTAGATTGAGTATTTGTTGTTATCACTGGGGTAGCTTACATTTAAACTGATTGTAAATTACAAAGTACTACACAAATGCTAATTATTATTTGTTTTGGTAATGTTGGCATGATAAATTTGCAAATCTGCCATAAAACATCTGTATTTTGTTAAAGGTGAATATGTTTTAAATGTTGGTGGCAAATTGTTTTCATTCTATTTAAACACCACTTCTAGTAGAATATCTACATTAAAAACAAAGATTTCTGTTTCCATGAACATTATAAAATATTACACAAGTTTCATGAAGATAGAGAAACAAAGAATATTGGATTTTCTTTGAAATCTTAATAGAATGGTTCTTTCTGGTAGCTTGGTGGTACCATGGCAAGTGATGAATCAGATTGAAAACAAAAAGTAGACCCTGAAAGCCAGCAAAACGTGTATGCTGTTAGGCTATCCCTTAGAATGTGGAGTCGAGTTCTACCCTTTAGTAGCTCAGTTGGCACTGAAGATTGAAGTGTTCAACAGACTCACAGATATCTGAGATCTTACCTGGTATCAAGCTTCTCTAACAAATTCAAGGATACAATCCAGAGACCTGGGTGAAACAGGGAGGGAGGGGTCCAGGACATGAAGGTGCCTTCCCTGGTCCTTTGTTCACCATGATTAGCATCTTTAGTCCCAACTAAAAGATGAGACCTTTACAGGAGATGTTGCCTCTTGCTCCAGAGCACATTCTAGACAGCAGCATCTTGATGCAGTGCACAGGCGCCCCTTAGCTAGAGAGGCTTATTGCAGGGAATGTGCCTCCTGAGTCTAGACTTTGTAGCTATGCTTACTGTAAGCAATCCCAGACTGCAGACACCTAGTGTCTCTTGCCCAGTTTCAGGGAGGGCCCATCACCAGCAGTTTCTCAGGGGAATCAGATCAAGAGAGCTGGCTGCTTTCTTTTTCCAAGAGAACCTGGCCCTGCATGGGGGAGAATGGCGGGGGGTGGCCAGTAGCTTTCTTTCTTTCTTTTTTTTTTTCTTAATAGCTCTATGAATTGGGGCATTTTACTTATAATTGATCTATAGATATGTGTTTTCTCAATTTTTATGTGGCAATAAGGGAACACTGAACCTGTTTATCTTAAGTGGAGCTCAGCCCTCCCCGCCCTGGTCAGTGCTCAATGAATATTAGCCCCTCTGTACTGTTTTCTAATTTGATTTCTCCAAATAACAAGGAGCAAGTTCCTTCTTTACCAGAAAAAAATTTAGGAAAGGGGAGAAGAGTGAGGGCAGTAGTGAATAATGTGAAATGCAGGAGAGACTTGATATGAAGAACCCCCAAAGTGTCCCATCACCTGGCTACTCAGTGAACCCAGAACATTCCCATTTCCGCAGGAGAAGCCCGCAGGGTCAGGCACCTGCAGAATGTCCTGGAAAATACATTTTTTAAGATCACTGCTGAAAAAATGCAGAAACAACTTAGTGTCTGGTAACATTAAGGATCACAAAAAGATAAATACAAAATAAAAACACCTTTGCTTACCCTCCCTTGAATCTTCGGGCCTGAAAAGTACAGCTGAGGCTTTTAGTGAGGCTCTCGCTGTTTTCCATTTGTACTTACTAAATACTCTCCAATGGGTCACGTTAATGGGTTACTAGTTAGCAGAGAAGGAGAAAAGTCTCTCATCAAACCACACAATAACACAACTGAAGCCAGAATTAACTAGGTAGTGGGCTAGACAGATAAATAGCGCCAGATTGAAGAAAACAGACCAAACAGATTTGGGTCCAAAGGTTGGAAACTGTGCACATGGGAGATTGAAATGCTAATGTCCCCAAAGCCTGGCCTGTGTTGCCCATCCTAAAGAGTTTTTACTGGAGCTACTCCTGAGCAGGCTGGGGACTGCTAATTAATCTGCCCTGGGCCCCTTTCCTGCCTGGATCACTCCTCCCCGCCCCTCCAACCCACCTGTTTCCCACCTTCTGGCCCTCTCACCCAGCATTTTCTGGACCTAGTCACTTAAGCAGGAAGGAGAGGGCAGGAGAACAAAGGAAGCCCAGAACATATAAAAAGGCAGAACACCCTGGCTTCTGGGGACACCAGGATACTGGGTATGGCCCCTTTCTCCCTCCAGGGAGAAATCTGTGTTACCCCTTTTTAAATAAACTCTGCTTTGATATGCTGCTTTGAGTGCTTCTCTAATGTCATACTCCACATGGGACGGGGCAGGACTCATCCCTGGTAACCTGTAGTATCATCACCTGTTTATTTGTGTACTTTTTATTCCTTCTTGATAGGTATATAATATAGCAAGCAACGGTAACTGCACAGCGAATTGGGCCGACTTTTGTCTTTTTTGTGCTCTGCTCTGTGTAAACAGGCTGGGATACTCCTGAAGGTGGGGATGGTAAGAATTCCTCCTAGTTAAAACCATCAACTGCTTGCTGCCCTTTCAGAGAGTAGAACTTTCCGTGTATCATGTTAAATTGTTCTGTATTTTATTCTTCTGACTCCAACATATTTTCTGCCTTTAATTTATTTGCTGACTGTTACTTTTCCTAGTTGATCACCCGCTTCTTCTCTAACTTCCTCGAATCAGTATGAATTGGCTCAAGGTGATCTCATAGAATTATCTGTCCCATTTTTATCGTAGGTTGGTCTTTATTTGTATTGCCTGGTTTTGATTATGCTTTTCTCTCTTATTTCCCTCTGGATCAAACTTGATCAAACTGATTCTAAGACCAGTTTTGTGGTTGTATGCCAAAATATTTTGTCGTTTTTTAGTTTTATTTTTATTTAATTTATATTTTATTTTCATTCCCCATTTTTACCTATTGTTAAATTATTTTACTTTCAATCTTTTTTTGTTTTCCAATTATGATATTTAGGTTTCTAATTCTCCTTTTGGTCTGACAGCTTTGATATTTGGTGCATTTGTTTACATTTACTTTTGATATATTTAACTTGAATTTTTTCACGCAATTCAGATTAAATAATTTCATTTTTTCTAATATCTAAAGATTAGTGGAAAGGTAGCATTATTAATAGCTGATAACTTTTATTTCCTGTTCAAAAGAAACAAATCTGTGTGATTCTTACCAGTCTGGATTTTATGAGTTCTCTTCTCATTCAAGTAAAGATATAATTGTGTAAAATGTTTGTGGATAATATTTTGTTTCTTGTTCATAGCTTCTCCTTTTTTATTTATTTTAAATTTAAAGTTGATTTTCAGCAATAATTTTTACTAATGACATTATTTGTCTTTTCTTTCTCTTTTTTAAATATCCTGTAACTTCCTCTCTTCGGACTTAACCTTGCATTCTGATGGAATCCATCCTCTGTTGATTTTGTTCTAGAATTAGCACATGATGGGAAATTTCCTGGCTTTGCCTACAGGAATAAGTACTTTCCCCTCACCACCAAATGCTGAATTGGATAGGTGTAGAATGTTAATACTACCTTTTCTCTCAGAATGTTAATATCTTCCTACATTTTCTCAAGAATTCTATATTACTAACAAGAATAATGATAATTAGCTGATTTTTGTTCCTGAATAATAAACTATATTTTTTTCTGAAACTATTTTTTCCCTTTTCTTCCTTTAGCACATATATATTTAAATGTCAATCATTCTTTTGCTCAGAGACTTTCTTTCTTTTCTCATATCTTTCCCTTGATTTTTTTTTTTAATCTGTGATGGATGTTGGAACTTCTGGAACTCTCATTCTCTGTCTCTCTCTTTCCTCAACAGCTTTATTTTTATGATGGCATCAAAGATATTGGCATATCTCCAAATTCATCAAATTGTCTTTCACTAAAAAAAATAATAAAATTTGTTCTTTTTGTTGTGTTTTTGAGAGATTCCTACAGTGCAATCATTCAGTGTAGAGGCATCTATTATGCTATTCAGCTTATTTCTGGAACAAGGTATTCAGCAACTATCAAGCATGCTTTTAATTTTCAAAAGTGTAGGTTCTTTTTCATAGCACATTTAATTTTCTATAAAGTCATATTCTGTCAACTATCTTGAAGGTATTGATTGTACTTGTTTCAAAAATCCTTTTTCTAAAAACATACTGAATTTCCTCTGGGCTAGT
The DNA here is from genome assembly GCF_964194105.1 of Spermophilus citellus. Lineage (NCBI taxonomy): Eukaryota > Metazoa > Chordata > Mammalia > Rodentia > Sciuridae > Spermophilus > Spermophilus citellus. Next base: position 122,997,827 of record NC_138198.1, read on the forward strand.
AGATATCTCTCTGTTTTACATTTGGATTTCTTAAAGTTCTTATGATTCTTGTCTCTTCCTTGAATTATTGAGGTATAGATGGGTCAGTAATGATGAACTATGTATTTTTTAGCCCATAAGAAAAAATTCTCTGATCCTCGGTACTGAATGTAGATTCTACTTGGTGGAGCTCAAGTTTCATGATTGACAGGACTCAGAGACACATAGCTGGGCTTCCTGGAAGACTTCCTGTAATGTTCACAGCAGTGTTTAATGAGATGGGAAATGAGAATGGAATCTCCCAGTCCCAGTAGGGCTGCTTTCTCAAAAAAGACTCAAAGTATCTACCCATTTATTTTCTGGGGATGAACAAAATCACTGGTGTCACCTTTAAAAAATTCCTGTACTGACTTTAAGGGATTATTCAATCTGTCTCCCACCAGCTCTGATTTTTCTATTATCCAAAGGTGAGCTGCATATGGGATGGTAAGCTACTCCCATCTATTCAATCTGATTTCATACAAAGCTACTTGTTCTCATTTATAGCTCTGCTTCCGACATTATCCTGTCTACCCAGCAGAAATATTTATTTTTATTTATATTTTATATTTCAGTGGGGTTATGGGAATGGGGTTCATGATTCTGTTCAGGAAGGTATGTTGAACTAAAGGCTAACATTTTTTAAAAGTTAAATTATATTGATCTCAAGAAGTTTAAACTATGGTTGATTTAAGATAAAGTCTTCAAGATTATCATGCGATAATTCTAAAACATGACCTACAAAATGTCCTTCATGGTATACTATATTTTTCAAGATCTTGAAAATAAGTAAGATTATCTTACTTAGGTGTTGCATTGAAAAATAACTACAATTTAAAAAGAAAGAAAAATTTGGACAAATATATAATTCCTTAATAATAATTTCATCTATCTTTCTTGTATCTGTGTGTGTCACCATATTAAAGCTATTACACAATAATCATTGTCTTCTTTGTAATCTTTGCAAAATAGTAAACACTGAAAGCTGTCAGCACAGAGTTCCCAAATGTAGAGATCAGTGAAAATACATCAAACACAGAAGAGGACAGGGAAAAATCACATAAAAGATATCAAGTATTCTTGCAGCATTATCAAAACTAGTGAAAATTTTACTCAAGGGTTTTTGTTTTTTTTTTCCCTCTGAGAATGATTGTTATATTATTGAAATATGTTTAATTCTTTATCAATTTGTTGGTTTTATTGTAAACTGTTTTGTGAAGGAACTGATCACAGGGGGACAATATTTTATAAACCAGAGACAGGCTTTGCAAACCTCTATGTCAGTATTGTTATGACCATTATAATTTGAATGTAGACAGGATTCATTTTTAAAAGTATAGAGCACTTAGAAAATAACCAGGCAAATTGTGATTTTTGTGTGTATGTTAAACACTGTTATTTTCCCTTTTTTAGATCATCAAATTATATTCCTTTTTGATGCCTCCTTACCATGTTGCCCTACAACTTATCTTTTATTCAGGAGTAATGAAATAAAAAAAAAGGTGCCAGGGAAACTATGTAAGTTATCTTGTATTTGGGGGGGGTACATTTTTGGAAGAATTGACAAAAAGCAATCTTACGATACTGTTCTGCATGTGAAGATATTTTATTTTAAACATCAAACAAAGTAGTATTTCATCTTTTTCTTTATGTATTTAAAGTGCAAGTGATATATGCTATAAAATAGAAATATGTGCATATACAAAAATATTTTAATAAATTTAGTAAATTGGCTGTGATTTTTAGATAGTAGTGAATATAATTTTTTTAGAAATAATCAATTTCTATGTGAAATAACAGTGCTAATTATCAAAAAATATCTATCAGATTGTGTTTTATAGCTGTAATCAAAAATATAATGGAATAAAAAAGAAAAAAATATAATGGAATAATCAAATATTCTTCAGAATTAGACATTATCAAAAAACATTTTACCTATGAAAATTATATTGTATAATTTGTCACTTGTATTTATAAATGGCATCTTCTGCAAACTGAAGATAATACTACCACTAATTTTTGAAACTAGCATTAATAGTAGTTTATGCAGTGCTTATTATATACTTATTTTATATTCTATACTATGATTGGTACCTTACCTCACTGAATCCTCAGGATAACCCTAGGGAATGAGTGAAACTTTTCTCCTTATTTTTATAGAGAGGACACTGACCTAGAAACTTGCCTGAGATCTCACCTTGGTAAGTGTCGGAGGCTGGGAAGTCATGTCGAAGTTGTCCAGGTGGCTCTGTGATTGCCCTGGTGGGCACCTACCTACCACAGCCTGCCCCCGCCTGCTTTTCCATTCCTGTCCATACACACTCCTACCAACTCATCTTTCACTCAGCTACCTTAGGTGATTCCAGCATAGGGTAATTATGAAGACCAAGCCCTCAACATGCAGCACGTATTCTATACATCTAGCTTCCAACAGCAACTTAGGGTGTGTACCCTCAAATGACAGATTGCCACAGAAGCACCGGGGTTCTAAATGCCACCCTGGGAAAATGTTCACTTGACCCATGACTGTGATCTGACAATAGCACTCCTGCAACAATTACCACAATGTCTCAAAACACAAACAATATGCTAGTGTAGTATTGTTAAGGTATGTAAACAAGTCTGGATGGCGCCTGGCAAAATGCCAGAGGGAGTGGTTTGTGAAGTAACGCCAGCCAGCCATTAAGTGTGGAGATTTCTTATTGGTTGACTGCTGTATCTAGTTTATGTTAATTATATAAGTTGTGTGGAATGTATAAATACCAATCCTGTCCTACAAAAAACGGCTTCCACTCCTGCTGTATCAATCTACACAAGTTGTTCATCACCCCCCTGGTTATTTTGCTGCAGCCAGACTGCAGCATAGTATGCCAGTGTGGTTAGTGTGGGTGTCCCCAGCAGACACTCAGGTTTCAGGAGACAGTGATTGTAACTATGATCTTTTTGTCCCTGGAGCATAGAGGGTGCTCAAGAAATATTTACTGGCTTTAATTGAAGTTTCTGTGAATGGTTTACTCAAGGCAGACACAGTGGCATTTAAGAAGCTGGATCCTCTCTCTGCATAAGGCGACACATCAACGGGTTTCAGCATGTGGCTGGACACAGTGTAAATGTCAGAAATGTATTTTCCTTGGACAAATTACTGACTTGCTTATTAGTATAGTAAATATCATGAAGATACTATCAATGAAAAAAATTAAAGTGATCAAGTAACAATTTGGAGATACACTTTATCTGAGGAAAAGTATGGCAACAGAATTTAGGTTGGTGGCTTGGGTTGGTCCCTGTGTTAGCATCCTTGTCTCTGATAGATTCCAGTTTGGCCATACCTTTTGTCTCTTTCATTCCCACAGTAAATTTAACATGTAATTTAAGAATATGTATAATAGGATTGAAAACTCCTTGAAGTTACCAAGTTCTCTCACTCAGGGAAGGCTGTTATGTGTGGTCAAAAAAAAAAAAAAAATTATCCTAACATCTCAGTGGCTACAAACACTGATGGCTCATTTTTACTCTACTGTCTCTTACCAGTCATCTGAAACGTCTCCTCCAATTTATCTTCACTAGAACCTACTTGATGGAGCAGACACTATCTGAATTGGTTTCCAGGAGCGGTTACAAAAATGTACCACAATGTGGGTGGCTTAAAGCAGCAGAGATGTAGAGGCATTCCATTCAAAATTGATTGTCAGCAGGGCCAGGTGTCTGGTAAAATCTGCAGGGAAGAATCTGTGCTTCTAGTCTCCAGTGCCTGCTGGTGTCCCGTGTTACTTCCTGGTTATAAATGTAACTCCGCCTCCATTGCACAATGCATTTTGCCATTAATCTCTCTCCTTTTCTTAGAAGGACATGGGTCACACTGGATTAGAGGCCCATGCTACTCCAGCACTACATCCTCCTAACGAAGTGCATCGAAGATAACCTTATTTCAAAACAAGATCAATGAGGTCCTGAGGGTTTGAAAAGCAGACCTTTTGGGAGGACACAACTCAACCTATGACACCATCAAAATGTTGATATTTACTGTAATAGGTTGAGTGTTTTTATTCCTGCCCCAGAACCCATCTGTTGAAGTTTTAACCCTAGATGTTATAGTATTGGGATATAGGCCTTTGGGAGGTAATTGAGTTTACATGAGATAACAAGGGGCATAGCTTCACTGGAGTTATGTTCTTATAAGAATAAGAAGAAGCAGAAGAGTTTCTGTCTTTCTCTCTCTCTCCCCTCCCCCACTACCACCCCCGCTCCATTTCTCTTTCCATGGGCATGCACCAGGAAGGCCATGCAAGGACACAGTGAAAAATGTTTGTCTTCAATCCAGAAGTAGGTGATCATCAGAAATGCAGCCTATTAGTACTTTGATTTTAGACATCCCAGCCTCCAGAATTGTGAAAAGTGAATTTCTGTTGTGTAAACCACTTAGTCAATGGCATTTTGTCATAGCAACCTGCAGACTAAGACATAGACAAAGGGACCTTGTAATGGGCTGTGCACCATCTACTAAGTATTAGGGTTACACTGGTAGAGCAAATCCCACTGATGTCCACTGAGATCTTCTCCGTACTAAAGATTCCATGAATCCTGACTCCAATAACAACGGCCTTTGCCTGTGCCTGAGGGCTGGCTACTGGTTCTTCTGCTCCAGAACAGACTTATAGGAAGATATACTCATAAGATAGACCCTCCAGTTAATGTTACTGATTAACATTGGGGTGTCTCTGATGCGTGTTCTACGCTGCCTTTCAAAGATCCACAGTGGAATTTACCCCTAGCTGCCTCTGGTGCTGAGACCCTTGGTAACTTACCTCTTGCTCTCTTTTTTTCTACCATCTTGTTTTTCTCATCTGTCTGCACCTGTTCATTCAGAATACCTCAAAATAAACTTCTTGTACTCAAATACTTGTCTTTAGGTCTTCTTTCTGGAAAATCCAAACTGAGGTGATCTGACACAGCAAATTATGCCTTTCACAGGTTCCTCAGATCTGCTTCCCTAGTCTCAGGTTCCTGCCTTCCACACCTTTCTTTCTGAGATGACCTCCCGAGTCAACTCCTTACCTCCGTGTCTCTGATTCATTCACTTATAGAGTGCCCAAAGTAAGAGCAACCTCAATGTTTTGAAAAGGTGTGTGGAATTAAATCTTTCTGGTTTTTGCCAGAAAGTAGGTTCTAGAGTACGTCTCTGTGTTTCTTTGTTCTCCTGTCATATGGCTACACATATTTATACATATGTATATTTATGAATGTGCACATGATTATGTTTAGAGATATGTGAGCATTACACATACATACAGATATATTTGTGCACTATTTTGTCCTGTGCTGGAAATAGCATTTGCATCTACCAAGCTCTTACTAGAGCAGAAAACAGTGACCATACTTAATTCATCAACCAAATTACTTAATTGAGTGTTATTTTTTCCCCTAGAACTTACTTTTGTGAGTAGTTACATGAGAATATGGACTCAAGTATCATGTATTTGGAGACCTCCTTACACACAGACTATATTCTCGGGCTGAGCCCACATAAGCTCTTTCTGATTGTCTTGGGGATGAGCAAGGTCAGGCATGGGCACATGGATTGACCTTGACCTTTCTCTTTTGTATATTTCTGTGGGTCAAGGCTGCCCAGAATCACAAGGCAAGGACATGCTGCATAGAGCTGAGAAAGCCATGGTGGCTCTTTCCCATCAGTTGTTGAGATCTTGCCAGGAAGATTCCAGAGGTGATGCTCAGAGTAGCAGGCATGAGTTTATGAGAAGAGTATGAAAGGGAAAAGGGGGCCCTTTCAAGAGAGAGAGTGGATTCGCTCACAGGAGAGAGGAATGACACAGCTCTCCCGTCCTCCAGTTTTATTGGGGTCCCAGGGAAGTCTGTGGAGTCCTGCCCAGATCCCACCTTGTGACTTTGACTGACAGTGGGATGACATTAGATTTTCCAAGTTCCCACTGCACATGAGTATAGTCACTTTGGTCCTAATTGGAACCTGTTCTTATGTCTCTGAGTTTTGGAACCTGGACCCTGTAAGGGTCACAAAAGTCTGCCTTCAGGATAACTTGTATCTGTTTTTTTTTTTTTTTTTTTTTTTTTAAATCAGCATTTTAGCCTACATTTCTCCTGCAGATAACAGGTTGTTTGCTGAGGAATGTGAAAGATCCTGTTTCCTTAAGCTAAGAAGGGTTGCAGATAAAATTGTTTTTTAAAATAGCTGCATAGGCATGGTGGGGCACACCTGTCATCCCAGAGGCTCAGGAAATTGAGGCAGGAGGATCACAAGTTCAAAGCTAGCCTCAGCAACTTAGCGAGGCTCTAAGCAACTTAATTAGACTCTGTCTCAAAATAAAAAGTAAAAAAAGGTCTAGGGATGTGGTTCAGTAGTTGAGCATCCCTGGGTTCAATCCCTGGTGCTGGAAAAAGAAAAACAAAGAAAGCAAGCATGTGAGGCTCGGCAGAGTGGCCCCAGTTTGCAGGATCATTTCCCAGCCCCATGTGCCCATCACTCTTGTCTTTCTGTGACACGTAAAGACCTATGTTTTCCTTTTCCCACTGCAGTATCTCTGATACTAGTTTCCAACACTTACACAACCTGCTGAAGGAAAAACAGAAGCATAATCCAGCTCAAATCTTTACATAGTTACAGAAACCCCTCAGTCTCAGTTAAACTTGAGCTTAGAGGCTGAAATTGGATGTGAGAGGGAAAGGAAAGGAAATCTCAGACCATCACATACCCACAATGCCCCTCTTAGCACCTTGAGACTGCATTTCATTATTATCATTGTTTGTATGATTTTGCTACATTATCAAAAAGTAAACTTTTCACCAGGGCCACATAACATTGCTGTTAAGAGTTCAGTCTCTGGAATAGATCAGACGGATTCAAGTCACAGTCCAGCTTGCTACCATGTTTGTAATCTATGCCCCCAAATTTAAGCCCTGTGCTTCCGTTTCTTCTTTAAAATGTGTATCAGTGATCTGGGCTCCTTGGCACATGCCTGTAATCCCAGTGGTTTGGGAGGCTGAGACAGGAGAATTTTGAGTTCAAAGCCAGCCTCAACAAAAGCAAGGCAGAAGGGACCCTGTCTCTAAATAAAATACACAATAGGGCTGGGGATGTGGCTCAGTGGTTGAGTTCCCCTGAGTTCAATCTCCGGTACCAAAAGAAATGTTTATCAGTGTAGTTACCACTCAGTCTCCCACAGAATATCACACAATAAATACCACATCCTTTTGTCAGATTCTAAACAGCTTGAGAGTAACTTCTAACAATGTATGTTAAAACATCAATTTGTTACTGAAGTTGAATTAGTTATCTTAGTTAAAACCAGATGCCAACTAAACCTCAGGATGATACACCTTACCTCCCATGCCAGCAAAATAAAATATGGCCTCACTATGAGCCATTAATTCCCCAAAGAGAAAATGTGGGCAGAGTTGGCCCATGTGCACCTGGTTACCTTCCCAAATTTGCCAGTTGACCAAGTTTGCCCATTTTCCTGCAGGTGGAGAGAAGGGAAGGCACGGTGGTTCCAGGTTATATAATAGAATCTGGACTCATGGAAAGAAAAAAAAAATTCTCTCCCCTGTGAAACTGGGGTTAACATCTAACAGAGACAGCTTTTGTTCCAAGAATCCTCATTGTCCTGGGAGGTGAGTACAGACTCTTCTGACGCCCAGTCAGGCTCCTGGCTACTTTCCTGGACTTCCCTCAACAGGTGAGGCTCAAGCCTCTCAGCTTGTTACTGAAATTATCACCTACAGCTTTCCATTTCCATTCTATTTCTTTGTGTTGTTTGTTTGTTTGTTTTGTTTTTTAATCCCAAATCTCTTCCTGCAGAGTCAGAAATCAACACTCGGATAAAATGCACAAACACAATGCATCAACTCCAATTAAAAATTTCAACTCAACCATGCCCCAGTTTTGATCCTATACAATTATAAAATTCCCAGGAAGAAATTAAAGGTAAGATATGTAAAACCTGTTCAAGTTAAAATCCAAACATAAAGGGGCTTGGAGCGTTTAAAATCTGTTGCCTTGTCCATAGAAGTTAAATCTCTAAACTGCAAACTTTTTGTGTTAAATTTAAATTTAAAATGCCATTACCCTACCCTTCTTCCTACCCTTCACCTCACTAGGAGGTGTTCTCAGCGACCCCCAGAGGTCTGACCGACTGCACAGCTGGAGAAGCTGGAGAAGCTGGAGACAGCTCTAGTGTCTCTACTCCAAATTCTGTGATTCCTTCAGGGCTCAGAAAGCAGAGATGAAACACACCTCTCAAAAGTCCCCTGTTTATTTATTTAAAAGGCTTTTGTTACTAATTTTCTATTTCCATCTACATAAAATTTAGAGACCAAGACAATCATCTCTTATAGCCATTAACCCAGACACATTTCTATTTCTAGAACCCAATATTTATTTTTGCTTCAGTCCATAGAACAAACTGAATGAAGAGAAACTCTGCAGATACTCACTCTGCCAGGGTGACAATCAGTTCATGCCTGTTACTGAGCCCTTGCCCTATAAACGTTACATTTGCTGGGAAGCAATAACTCTGTGAAACATTGTTTTTGGTTCTATGCAATTGTTAAACCTTTATGAAAGGTTTGCTTTATGCATTAATATCATAACTCATACACTGGCATTCAGATGACGTCCACAGAAAAGGCAGGTCCTTCTGGTCTGAGAACCCTGGGAAGGTGTCCGAACCACTCCCTTAATGATCCCAGGTGCCTTTTCCCCCACCTCCGCATCTGACACCCCCTAGTATTCATGTAGGGTGTCTTCTTGGCAGTTCAGAAAATCCAATGAATATGGCAACAGTCTATGGATAACATATGAGGTACTTTCCTTCAGTAATCAAAAGTGGAAATTGTTGTTTATCCCGTGACCTCAATTTTTTGGACCCAATAGTACACTGAAGTCAGCATCTATCTGAAGTAACAGCTACTGTTGTTCTAAGCAATCTCTTTTATTCCCAGGCCACAGTGTCTCATCCCAGTCCTTCTTATTAGGGAATAAATTAAAGTTGGTGAACCGTGACCCCTAATATTGGCTGTTCTCATCCCTTTTCTGGTTCACTTGGAAAAATCACCTTCAGGTTCCTATCAGGAGCTGCTCTTTGATGTTTGTGAAACCTGTACGAAAAGGAACCTAATAAGAACCCATTCCTCTGCGTGTTCATGAAGACACATTCTTTTTATTCACTTCTATTCCAAGCATTGAACAGCGAGTGACTTACGTTTTCCCCCTAGAAGTTGTGAAAGTGCCTCTCAAGAAGTCTTGATTTCCTTTTTTTTTCTCTTTAAGGAGATTGAAGTTGGATTCCCAAGAATTTAGTCTCATTTTTAACTTAGTTTCTATCCTTTTCTACTACATGTAGATTTTGTATAACTTATTTATTTATTTATTTATTTATTTATTTATTTATGTATTGGCTTTCTGCTGTGATATTAGTCTATAGAATTTTTTATTTTTATTTGTTCTTTTTTCCTTTTAAGTTTTATTTATTTTTCTTTCTTTTTTTAAATGTATTTCTTACATAGATGACAATAGTTGAGTGCATTACATTCATAATTATCCATTCACAGCACAATTTTTTGTAACTCTGTTACAAATTTTACATTTGTAACACCAAATTATGCCATTATACATGAGCTCTCTTATTATTATTTTTTGCATACCATTATTAATACACCTTTATACCACCATTCATCATATCTCTGTTTGTATACAAGTCACATTGACACCAAACTCACATCTTCATACATGTACTTGGTACAATGGTGACCCTCTCCTTCCACCATTCTAGCTACTCCCCCAACTTCCTTATATAACTTATTTTTAATTGAAGAATAATAGTTGTGTGTTAGTCAGCTTCTTGTCACTTACAGGAGGGAAAGTGGAGGAGGGAAGCTTCTCAGCTCCTGGCAGCTGGGAGGTAGAGAGAGTGGGAAACCCCAGTAACTCTGTCCTCCAGCCATGCCCCACCTGCCTGGGGTTACCACCCGGAATCCCTTCCAGTTCTGAATCATCCTATGGCTTAGCCCACTGATGAGGCTTCAGCTCTCCTAACCTAATCATTCCACCCTGAACACTCCTGCATCAACACAGAACTATTAGAGGACACCCCACATCCAAACCATAACAAATTAAATCCATTTGTGGCTACAATGTGGTACTTTTATACACACTGTGATACATTGTGGAATTGCTTGCTTTAATTGTATCAGAAGTCTTTTGATTTTTTTTATGTTATGTCCCATACATTTGGGTTTTTTCTCATATTCTTCATATTTTGTCCTCACAGTGAAATGGTTCTGTATCTTGAAAATGAATGTGGGTGGTGAACTCAGATATGTCATCTTCCACTGTGCCTCAGAGTTAGGTAATCCCATCACATCAAAACTTGTCTGAGCCTCAATTCAATTTCCCTTCAAGATGTCTCCACTAGTACACAGTTCTGAGTATGAGTTCTATAAACTCATTGGCAGCTGGCTGAGGGCAGGCCTATATGTCTGCCTTTTGTGGCCATACCTATTTGCAATTACCTAATAAGCCTCTTTTCCACTGATATTTCTGAATTTTCTCCTTGAACTTACATAGATGATTTTGGTAACCACTTGTCACAATCTTTGAAAGTGCTCCATCTGCTTTGTTAGAGGAGCCTATGGTAAGGTCACTTTAAAACAGTGCTCTGAATTCTGGTTTCTTTGGAGAAATTACTCCCATTTGTTTTCTGTGAATGCTGTTAGGAATTTGGGGGACATAAAAAGGCAGATGAGATTTCTCACCTACAGAGTCTCTCTTTCCATCTGCATTGTCTCCTCTGGCCTTCAACGTCCCATCACATTTTCCTCCTCGGATCTCTTATGTCTGCGCCTTAGAGTCTCCACTCCTCACGGGAGGACGCCCCTCTCTCTGAAGCACACCTTTTGTTACTTCATGGCTTGCTTTGTTCTATTCCTGCATTAGCACTAAGCATGCTTCTCAATCTACTTCTTACCCCATGTGACTTATTTACATTGCTTCTCTAATACCCAGATGATGTGTCATAAGGGAACTGCTTATTTTTATTTATATATTAATTAGATCTGTTATCTCTATTTTAGTGAATGTAATTGAAATTATAAAAATCAGGCCAAAGAGATGCTGTGGTTAAATCCTCAGATGCTTCACTGTGGGGCAGTTATGCATATCTACGTTGGAAGTGAGGACCACACGTGGTACCGAGAGCATAGGTCAAGACCCCACACCGTTGTCCCCCGGAGGGTTTCTGCCTACTTCGTTGTATTCTGACATTGGCCATGCCTGCTCATTGGGTCCTGCCAACATCAACTCCTCATGGGCACTGCCCCAGCTTCTGCTCAGCCCAATGGGGTACCATGTCTCTGGAGACTGGCTGCCTAAAGTGAGGACCCATGAGTAGCCCTAAAGGGAAATTATGGAAAATATGCAAAAGTAAAATAAACACCATAAACTGTGATTGCCAGCCCAGGTCAAGAAGTTCTGTGGCTGACTCAAATGAGTTCACCCAGGCCACAGTAGGTGAAAGCCACTTTGACCACAGGTTTCCCCTTGGCCAAATAGAAGCCTCCATGAGTCATTCAGATCAACACGCCTGCCCACACAACACATCTGTGGGTGCAGCCTCACTCTGATGTGTCCATTTGTACCCGAGATCCCAACTGGTTAGAATTTCCTCAATTATGTCGGCCCCTTGCTTTGTTCTTAACATATTCATGCAAGGGTTTTCTTAATAGTTCTACTTCAAGAATCATAAGTCCAAAATCAAATTTTAAAGTCAGAAAAAGCTGGTTTCAGAATGAAAGTTAGTTCTACCCAGTCACATCTGGGTTATTTCACGATGTGCTTAGAATTCCCTGTTAAGGCTTATTAATGTTTAGCACGATGTTGCTAGCTAAAAAGAAGCATTCCTCACCAAAGCCAGCTTGGGAATATATGGTAGATCTGTAAGCATACACAAGATTGGCATTTGAAAAGTCCAGAGAGAGTTGAACTTCTTCAGTTTAAAAATCAGCTGAAGGCTTAGAAAACTGTCAGAACAAATATTGCCAGAAGTCGTTTGTAGCCTCCAATTGAAGGCGAGGAGAGTGCACTGGAGCAGAGAGCAGTGTTCTGAGCCACTCCTCTGACCTGACTTTTTAAACACCATATTGAACCCACAAAAAAATAAGCCTCTGCCATATTCCTGCCTTTTATTTATCTTAAGAGTTGCTATGGTAACCTTCCAAACTCTAAATTTAATCCTCGTAGGTTGCCTGTCATTCTTACGAATTATCGAATTTGAAGTGCTCTGGCCCTTAGCCAGAATCATTGCTGAACTCCCAATGTGAAAGTTTATAACATCTCAGACTTAGGAGGAAAAGATCAAGTTCACTGATCACAGATGGGACATCTAAGCCACCTCCATACCTGCCCGGAAACTATCCCCACCCATCTTCCATCTCAACTGTGATCCAGTTCAGTTATTCATGATTTCTCACATGTCTGGTTTGAGCATGTCACCCACGGTCTACAAGTCGAAAATTTCATTCTCTTAACAGTAGTGCTGAGGGGTGGGATTTTAGGAGGACTGTAGGTGAAGAGTCTGAGTTTACTGTCACCATCATGGGTTCATAACTGCAAGAGTGGACTTGTTATAAACATGAGTCAGTCTCGCTCTCTCGGCTGCCCTCTATGTGTACATGTGTGTGCACGTGTGTATGTGTATGTGCATGTGTGTGCATGCGTGTATACATGCGTGTATGTGCATGTGTATGTGCATGTGTGTATGTGTGTGCATGTGTGTGTGCACATGAGTATGTGTGCACATGTGTGTTCTTTATATATCTTCTCTGCCTTGTAATTTTCTCTCCTTATTTTTGTCTATTTTGCTTTTTTGCATTCCTCTCCCTTACATCTCAATAACTTATGGCAGTTCTGATTTTGTAATCATATTGTCTGCTCCCATGTCCCCAGGATGTGGCAGAGTGAGTGCAGAGTATAGAATGCACACAGGTAAACATCTGCCAAATTAATAAATAAATGTTCCTATCTAAAATAAAAATACCAAAGAGCAAGACCTTGCTGCCCTCCAACATCTCTTTCTTCCATAGCCCACAAAGGAAGACATTAGTGGACATTTAGGATCTAAATTAAAAATTACAGAATCCATCCATTTAGGAATATATTTATGCAAATTAATGCATTATTTTTCTATTTCATATCCTTGGATATCAGCCTTGGGAAATTGGTAGTTATGATTTATTTTAAACTGATGATATGTTTATGGTATATAGTCAGTCCTTGATTGTTATTTAAATATAGTTTGTCTATCAAAAATAATTTATTTCTAAATGATTTCTGCCTCCAGTTGGCCTTCTTCTAAATAGCTTGTCTGAATGGTTATAGAGAGATAGGAAATTATTATTATATGTGAGAAGTAATTATAAATTAGAATGTGTTCGTGTATATGATTGAATATGTGGGTGAGAGAAGAGTTCAAATTAATTGAAATAGAGTTAAAATAGAGAATTTTGGAGCAGAAACTTCATGGAACAAACTGTAACTAACAAGTCGAGAGGTGAAATTATGGGTGAGCATTATGGGTGAGCATTGGCTGCTTAAATACCATGAGAGTAGCTGAGGCCAGGCCTTCTAGTTACAGAGAAAAGTGATATGGAATAGAGATTTCCTAAAAAATGCCCTTTTACTAAGGTGGCCATTTAATTTTTTTTTATTATTGGTTATTCTAAACATTACAAAGCTCTTGACATATCATATTTCATACATTAGATTCAAGTTGGTTATGAACTCCCAATTTTACCCCAAATACAGATTGCAGAATCACATCGGTTACACATCCACATTTTTACATAATGCCCTATTAGTAACTGTTGTATTCTGCTACCTTTCCTATCCTCTACTATCCCCCTTCCCCTCCCCTCCCATCTTCTCTCTCTACCCCATCTACTGTAATTCATTTCTCTCCTTGTTTATTTTCCCATTCCCCTCACAACCTCTTATATGTAATTTTGTATAACAATGAGGGTCTCCCTCCATTACCATGCAGTTTCCCTTTTCTCTCCCTTTCCCTCCCACCTCATGTATCTGTTTAATGTTGATCTTTTCTTCCTGCTCTTCCTCCCTGCTCTGTTCTTAGTTGCTCTCATTATATCAAAGAAGACATTTGGTATTTGTTTTTAAGGGATTGGCTAGCTTCACTAAGCATGATCTGCTCTAGTGCCATCCATTTCCCTGCAAATTCCATGATTTTGTCATTTTTTAGTGCTGTGTAATACTCCATGGTGTATAAATGCCACATATTTTTTATCCATTCATCTATTGAAGAGCATCTGGGTTGGTTCCACAGTCTAGCAATTGTGAATTGTGCTGCTATGAGCATCGATGTAGCAGTATCCCTGTGGTACACTCTTTTAAGGTCTTCAGGGAATAGTCCGAGAAGGGCAATAGCTGGGTCAAATGGTGGTTCCATTCCCAGCTTTCCCAGGAATCTCCATATTGCTTTCCAAACTGGCCGCACCAGTTTGCAGTCCCACCAGCAATGTACAAGTGTACCCTTTTCCCCACATCCTCGCCAGCACTTGTTGTTGTTTGACTTCATAGTGGGCTGCCAATCTTACTGGAGTGAGATGGTATCTTAGGGTGGTTTTGATTTGCATTTCTCTGACTGCTAAAGCTCTGCGTCTGATAGAAGAAAAAGTTGGCTCCGATCTACATATTGTGGGGTCGGGATCCAAATTCCTTAATAGGACACCCATAGCACAAGAGTTAATAACAAGAATCAACAAATGGGACTTACTTAAACTGAAAAGTTTTTTCTAAGCAAGAGAAACAATAAGAGAGGTAAATAGGGAGCCTACATCCTGGGAACAAATCTTTACTCCTCACACTTCAGATAGAGCCCTAATATCCAGAGTATACAAAGAACTCAAAAAATTAGACAATAAGATAACAAATAACCCAATCCACAAATGGGCCAAGGACCTGAACAGACACTTCTCAGAGGAGGACATACAATCAATCCACAAGTACACGAAAAAAGGTGGCTATTTAAATTCACTGAGGGTCCACAGATTTGAACCAAGAGTAGTATTGGAAAAGCTAACACTACGCAGCCCACGGAGCAGGAGGCAGAGCTTCCTCAAACCCTCCCAATCCTAGCCGTCTAATTAAAGGTCCTTTCTCACATCCTATTATTCCCCAGTGGCCTTAAGGCAAATGCCACTCAACTAAGAGGGAGTGAGATGTGTCAACACAAAAATCAGAGACAGAATTGGGAAAACCAGTTGCAAGCAAAAGTATTTTTGTTTCTGTTTGTTATTTATCTTCCCCCACAGTTTTGGTCGCAGTGAATCTCAAAAAATAATGATGATAAAAAAAAACTACACATTATGGTGAAACTTTAAAATAAAATAAAATAAAAATCCCACAAATCAGGTGAAAAAATCTTTTTTAAAAATATTTTTTGTAGTTGTACACAATAACTTTATTCTATTCATTTATTTATTTATTTTTTATGTGGTGCTGAGGATCGAACCCAGGGCCTTACACGTACAAGGCAAGCATTCCACTGCTGAGCCATAACCCCAGCCCCTCAGGTGGAAAATCTTTAAGGGAAGAAAATAATCACTTTCCACCCAGATGTCTACATCCAATGAAAATGCCAGAATTAAGGTATCTTCATAAAGTTATCTTCAGAGAAAGAAAAACGGAGAGAGTTCATTGCCAGCTCACCCATTTAGAAGAAATTCTAAAGGAGTCCTTAACAGTGAAAGAAAACTATGCCAGAGGCAAAGGGGGTGTGTGAGGAAGGGGGGGTGTTAAGTTGGTAAGAATCAGCTTAAAAAAACTACTTTATTGTATTCACAATTTCCTGAAAATATACATATGTCAAGCCTGAGCAGATGACACACAAGATACATACATTGCTTAATGTATTTCGATTTCATTTCTTTAAATTTGAAAACAAAATTCTTGAATTCATTTTAAATGTTGATTGAAATATTTTAAAGACATGTACAGTTAAAGAGATGAATTGGTATCTACCAAGATTCTTGTCTTCACAATTTCCTTATTGTCAGTTGGATGGTAGAAGACTATCAGACTTCACATTTCATAATTTACATTCAAGTAGATATTCCTAAATATGTATAAATTAATTACACTAATGGCAGCTGTTATGCAAGCTGGGAATGAGGCCGAAATGGGCCAGAATGGTGACTATAGGATTAATAGAAATCAAGAGCCTAATATATGCTGACTCCCAGAGAAACATAGTAACTAACAGGAGACAGATAGATTGAAAGCACATTGCTGAGGGGAAAACATCCAGTACAAACAGTAAAGCATAAGCAATAGATAGTGGTTGTAGGTCTGTACTCACATCACATAAGGCAGACCTTAAGATCAAGTGTGTTGCCTGAGATAAAGAGGGGTATTTCATAATGACGAAAATGACATTTCCTTGATATGGATTGAAAGTACATGCTTAACAGAGCAAGATTTTGGCTTGCTCTTGGAATGATAACACATGAGAGAAGACAAGTATTTTGGCCTGAACAACTGGAAGGGTTAATTAGCCATTTAATTTCATTTAGTCTGGGAAGCCTGAAAGCACCAGGTATGAAAAACTCAGTGATTAACTCTGAGATGCTTATCAGACCTTTAAATAAGGCTTGGGGATATTTCCAGCCTGGGGGTATTAGGGAAATATTTAATGTCCTGAAAAGAAATGAGATAATCAGGGAGATGCATACAGATGAGAGGAGTTCCCAAATCCAAACCCTGGGACATTTCAACATTAAAAAATTTTGATATAGTAACAATTGCAAACATCTATAATAACAACAAAGAGTTCCAAACTGAGTTCCAGGCATACAAAATTTTATATATAAAATTGATACATAAATTCTTGTATATTCCTAAATGAATACAGGACTCCATAATTTGGAACATATGTATAAGTAAATACACATTCATTTAATCATCAGAACAACCTTATGCAATAGATACAGTTTATCATCACCAAATATGGAAGATTCCTTCAATACTTTCTTTCTTAAATACTGAAGTGCCAATTAAGTACCCAAGTTCTCACAGCTAGGTGCTAAGTACTGAGCATTTGCACTTGGGCTGAGTGCAGAGTTAGTAGCCTCTATTACTGCACCCTGTCCTCTTATGAGGAACCACTGGCAATGGTCCCTAGAAGGAAGCGTCTCATGAAGTCAGGGAAAAATCAGGGCAGAGTGAGGGCCTTGTGTCCTGGAGGGAGGACTGGTGGGCAAGGTTCGAAGCTGTTGGGGAGGGGGTGTCCACTAAAGGATGTTGAGAACAGGGCATTAGCTATCCTAAAATATCCAATAGCTTTTCCTAAAAAGGAAATTACTTTCTTGATAATTTATGCCTTTTTGTTGTTTCCCACCACCAAGTGCTTCTCAAGGCTCAAGGTGATCTGAAACCCCAAGTTACTTCAATTCCCCTCTTGAATATGGGTCCCAAGAATTGTATTTAACACTATGTCAACTCATGAAAACAGTTTTTGTATGCATTTATACTATACAAAGGTAAATAACACTTGGAAGTAATGCTTGTTATTTAATATGTCAGCCTCAAGTTTTAAAAGTTATTTTTGAGGAATGCCCTACACCTAAATACTTCTCTGTGAAGAGTTTATTGCTTGTTACTTGGTCTGTGGGAGAGGGGTGAACATTTGTTCTGGTGAGTCTCTGATAGGAGCAACCTCAGATTGGGGATGTGTTAGATTTAGATTTGGAATGTCCCCCCAAAAGGTCAGGTGTTGACAGATGGTTCCCAATGTAATGAACTTCAGAGGTGGGGCTTTTAGGCAATGATTGGATCATAAAGCCTCTGACCTCATCCATGGTTTAATCCATTTGGTTAATTAATCCATTGATAGTTGAATAGACTCCTGGGAGGTGGGACCCAATTGGAGAAAGAGATCACTGGGAACATGCTTTTTCCCTTCCCCCATCCCCGTGATTCCCAGATAGCATTGGCCAAGCAGCTTTCCTGCACCAGGCCCTTCCACCATGAGGCTTCTGCAGTGTAACTGGTCAACCATAGATGGAGACTCCTGAAACCTCAAATCAAAGTAAATGTTGTTTCCTTTAAATTGTTCTAAGATATGTTGGTCATTGCTATCAATGAAAAGCTGAACAATACCCAGGGATCATTGGAAATATGATTCACAATGGATACATGATTTCATAATTTGAATGCAGTTTTAAGTATGGATACTCACTTCATAATTTTTTCCAGATTTGAAAGAGTGGACTTCCCCCCCCCCGAATATTTTCTGAATCCTCAGCTCAAAACTTTCCATCTCTACCACTCCATATCTTCACTTATGTTCCAAAGTTCTTTTCTTAGGGTGACTCTTCCATTTCTTACACAGACAGAGTTCCATGAGAAAGTACCTTGTGAAAACTTTTTTTATAATCAGGTGACATTTATAATTTATTAACCACATTGACTCTAGCCAAAAGATGAATCCTTATTTTCATCATGAAACCAAAAGCCTAACTCCTTTTTATCATATTTTTACTTGGAAGAACGAGGCTAAATGCATTCATAATTCACTACTCCCTTAAAGGAAACAGTAATGGGCTTTTAGAAAAAAAACCTTCCAGAGCACACTTACATGTTTACTAATATTAAAGCACTGGGTTTTTTTCTGCAATAATTTAATGCCCCTCATATAAGAACTATCCCCATACAAATGCTTAAATGCTAAGTACCTCCATATTAGTCATCAAATAAAGGTTCAATTAAATACATGTTTATAGGATACCTATTATGCAACAGAGTACTCCAAGCATCAATTCAAAGGCACATAATTCATTTACAAATATTAGTATGCTAAAAAGACAATGAAAAATACAGCAGGAGGGAAGTATGTCAAGCCCTCCACCATCAGTACCACCAAACCTCTCAGTCTTTCCTGCCCTAGCTCAGCACTGCTCTGCTTCTACACCTGGAATTCTTCAGTCTTCATCTTGGACGGCTTGGAAATGCTGCTTCTCTATGTCTGCTTTGATCACACAATTTTCACCCTATGAGTTGGTACCTATCACAGCGTCACCACCAAATACGTAAGTGTTGGTGCATTCTTTTATCATTTCTAATTGTCATGCTACCCTTCCATTCCTTTTATACTGAAAAATAAAAATTGTTACCACTGCTACCAGGAGGTCAAATGCAATGAGAATTGTGGAGAAGGCAGAAACTTGAGGATAAACAACACAGAGTCAGTAAATGCCACAGGGGGTTGAGTGTGTCCCTCACCACTGGAGCAGGCATGAGAACCACCATTCACAAGCACAGCCTCCTTTCCCACAGATACCTGCCCGCGAGGCCAGGGGGTTGAGGAAACCACACACTGTACAGAAAGACAAAGTCAGGTCTTCCCCAAGTTATTACACCCAAGTTCAGCTTTCCCAGATAACTTGGAATCATACTAATTTTTTTCTAAGATTTCAGGGTAATTGGCAAGACATATAGGAAGTATCTGGAAGAAGTGGATACTCAAGAAATGGCAGTTAAGCGTCTTTCTTGAGGGAAGTAATATTAGGTCTATCCCGTGTTCTGCTAAACATACTGGGTTGCCACCACAGGCAGCAGATGCAGGGAAATGAAGAGGCTGAGGGTGACAGCCAGAGACCCGGCAGGACACCGCAGAGCTTCCTGGATGGTGCCTCCAAGAGGTCTCAGCCGAGACTCCAGGCAGCAGGCAGTGGGACCCATGTGCATGGACACACGTGCCACCCCCTGTGAGGGTCCCTGAGCTGTGGCAAAGAATTCATCCTGTCAATGGTGTGACAACCTCCTGCAACAGAGACAGGGACTGAATATCGGTCAAGCCAAGAACAGAGATGAGAACAGGCCGAGGCCCTGCAGCAGGAATTAATGTTGCTTGTGGTGAGCCTTCTCCAAAAGGCTAGATGCATGGCACAGTGATTCCCCAAATCCCTAGGATAGACTGAGACGGTTTCAATCTTTAACCTGTTTAATGAGGCTTAGAATGAGATCCAAAGTTATTGGAAGTCATTTAGAGACCATTTTTGTGAAACTTTGCCTTTACTCAGCCTAAACTTTAACTGAAAAATGATTGTAAATTGCCTTTTTTGTTTTCCAAGTGGAAGCTTGTCAACATTTTCTGATCACCATGTAGCAAAGTATGAGCACATTTGCTGTTTGCTATCACATTTTGCATGTACTTCTCTTCCTCTGTGATGTTCCAGTGGTCAGAATACTCTGAAAGGAAAGAGAGCAGGCTGTGGCATCATCTTAGCTATCTATCTTTGCATCTATCTTAATGTTGGAGAAATCATTGAATCTTCAAACAATGCTGCCAAGGTCAAAGGAGAAGCATCAATTTGGGGAGCCGGGAGAGGCTGGAGATCCTGCCCTCACTAGAACAGAGCTATACTTCAACACCTCAAATCCTGCCCAGGACTCCCAGACTTCAGTGAGTTCTTCAGGCTCATCTGGTAAGTTATATTTTGTATATGCATGCAAGAAAGAGTTCTTGCTGTGCTTGCCTTCAGGACGTCCAATCCAGCACACCCTCCAGAATGCACAGTGACAAGAGCACTTACTAGAAAAAGCAGATGGAGGAAAAGAGCTGGCTGGGTGCATCCCCAGAAAGACAATGGCTGGAAAGTCCCTGCCTCATGATACAACCAATTCCATTTCTGCATTTTTCTAATTAAAAACATAAAAATTTCTTTCTAATACTATACTGCACCTTCTTCCTTGCTATATCTTAATCAGTAAGAAATTATAAAAACTAAAGTGAGTAGGTCATGTGTGACTTAGAAAAATAAATTTCACTGAACTCCAAGCCAGAATCCAAATTGCAAAGGCTTGGAATGAGGGGGCAGTGCAGGTTTGGGAGGAAGCAGTTAGCAGGCACGGCAGAGAAAGGATACTGGGTTGAAGTCATTAAAAAAATACAGCTTAGGTGGTAGAGTGCTTCCCTAGCATGCCAAGGCCCTGGGTTCAATCCAGCACCACCAAAAAAAAAAAAAAAAAAAAAAAAAAAAAAAAAAAAAAAGAAGAAGAAGGAAGTGTGATTTAGGGTGAAGGAGATGGAGCTGATAGGGCTGAGCTGAGCAATAGCAGCAGGAGGAAACAACCATGAAGAGCACAAACAGAGAACAGGAGGGACAGGAATGAGTGAGATTTGAGAGGCTCACATGAAATACCTTTGACTTTTTAAGGTGACTCAAATTCACAGGTCGGTAAGCGATCTCAGGAGCATCTAAAACTACCTCTTCCTAAGTGCATGCATTTCTTCTTCAGCACTCAGCAAGAAGACGCAGGCAGTTTCTTCCTGAAACTTCTAGTGGTAGTGGCATATTATCACATGAGATTTAAAGGGTTGCTCCTGAGCAGCTCAAGTGGTACAGTGCAGTAAGATGAGGAAAAAGTGGAAGAGCCCTTAAACCTCCCGCTGGTCTGTTCCCAAAGCTCCACTGTATTTTCCTAACATCCAAATACTTTTTTTCCTGGGGTTAATTATAATTCTCACTTTAGCAGAGTAACAGATCCCGACATGTCGTTTAAAATACAGCCTACCCATCCCAGCCTGTTTTCAGAGGCAGGTCTGTTCACATCAGCCATTGTTTTTCATCTGGAAAAGCCTTAGAGTTCCCCCTGCACTCCCCACTTTCTTTCCTCTGTTCCTCCTTCCTTTGTTCTCTCTCTGTGTGACCATATTTCTTGTTGACTCCTCATTTCTTCCTTGGCCTCTTTCTTCTTCATGTAGGTCCCTACCGTGCCTGTGTGCCCGGGTCTGTGCATAGAGTTAGGTCAGATGCCTCTCCTACTCAGGACGAGACATGATCGCCAAGGTTCACTTTCTTTGAACCGTGTACATTGATTTCTCTCTTCCCATGTTCCAAGTGTCACCACTTATTGGCACCTGCCATTGTGCTTTCTACTTGGATTTGACTCCTAGGTTCATGTGATCTCAGACCCATAGATGGTGTCATCATGTCATGACATGATTCTGATACCCTTTATAATAATTTCCCCCAGAAATTGCCAACACTCCTTCCTATTGATTTCCTTTATCCCTTGACAGACAAGATTTCCAGCATTCTACCAATTTACAGCTATATCAGGCCCTTCTTTCTCCTCCTCCTTTAAGCTTAAATTCCTTGTCATGAAATCAATAAAACTCAAGGAAAGTACATTTAAAAAAAAATCTTCACACCAGTTACCCAGCCCTAAAAAGAGAAGCCATATATTATGCTGTGTGCCCCAGAAAGTGAAATCCCACCATTCGCCTTAGACATAAAACTTTGTCAAATCTCTACTTCATGTGAAAACACTCATTTTCAGGACTTTCCAGGCTCTCATTAGGATTTCATACACTTATGTGATGTTTTTGCTCCATCCCTTCTTTTCTTTACTGTGAGATTTGTTGCCACACTGATTCACCCTGTAACTTTATGTAGACCATTAATCACACTCAGGTCACTATACTTCCTGGTGTAAATGAAAAGAAAAGTTCAGGAAGTTACATCAAAAATGTGAGTCAGTTACCAATTATGTTCTTGTTACCAAATAAGTTACTGAGTATTAATTACTGATTGATTCATAATTGTTATAACGATTATGTTATTGTTACTGGATAAGCTACTGATTTCTGTCTGAAGGCATAGTGAAGTCAAACACAGCCTCGAGAAGCTATGTCATCTTACTGGTGACCTCAGCAAAGGCTGAAGTTAGATTTTGTACAGTTTTAAAGACTGGGAGGAATGTATGGCGTGGTGCTGAATACGTCTATCTACTTTCCACGCCTTTCCAGTAACCACTCTCCACTCTCACAGTGTTAAGTTGTCTGCAATTTGAGAAGCATAAACAAACTCCTTGCCCTGAGCACCTGCTGGGATCTGTGAATGGCCAGCTACTCCCTAAATGCCTCCCAAGCACCCTGCTTTGCGTCTCTGTCTACTGCATGGTATTTAATAAACCTGGCATCCCCCATCTGTGGGGAGAAAACTGCTTCAGGTGATATTCAGAACCTCCGTATGCCTTCCTGGCTCTGTTATTTAGCTGCACCAGCTGATGTGATGAAGAGAAAGCTAAAGGGAAAAGACACTGACAAATCCAGGTCTGTGAGATCTTGGTGAGAAATTGCCTCTCTGACTCATTACAAACCAAAGCTCTTCTCCGGCCCCCACAGTGTGGTCTGTAAAATCTCCTATGACTCATTAAGCCAAATAGCCTGTCCTTCAGCCTCACTGTCTGTTGGGACAGTGTCAGAGAAGAGAGAGAAAAAAAAAAAACCACAACCCTACCTTTGTCTTTTTACTGTTTATTCAAATGTTAACTTCCAATAGCTCTTCTCTTTTTCTAAAATCAATATTCCTTTTATTTTTAAAACATACTGTACATACCCTGTTCCCCTTCCCCTGAGATTCTGGGGATCAAACCCAGGAGTGCTCTACTGATGAGTTATATCTCCAGTCCTTTTTGGTTTTTACTTTTTAAATTCTGAGATAAGGTGTCCCTAAATCACTGGGGCTGGCCAGGAGCTAGAGATCCTCCTGCCTCAGCCTCCTGAGTAGCTGGGATTAAAGGTATGTACTAACCACACCCTGCTTGTAAAGACCCTCTTGAAGTTGCTTTTGCCTACTTTCTTTCAGTAAGCTCTTTATATTTATTTAGATAGTTATCAATATTCAGAGCCCATACCTATGTGTTGATTCTTTTTCTTTATATGCATAAGAAGATTTCTCTGAAAACTGTTTGAGTCTGATTTTAGTCAAATGCAGACTTCCATGATGTGGAATGTTCCTTTGCCTCTATCCTGTAAATATATTTCAAATAGTCTGCAATAATTGAAGTTATCTATATTTATAATGTGCTTCAAGGTTATACTGCTAACATTGAACTGCTGTTTGATCAGCACACCAAACACGTGGAACATTTTATTTGTATTGAATATCTACTTTAATTTTTTGAGGCCTACGTTTGAATTTTAATGCATTTTTATCTTTCAAATTTTTAAAATTAATCATTGTTATTTTAGTTGTATATATGTGGGGGCTTCAAGTGATAGTTCTGTACACAGTGAACAGTGACGGAGTCAGGTAATCAACACTTCACCTCTGTCATCCCTTGAGCTTCTCTCTTGTGGTGATTCATAAAATATGTAATGGCGTGCTGTGAATTATTGTCACCCCATCATGCCCTAGGAAGTCAGAACTTATTAGGAGGGTTCCTCCAGGCGATGACTCACTCAGAAGAGTGACTGCTGGAGCCTCTAACCGTCACTCTTCTACATTCACGTGTGCATTTCTAGCACCCACTGTGACACAGACCTAGTGGTACTGCCTCTCTGTGTCTGACGCACCTCACTGCACGTAAAATCCTCCAGTGCCATCCATTCTTCTGCAAAGAGTGTAGGGAATGATTTTTTTAAATAAGACTCTAAAAGCACAGGAAACAGAAACAAAAATAGACAATTAGGATCATATGAGACAAGGGACCCTCTGCACACAAAGGGAAACTATCAACAGTGTGATGAGTCAACATGAAGAAATCGCCAACTATTCATGTGATAAGCCATTAATATCCAGAGTATGTAAAACAAACAAACAAACAAACAAAACTCAAAAAGGAAAACACAAATACTCCAACAAAAAATTGCACAAATTATATGGACAGACATTTACCAAAAGAAGAAACCTGAATGGCCAACAAATTAATGAAAAAATAAAAATAAAAGAACCACACTCAGAAAGTCAAGGGCTATATGTTGTCTCCAATATATGGAAACTATAGAGAAAAAGAAGAAAAGGGATCTCATGAAAATAGAAGAAATAATTACATAACAATGTATCTGTTGCCTGGATTGGCAACTAGTGAGAATTACTCTTTGAGCGCGCTGACCCATGGATACATGTACATGACTTCTTCTGACTAGGATTCAATGTATAATGTCCCAACAAATTTGGAGAGAGTAAACCTTGCTCCAAATGTCCTTGAAGACTAAAGAGTAGTATATTATGTGATTGGCACTGTGCTGAAATGTCGCTGCCTAAGATCAATAGACAGCTCTGGAGAAGTGATACCTCCTTCATTCGCTGGGAAAACCAGCACTTAGGGAGGTTGTAGCTGGTCTTGCTCCAATGCTCATGCTGTTTCCAGAGCACAGTCATTTCCTGAATGAAATGTGAGTGGCAGAGATTCATGATTCCCTGAAATATAGAGAAGAAGTTGAACATCATAGGTAACAGCACCAAGTATTTTAAAAGCAGCTATTAGAGACAGAAAACAATTGTTTAAAAGGTTTTCAAGGACAACGTATGTATCTGGAGATACAGAGATGACTGTGCCTCATCACAATCATCTCTCTGCAGGTCTGGGACTCAGGGATGGAATATTCCCATGAGTCTTCCTCTGTGTTTTCGGTGTGTCACACTTCCTAATTAAAACAAGACTTTCCCTCATTTTGGTATCCTTTTGTCCTCTGAGCTTTAAAAGTCCACTTTAAAACATCACTGGATTAAAATATATGTCCCTAGAGAGTTAAAGATAAAACACTACTTGTTTTATGAAACTGAAACTCTCTAGCTAAAAGTGAAGAAATCTTTACCAACTACAGCTGGTAAAATCATTTTATTTTTCTTAACTTACATGGATTATAAGTATGTCAATCATCATTATATATTAAGGAGTAGGCATTTAATTAGCACTGGTTTCTAATTTCTAATTAAGTTTCATAATCAATCATTACCATTTACTGCCTTGTATCTATTGATTTGTTCTAATGGGAACTAGAAATGAAATTTATAAATATTTTCTTCCACAATTTGAGAATGAATTGTTCATTTGCAATTTAATAATAAATAAAATATAAATTACAAGGAAGTATCACATGTATCTTTGAAAGAGAAGAAGAAAGTTGCAAATAACAAATTCAACCCAAATTATATTTGAAGCCTTATTTAAATGGGAAGAAATGTGTAAGAGGAAAAGTGAGTTAAACTCTGTCCTAAGAAGGAGAAAATCAAAAGTAGTATTTGACTTTATGTCTTTCAATTACTAAAATACATATCAAAATGCTTTTGAAATGCTTGAAATAATGAGTGGTAATATTTAAGAGATTATATCTCTTCCAAAATTCTTGTGAGAATGAAAGGAAAGAAAATCTAATCAATGTAACAAAATATAGAAAACAGAGGAAACAGCATGTAACCAGAAAATACTAATGTAGAAAATAGCGTAATAATGTTGATATCAGCCCCAGAGAGAAAGATCAATAAGAAAAAACAACAATGAACAAAACACATTCAATAAGTGCATCAGAAAGAATGTAACCCACATACATATGAGTAAAACAGATTAATTTAGACATCTTTACAAGTATAAGTAAGAAGTCTTAATAAAAACAGCAAGCAAAAAAGAACTCACGGAAAACCATATTAACACAGGGCAATTTTGTGTTAATAAGTACATTTTAAATAAGGAGAAAACATAAAATTTCATGCACTAAATACTATTCCATTAAAATGTAAAGGCATAGCAAAATTTGATGAGACAGAAAAGTATACCTGGCATTTATTGATTATAAATAGTGTGGTAGGTTTTTAAATGGAATTAAATTCTATTATATATTTTAATAGATATCTCTGGGGATCATTGATACTCTTTGCATCAAATGAAAATATGTGAGACCCAACAGACCCTCACCTCCAACTCCAACACTCTTATTCTTTGTGAAAAAAATAAATAAAAAAAAAACTATTATAGAGATGATTGTTTGGCAGTAATACAAAGAAAAAAACAATTTCAAGATTAACATACTCAAATTTTTTCAGAGTAAACAAAGAATGGGGAAGAACATCGAGGGGTAAATAATACAATTGAAACCAATTTTCAACATATGCAAATTTTGAGATAATTTATTTTGAACCCCATGAGAAATTTTGAACTTAGTATCTGTCATGTTCTCGTAAGAGAAAATATCAAATATTTTCCAATTTTATAGGATTATAATTATATGGGATAGATTAATTACATACGATTTGTTCTCTGACAACATTGGAATAAAATTTGAAATGTTGCTTAGAACTTACATTTGGTTTTGTATGTTTTTTCCCTAGATATATTTTGAACCAGAATGAAATACAAACCTCAATTCTTTACAGTTTAACAATTAATCATAATGAGAACATCACATACAATGCAGCAAATAAAATTCAAAATTGATCTTAGAAGAAAGCTCATAGTGTTAAACAGCTTTATCAGTAAAAGTATGTTATTTAAGCATCTAATTTAAAAATGAGATAAGTAAGGAATAATAAATCTAAAAAGAAAATTTAAAAATGAGATATTAGGGCAAAATTAAAGATGTCTTATTTGATTGACCTTCACAGACTCAGGCTCGGTGCTTTCCACATGCTGAGGTTTGTGGCAACACTGTCCTAAACAAGTCAGTGGCAACATATTTTTGCAACTGTCACATTTGGTTAATTCTCATAGTATTTCAAACCTTTTCATTATTGTATCTTCTGCAGTGACTTGTGATCAGTCATCTTCAAGGTTACTATTTGATTTCGGGATGCTGCACATGATGCCCACAGAAGACTGCAAACTTGCTGAGTATTGGGTGTGTTCTGAGTGCTCTATTGACCACTTTCCCCCCAGCTCTCTCCCTCTCCTTTGAGCTACCTGTTCCCTGAGACACAACATATTGAAATTAGACCAGTTAAGCACCCTTCTGTGGCTTCTCGGTCTTCAAGTGAAAGGAATAGTTGCACATCTCTCGCTTCAAATCAAAGCTAGAAATGGTAAGTGAGGAGTCATGTTGGAAACCAAGTCAGACCCAAATTCTGACCTCTGGGGCTGAGCAGTTGGCCATGTTCTGGATGCAGAGAGAGTTCTTCAAGGAAATGGAAAATGATTCTGTAATGGACACAACAAAGATAAGAGAGTGAAGCTGCCTTATTACTAATACAGAGAAAGTCCTAGTGGTCTGGAACCAAGAGCAAGCCCGGCCCAGCGTTGCCTGAACCAAAGCCTGATGCAGAGTAAGGAACCAACCCTCTTTCATTCTCTGAAGGTGGAGAAAGTTTTGAAATCTCCATTCATGAGGTTTAAGGGAAAAAAAGGCATCTCTTTATAACCTGGTTTACTGAATTTTTTTTAATTGTTGGTCGTTCAAAACATTACATAGTTCTTAATATATCATATTTCACAGTTTGATTCAAGTGGGTTATGAACTCCCATTTTTACCCCGTATACAGATTGCTGTGTCACATCAGTTACACTTCCATTGATTTACTTTCAGGGATCATTTCTATAGTATGTTACTGAATGTTTTAGCACTGTTGAGAACAACTGTTCATAAAAAGAAACTCCCTTCAAAATAATACAGCTTATTGATAATTCACCTGGTCACCCAGAGCTCGGATGGGGGTCTACAAAGAGATCCATGTCTTTTTTCGTGTCTGCTAACACAGCATCCATTCTGCAGCCTGTAGATCAAAGAGCCATTTTTATTTTTAGTTTCACTATTTAAGAAATATATTTTGTAAGCCCATCGCTTTCATAGACAGTGATTCCACAGATAGTTTTGAGAAAAGTAAATAAAAAATCTTCTGGAAAGGAGTCATCATTCTAGATGTCATTAAGAACATTGGTGACTCAGAAAAAAAAAAAAAGTCAAAATAGCAACATGAAAAGAAAATGACTGTAGCCTTCAAGGCTGAGTTTGAGTTAATCAAGATTTCAGTGGAGGAAATAACTGTGTATATAGTGGTGATAACAATGGAAATAAAACAAGAGTTTAAGAGAGCAAAATTACTGGTAATATATGAGTTTATGGTCTGAAAGAGCAAGTGCAGAGTGTGTCTCAGAGAGATCAACCAGACATTAAAAGATTTAAAAAATAAGGGGAAGGAAAAACAAACAAACAAACAAAGGACCAAGTTTAGGATAAAACAGAAATTCCTGGTGGGGGGGAAAGATAGCCAAAATTAAACAATAAAAATTCAATAATAGAAAAGATTTCTATTATATTAATAATAAAAATTCAAACAAATTATTGGTCGTCTCAATGAGAAATCATACAAAGCTAAACCATGGTATGCTTCTGAAAAGGAAGAAGAGAAAATTTTACAAGATTCAGGGCAGAAAGAAAAAGTTGCACACCATAAAAAGGTCAAATGGACACTGCATTTCTTTTCTGTATGTGATAACTTGAGGACCATCCTTACACGGGCACACCCCAGAGATATAAGTCTGAAATCCAAGGATCTGTCCTATAATCAATGAGTTATCATTCACGTGTAAAGGATAAATAAAGGTGTTTGAAGAGCTGCTAGAGTTCAGGATCCCACACACATATGGATTTCGGGAAACTGTTTAAGGACAGGCTGTACCCCACAACAGGGAACAGAAGAAACACCTAAATACATGCAGATGAGGAAGAACAATGAGGGAAAAAATGTTGGGGACTTGATACATATTTTTAAAACATGGAAATGTGATGTGTCTGGGAATGTGTCATATGAGTGTTACTTAAGAACAAAGTTGTCTTCACAAGTTAGTGAGTACTCATCTCAAAAATCTTGTAATTGGAGGGAAGAAAGATAAGAGAAATAAAAACATCAGAAATATGCGTTCTGGGAGTAGGAAGAAGGTATAAGTGAAAATAAAACCATTCTAAAGTTATCATTTCACTGAGGCTTAAAAATAATCATACTTAAGTGAAAGAAATGTTGATTTTGGTGGGAGGAATTGATTAGCATATTATTTTCCGTCAATTTATCATATATGTTTGCCTAAAAGACCGACATAATGGAAATATTCATTACCATAATGGAAAAGTATATTAGAATTTACAAATAATGGGGGGAAGGGAGACTGAATAAATAAAAGACAGGTCAAAGAAGGAAGCATTGAGAAGTGTTTTAAAAAATCATACAAAGGAAATGTAAAAAGAATAAATCTAGCATAGTGATGGTGCCAATAATAATAATCCCATCAGATGTCACAGGATGTTGGATTAAAATGCAAATCTCTTCTAAATTTTGTTTAAAGGAACTACAACTTAAAGTAAATTAAGGAAAGAAAGTATTCAGTAAAGAGATATTTTAAAATGTAGCAATAAAAGAGCAGTATTTTTAACATATGCTTTACAAATAAGAGCACCAAAAAGCACACAGTATATAAGTGATTTGAATGGCATACTATGGGGTGTAGCTGTGCCTCCATTTACCTGAGTGCAAAGAACAAGAAAGCAGTACATACATGAACAGTTTCTATTACAATGCAAGAAAAAGAAGCAAAATTCGATTTTAATGAAAAAAAAAACTCAATCTGACTTTCTTAGAATTTGACATAAGAAAAATATAAATGCAGTTGAGATTAATCATTGAATCATCATCCCTTAAAGGACATATCCACATATAAAAATCCTATCAAGTGTTTAAAAATAGATATTTTATTGACTACTATTCCATAGAATGTCAATAAACTCATTATAAATTCATAAATTACTTTAGCAGAGTTTAAATTACAGAAAAATCACAACATCTCCAGAAAGCAATAAAGAATATTTCATACAATAATGAATGAGAAAAAAGCTTTCAAAAAGAATTGTGGAAAAAAAAATCTGAGTACTGACCAGGCTGGGGTTTTAAAGGGCTTCAATCTGTAGCCGGCTTCCTGCCTAAGGGAATGTGTTGAAGTGTGGGTGTATGTGGTGCAGTTTATAGGGTGAAGTCCAAAGTTTCTAAGTCCTTGCATGTAAACTCTTCACAATCCCACTGGGTTTGCAAAGTCAAAGATCCATCAGGTTTTTGAAAACAGATTAGGTAAGTGTTCAAAGCCACAGAGAATGTGGTGAAGTCATTAGCCAGCACCATTTCTTCCCTAAGGGTATTTGGCTATACTGACCCATCAGGAGAGTGAGAATTCTTCTTTGCTCCCAGCTCTGGGTCAAGGCTGTAGAATCCCTACAATGGCATAAGGCCCGAGAAACACATTAGAGACTTGCAGGTATTTGGAACACTATCTGCTGCTCAGAACAATCACTACTTGATAAATTAAAAAATATGTTCCTGATCCAAACAGAAAACCAGCAATCGAAGTATCTATAAAATGAAAGTTATTTAGGAAGCTAGTACCATAATTGATGCAGTATTAAATAATTTTCCCTTACTACGCAAACAGGCAAAGATGCCAGTCTTACCAATTTGATACAATGTTATTCCATAGGCCTTAATCCCAGAAAGAAGGGAGTGGGAGGAAGAGCTGGAACTCCAGTTGCATGCCACAAAGCCCAGCTTTTTAGTACTACTATTTTTAATGCAGAGGTAAAAAAAAATTCTATATGCAGAAAATGAAAAGTAATTTGCATGTATAATACTAGATTTAATAGATGAATCTAGAAAGGTCAATATGTGAAAAACTACTATTTTTATATCCTAAGAGCAAAATAAATTGAAAATGAGGTAAAACACTACTTATAAAGACTTTAAAATCAAATATCAGGAAATAAACTTAAAGAAATATTTGCAGATGTCTGAAATAAAAGCTTTGGAATGTTTAAGGCAGCATTGTGTTTTAGTTTGCTAGGACCTCCAGAGAAGGTACAGAAGACAGGGTGGCTCAAATGACAAGTATTTATTTTCCAGCAAATCTGGCTGTTAAAACTCTGGGATCAGTGTCAGCAGGGCTGGTTTCTTCTGACGCCTTTCTGTGGCTTGTAGATGAAGTCTTCTCCCTTGGTCTCTCATTATGTAACCTCTGTGCACCTCTGTTTTAGATTCCTCTTCTTCTAAGGACTTATTACATTAGAACCCACTCTGGCAACTCCATTTTAACCTGATTGCTTCTTTAAAAATAGTCTGAGGACTTCAGCATATGAATTTTGAGGGGACACAATCTAGGTCATAAAGCATAGTGAAACAATAGTGGAAATAAATAGAATGAAAGAAATACTAACAGTTGGAGCAGATAGGAGAGAGGAGATGGGTGTGTGATGTAACTGAGCCCAGTGCTCATTTGTCCTTGAAGGAAATCAACATCAGGAAATCCAAAAGTTAAAAAATCAAGAAAGAGCACAGAAATTGATAACAAGCATATCAATTAACAATACGGAACAATCACTAAAATAACTGAAAATAGGGCTTTTGAAATGTGGTTGGCTCTATGAAGTTGAACTGGATCTAAGTGAAAGAAGTAGCAGAAAACCACTTCTTGACTTTATAAAACTTCTGTGGATTACTTTTTAAATTATATGTATATGTTGAAGACAAACAAAATTTATAATTAAATACTAAAAATAAGTTAATTAATCAGAAAATAGAACTCTATTTGGTATACATGATGTTAAAGAAAGAAAAAGAATCAAGCTAAAGAGACCATAACCACACATTTCAAGGAAAACTTTGATACTCTAAGAGTGCATGAAATACTAATTTTAAAATTATGAATGTATTTGAGTATTTGCATATATAAATCCATAAAATTGGCAAATCCAACTTAACAAACCTGGAAGGATCATTAAAATCAGAATGAGATCAAAGTGACAAAGACTTCTCAACTCTGCAGAACCGATGATGCTATCAAACTTCAACTTCAACCACATTTAAAAAGCCCTATTTTCAGTTATTTTAGTGATTGTTCCATATTGTTAGTTGATATGCTTGTTATCAACTTCTATATTGTTTCTTGATTTCTTAACTTTTGGATTTTTCTTATATTGATTTCCTTCAAGGACAAATGAACAGTTGGCTCAGTTACATCACAAACCTATCTCCTCTCTCCAATCTGCTCCAAGTGTTAGAATAAACTTTATATTAGAAATGTTTCTGGAAATAGAGGAATAACACTTCATATTTCCTTTTTTAAAAAATACATACTCACAGGATATACTCACAACTATAAATCAATCTCACTAACAGGAAACCCCACCAAATTCAGTATTTTAATTAATTGTTAAACATGACCAAATAAACTGTATTTTAGGAAACCAAAGATGATCAATACTATAAATGCACTAATATATCTAGTTTATTATGCTTGAGGTACAAGTAAGTGTATTTTATGATCTTCATAGATTCTGATGACACACTTTGTAAAATTTAAAAAAATATTTGATTAAGAAGAACTTTATAAAATCATTGAAAATAACTATGTATTAATAGTAGTAATATAACTATTTTAATTTTATCAATAGTAAACATTTTAGTTATTTGTCAACATATCATGTAATCCTTCTTCCAAATCTCATTTATCAAAAATAGTGTGAAATGACTTATTTAGCATCTGTTTTGTACCATTGTTCCAGAAGTTATATCCACTTCAATAAAATGAGAAAATATTTTTTTAAAAAAGGGTTGACTAGGAAATAAAATTTTTTGAAGAAGAAATGCAAGAATTAACTTAAACCCATTTTTATAATGTTTTTAATGATATTTCTAAAAAAATCTGTAATATTCTAATATAATCATCCATTACAAAAAAATGCTATTTCCAATAGCAAAAGTACAATGAAGAATGAATTTAGAAGAAATATGCCACTGTGATGCTCATGAAGAAAGCTGCATAATTCTACCAAGAAGCATGATTTGTGAAAAGAAGCAAAGTAATGTTACTACACAGGAACATTCAGTGTTTTACATACCTATGTTCACTCCAATGCCACTCAAGAAATTCAGTTTCAAGCAAATCCAATGGGAAATAAGGCGGGTAAGGGAGTGAATTTACAAAATAATAGTACCACAAATTTTGAAAAAGAAAAAAATAATAAACATACGATGCGGCAAGGGATTTTCCCAGCCAGATGTCAAAGCATTTTATGAATATATTAAATCTTCATTGTACATATTATAATTAACTGAAGTTCTGCAGTTCTATTGTACAGATTCATGTTCAGCCAAATACACAGAAGTGGATACATAATAACTGCTAGTATGTAATATTTGGACCCCCCAAATTGAGTAAACTGAGATCTATTCAGTAAGTGTGATTAAATGGGAGAAAAAAATATCCATATTAAGATTCCCTCCAATCAGGCTAAATAAATTAATTAAATACTTAAATATATCATGAATATTTTGAAAGATAAGGGGGCTACTCTGGAAAATAATGTTTGTGTGGGCAACCAAATAATTTGAATATATTAAATCCTCTCACATGAAGATTGCAATTAGATTAGAAAAGAAAAATAATCCACATGAAATTGCTACATGTAACTAGGCGACAAGGTATGCCAAAGACTGTGCAATAAGATGGGATATGGCCTGTCAACAACAGGGACAAACCCTTGGTGGGAGAGTAGTCATGTAGGAGAGAAGAGAAGGGAGAATGGTCTCTGGCTGCCCAGGGAATCAAAATCCCCCAAACACATCAAAAAAGGACACATCTCCAAGAGGCAGAGTGCCCACTCATAGTAGAGGGAGGAAGAGATCCTTCTTAGAACTGGGTGAAGGTACAGACATCCCGAATTTCAGGTGATTGTGTGACTTCTGTGCCCAGAGGTGCAGGTGTACTAAGTGGCCTGAGCCTGAGCACTCTGAAATATTAAACCTCATCTAGAGAAAATGCAAGTGGGAAGTGGGGGAAGGCACTGCAAAACAAGAATTCTGACATTCAGATTCAAATATAGTAGATTAAGGGACCTGAGTAGGTAAATCTCAGAGAGTGTTAAGAAGGGGATGCACTGCGGAGCCATCTTCCTGATGATTTCATGGTGCATGAAGAGAAGGATGCTGAGGGTATCCTAACTCGATTTCTCCCCCACAAAAAGACATGCCCCCCAAAAAGAATTTTAAAATATTCCTAAAAATTAGCATCAGAAAAGTATTGGGAATACACCTTCTCCAGTGTCTTGAGTAGGACACATGAATTGGCAGACATCTTTAGGTTAGGTGGCACCCAGGAGGTGGGTACATGTTATCTAACCAAGAGACACTTAACATGTCCACATTTTTATGATGACTTAATCTTGAAAATGACATCCTGTCACTTCTGTGATACTGTATTTGTCAGAATCAGTTCAATAAATCCAACACAGGTTCCAGAAGAGGGATTATAAGGAGGTCAAGTCCTCTAGGGCCCATCTTAGAACTGCCCACAGTACCACATATTCTTCATGTGCAAAATATGTTGATCCCCCTCCCCAAGCCCTCAAATCCTTGCCCCACAATAGCATGGGCTCCAAGTACAGAAAACTTGTTACATAAAACAGGTCGTGAGATAAATCAGGCTTCTCAGTATAACTCCTTAGGCTCAGTTGTTCAACTATAGATCTTTTCTCAAACTGTAATATTTTCTCAAAACTTTGAAACTAAAGAGACAAGTTATTGCTTCCCCAAATCCAACATCCAATGATGGAATAAGCATAATACAAACACTATACATATTTCTATTCAAAATCGGTGAAAATGGAAACAACAGAGTTACTGGTCCATAATGATTCTGAAATCCAGATGAAGAAATATTGAAAATGTGGATTAGCTGTCAAGGTCAGAGTATAATTATCCATAATTATTTGCTCTGCCCTATAGACTGTTGGTTCCTCCTCTAAGTTATCTCTACTTTTTCATTAAAGCTAGCATATTTTTGCAGCTCGCCAATTCTCTCAGGCTGCTTTAGTATTGCCAGGACAGTATTGGGATTCCAAGTGCCTCTCCTCATTCTGGATTTTTTGGTCTGGCATGTTTCTGCATATATAACTCCTTTTATAATAATAGTTGAATAAACTAATGA
Organism: Spermophilus citellus; assembly: GCF_964194105.1. Taxonomy (NCBI): domain Eukaryota; kingdom Metazoa; phylum Chordata; class Mammalia; order Rodentia; family Sciuridae; genus Spermophilus; species Spermophilus citellus. The sequence continues at coordinate 123,033,624 of NC_138198.1, forward strand.
AATGGTTTCCCACAAAGAGAGAGGAAAAACATAGAGGAAGGAATCACAGGTCAATGTACTTGTTTGATAGACTCAACTTTGAAAGTTTGTAAATATTTCACATAAAACTAGAAAAATAGACGAAATACTTAATATTGACTCTCCCAACATTAATTTCAATCAGAAATATCCTTCAAAATTGAGAACATTTTTTCCTTTGGAAATATATTTCTATAGTAAAAGAACTCCCTTACTTTTTAGCAGAAAAGTTTAGAAACACAAGGAAACACATTCTCTCTCTCTCTCTGTCTCTCTCTCTCTCTCTCTCTCTCTCTCACACACACACACACACACACACATACACAGACACACACACCATACATATACTCCATGCAACTAGTTTATGGAAACTGAAATTCATTCCCCATTCCCCATTTTTGGAACCAAGGGTTCAAGAGAAGTAATGAATTCTAGGTCTGGAGTTGGAAGTGTCTAAGATGAAACTGGAATACTTCTTGTCAACAATAAACCTGGTAATGTTCTTGAGCATCTGTTAAAAGCACAAGAATGTCAAGTGAAGCAGCTCCTTCTGTCCAAATACAGAAAAGAATGACCATGAGTTATTGAACTACAGGAAAATCTTCTAGTATAAAATGGAAAGTTATTCTTAATTTATTTGTTTGTTTAGTTTTGTTTTTAGTAAAGGAATTAGAATTCATAAATCCAGGAATAAAATAAAATTAGAAGGCCATACATTTTCAATTCTAAATGAAATAATACATGTAACCAATAATCATCTGTGGCAGCAGAAGCAATTAGTACAAAATTGATGGAGAATTTTATAATATCTTTTATAATTTTAGATGAAATTTATACTTTATATATTTTACAATTCTATAATGACAGACAGCATTTTAGAATTCAGGGTGGCAACATTTTGACACTTTAGTCAAGTGGACAGCTAGACATGTGGTTACCTGCAATGTGATTCAAAGAAATATAAATATTTCTTATGGATTATTTTTAGAGAAAAAAAGAAGAATATAATCAAATTTCTAAGTCACATTGGTAGTTAATAGGAAATGTGGGACTTATATGAGTATATTAAATAATTCCATTAGGATACAATGAACTCAATTCATAGTTGGGAAAACTTAATGACAAATAACAGTATTTTCAACCTGCAAACAAATAGCACACACAAATTGTTCTATCAGAAATTTTAAAATGAAAAGCAAATATAGGAGACTATTTAAGTTATTTAAACATATTAGTGGTCTTCATAAATATAAAAATGCAGGTACAATCATTACATAATCCTTAAAAGTCACAGTTGCCTATCATACCTGATCATTACATAAGCCTAAAACAATTGCTTAGACAAAAAGTAATCCCTAACTTCTGTGGACACAGATTATCATATAAATGAAAATGGAAGTGAGTGATCATGAAAATTGCAACAGTTCCAAATTCAATCTCAAAATTTTGGTTTGTGTAGTAGACTCCAATGCCTCAGTTTCCCTCTCTAGTAAATGGCAACAATGCTCCATTAAACATTTATAGTTGCAAAGGACTGAATGAAATGTTGTATTAATATTTTAGAAATCAGTCATGTATACAAGTTGAATAGACACATGTCTCAGGCCTTTAGAGGAGGCATCACGTGGAGTTAATAGGGGGCTTTGAAAACTTTCTCAAAAGCCAGAAAGAAATTGAGAGCTCATTTCTGAGTGAAAAATCCAATGAACTCTGCCATGTTGTTTTAAATCTCTGCCAAAGCATCTGGTAGTTTGCATGGTGGGCAGTCCAAAACAGAAAAGAGAGAGAAAGGGGGGTGGGGGTGGGAAGGGAGAACAACTTGGTACATGAATGAATGACTGGAATAGGGCATGTTGAAATTCAGGATTTCCATTGGGCTCTAGATGGAGACTTTTGCTAAGGTTGGGACAAAAATCACCCTTGGGATGCACATTTGTTTGGGGGGAAGGACGTGCTAACTTGTCCTCCAAGCTTTTATTTATCTATTTATTTATTTATTTTCTCAATCAAATTCAGTTTCTTCTCTTATTCTGATTGTATTCCAAATAGGGCTAAGACATTTTAAATGAGAACCTGGAAAACACTGCTCGAGGTAATAAACAGAAATAAACTGTTTATTATAATCTTCTGAACATTCATTAAATATAAAGTATTTATAAATAAAGGAGTCAAAATAACATCTTCAATATTTAGGCTTTTATTTTCTAGTTAGGAAAACCTGAGCCACTCAAAGTAGTCCATGTATTGACAGCATTCAACATTCAATACTCTCTTTTCCCTTGAATCTTAGAAAACTATACCATTTTTTAAAAAATTAAAATCTTTCCAATGCATTAAAAATCTACTTTTAAATATCTGTTCCTACACGGGGCGAAGGGGAGAAGTTCTTCATTCCTTTGATTTTACAACAATCAAACATTTCAGGGCAGCCGCTGATCACGGCGATGCTCTCTATTTCCCGAGTAGATGGACAGCCAGGAGAACCAAAACGCGCGCATAAATCAAGCCCCCTGGGTCGGTCTTGCTTCTGGAGCGGAGGAAGTCGGCGCCGGCTGCCTCGCCTGATGGCTTCAGTCTCTTCAGCGGCAGGAGGATTAGACACATGCGCAGGATTGGTCTCTTTGTGTGCACCGGGAAGGGTTTGGCGTCGATTTACACTTCCTAACGGGGCAAAGACCTGGAACGGCCGCGTGTGCCTGGGAATAACGATGCACTGTAAACACCACCCCTGAAATAAACATTGCCTCGCTCCGTTGGCCTCCCGCGTGGCGAGTCTCCCCACCGCCCGGTCCCCGGTGTCCAGCTTGGGAGGGGAGATTAGAGCCCGGGAAGGATGAGACCTGTCCTTAGGCATCCCGCACTAGGGAGCGCGTGGCGGGCACAGGGAGCGGCGGGCGCGGTGGCGGGTGCCGCTCCCCGCCCGACCCGGAGTGATGGAGCGCGTCTTGCGACCATCTTCGAGCCCAGCCACCCCGCGGGCCAGGGGGAGGGAGCCGGGCAGGCGAATCGGCCCGCCCCGCCGTCCCTCCCCCTCCCCCCGCGCCGGGGAGCCGCGATGGTGCGCTCCGGCCAGCTGTGCGCCGCCGAGTGAGGCGCCAGCCCGTGGGTGCTGCCGGGGGCGGCGCGGAGGGGGCGCCCGCAGCTGGCGGCGGCGCGGGCCGCGGTGCTCGGCTCGCGGCTCGGGGGCGGAGGTGAGGACCGGAACGCGGAGGGCTGGCGCTGCTCGCGGCGCCGGGCCCCGTCCTCCGATCGCGGCGGCCCTGCCTGCGACCCCGCGTCCCCGCCGGCGGGAGCTCGGGGAGCACCGGGCGGCGGCGCGGCGGCTGGCGGCGGCTGGCTGGATGCGAGACCTGCGCGCACCCGGCGGCGGACGGCGGCTCTCGACTCCGGGAAGCGGCTCGCCCGGCGGACAAGCCCGAACGCGCTGGCCATGGCCTCCAACTTTAACGACATCGTCAAGCAGGGCTACGTGAAAATCCGCAGCAGGAAGCTGGGGGTGAGTCGCTCGCTCGGTTTTCTCCTTCCCCGGCGTTCGTTTGGCCCCGCTGGCTGCTTGGGGAGTGGGGGCGGGGAGAGGTGACAAGCGCGGGGACGGGGGCAAAGAGGGACCCGACCCTCCCGCGGACTGTCCGCTTGTTGCTTGACCGGGCTGGGGACCCGCACCTGCCTGGGGGACTCTGCAGACCGGGGCTCCGGAAGCTCCTTGGTGTCTATCCTCAAGTGAGCGGGGCTGATTTCGACCATACTGAGAAGTCCAGTGGACCAAGGGGATCTCCAGTTCCGAAGATGAAGCCTCCTCTGAGGAGATTTATACACGGTGCTGCCCACACAAGGAGCTGCTCTCAAAAAGTGTGCGCCTTTCCGTAGAACTGCTCGGTGTGCAGACGCCCGAGTGTATCTGCGTGTGTTAAGAATCATCATTTTCTGGTGCCCGCTTTCCAAGCCCATTTCGAAATTCTCTTGTGATGCACCGTCAGCGCCCTGAGAACCGATCGGCTATAGCAAGCGAATTTCATGTGCCCTTAACAACTGCCCACTGGCAATCTGCCTCTTTCCATGTGTGCTCCAGGGCAGGTGTACCTGCGCCGGTGAGCAGGCAGGTGTGTGTGCACCCTTTCGCCCACCGACACTGGAAAGTCCGCGGAGCAAAGTTTACGGAGACCTTCTCCTACTTTCTTCTTCAGAGGCGTTTTGCCCGACTTAGGAGAGGAAGTGTAGACCTCGGGGGTGCCAAACTTATCTAGCGACCAGGGGAGGAGGTAAAAAGGGACACGCTGGTTATTGTAGATGACCTGGGATGTAGACAGAAGGGGGCAGGATAGGAGAGGCGGGCTCCTGGGTGAAGAACTGCCTGGACTGGGCGGACGCAAAGGGCGGAGGAGCGATCGGGGTACCCGGGGGGAGCGCGCGACCTGAGGTGGCCACAGGGACCCACCAGGGCGGGCTGGTCCGGAAGGGAAACTCGATATGGAAGAAAAAGAACCAGTTTCCTGATTTCTCTGGATGTCTCTCAGCCTCACTGGTCTCAAAGTTCCAGTTCTGAGAAGCTCCGAAATCCTGGGGCAAAGTGGCCTGGAGCTAGAATATTCCCCGCATTTGCTGCGGAGTGGATGAACACTTCTACTTGGAGAAGAGAAGAGACAGAGGGGAGAACTTCGTTAATCTTCGCGTAAAAAAGGAAAAGAAAGGCACCTTTAGATAGTTGAACGAAGGTGCTCCGCAGTGTCCCGGAAAGAGGGACAATACGCATGCAGAATCCCTCTGTAGGGAGTTGGTGGAGGCAGGTGTAGGGAGCAGGATGGGATAGGCAGATTGCCTCTAGTACTGCCCCTGCGCAGTCTGTACCCTAAGGACATTAGAGACCCGTCCTCGAACTTCAGTAGCTGGGTGGAACGACAAGGTGAGTTAAGAGCTAGGAAAACAAGACTGGGTGAAAACAAAGCCCCCCTTCCCTAACCCAGAGCCATGGTGGTGCTTCGATGTGGCCCCATCATAGCCCCCGCAGCCAGGTCTCAAGGACTTTTATTGGTTAGAAGATTGCACTTCATTCTTCTCCAGGGCGATAAGAAAGAACCCCGTGAAAATCTGCGATTGTCCATGAGGCTGATTGCTTCTCGCATTTGGGATGCAGTGCTCCAGTCTGTCACCTGCACAGCTGTCAGCTAAGAAAGGAGGCAGGGAGCCTTCTTATCCTGACCTTTGTCGCCCTTTGCTTTCCAAAGGGGAGCTTATTTACCACTGCCTCCCTTGGTCTTCTGAAACTCCAACTGTGGCTGACTCTTTAAAGGGTGTAAACTAAAGGATGAGTGAAGTCCCCCAGAGAGATGCGTTCCTGCTTTCACAGAGTGACAGCGCACTTGAAAATGAGATGAATAGCCCCAAGATTCCCCTCCTGGATAAAAATGAGATGAATAGCCCCAAGAATTTCCCTCCTGAAAGTCCATAGAATTCTTCCCCCAACCCAAGCCTTTCAGTCTTCCATACAGTAAAAACTGAATATGTAGTCTAATAATAAGGCCCAAGTAAAGAGCACTGAATCTTTCTTTGCATAGTTATGGCATTAAGGGCTTTTGAAAAGTCGATTGGGAACACCATTTCTGTCTAATCATGTTTGCACATGTTACAAGTTAGCAACTACCTAGTCTTTTTCTAAACTCACCTTAGAGTTATGCCTTTGTAAAGGACAGCCATCATAGAAAATAATAAACATTCTTGTATATATATATTGATTGTTTTTGTCTTCTATTTCTGCTTGAGAGGTGTGAACGGCAAAGTTTAATGTTGAAATAGTTTTGTTTTAATATTGAATATTTTTTTTTGGAAATGATCAATTATTAAAAATACTGTAGGGACTTTTCAGAATGTTCTAGTTGGCAGAAGAGTTCATTCAAATGACAAAATTTGACCTGCCCAGGGTTGGGAAGCTTGAGTTAAGTGGGTCCCATAAAAGAGTGAAACCCCCATCAAAACTGTATTTATGCCTTTAAAAATGCATCATCATACCTCAAATCATAGCAATGAATCTTATCTAAAATTAATGATTATTTTTATTACAAATGATTCATATTATTAATTTTGTGGGCTCAAAACCACACACATTTCCAAATAAAATGTGTTCAACTAAGGCTATATGACATATGGTCAACACTGAATTTCAAAAGAGAAATAATTGCAATTGAATATGTATAAATATCTGATTTAGTATGAACAGCACTCATGCTTTCAAACATCAGATTTTGGTTTGGCCTGAGCAGGAGGCCTATCACATCAGTGATAATTGTGATGTGAAAGCATATTTTGTGATGAAATGCTGTAATTCACAGTAGTGTTTAGTGCAATGATGAATGAGAAGACTAAGACATCTTTTTCCCTCTGAGCCTGGGCTGACCTTACAAGGTGCTTCCTGGTTTAAGTGGTTGAGTGGCCTTCACCTGTGCCTTAGTGGAAAGCCTACCTCCACCTGTTGGCTGCAGCTCCTTAGCCAACAATTTGGATTCAGTAGTTTTAAGGAAATCTTGACTGCCAGGTTTTAAATTCGTCTTCCATTCATTAATCAAATTCTCTTTCATTTAGGGAAAAAAAATTGAGAAATATGATCATTTTCCTGAATTATATTATTGCTTCATAAAAGTGTTATATATTATAATTAAATTTTTGTAGATAAAATTTTAGGCATTAAACTTTAAAAGTAGACATGCTTTTGTTGTCATTTCTTTAAAGTCTACACTAAAATTCACTATATGAATGAATATATATATATATATATATATATATATATATATATATATATATTCCTTTTGCAGAATTTCAAAGCCCTTAGGAATGTGTATTTTCTCTAAGCCTCCATCTGCTACATGATTGGCATTATAATTCACAAGGTGTCATGGCACTCAGTTTTATTTGTTTTAAGAAAAGGACACTTGTGAACACCAATAAAAATTAAAAGTCAAACAAAACAAAAGTGCCAGACATATTGGTGCCTGCCTATAATCCCAGCTACTTGGGAGGCTGAGGCAGGAGAATCATAATTTCAAGGCCAGCCTCAACAATTTAGTGAGACCCTGTCTCAAAATAAAATAAAATATCACAAAATAAAGTAAGGGCTTAGATGTAGGTTAGTGATAGAGCACTTGTGGAGCTTGGCTGAGGGGCTGGGTTCAATCCCCAATACTGAGAAAAAAAATCAAAACTTAAAAATAAAATTTAAAAAAATCATGGTGTTCAAAATTTTTTTTCTCCTAGCCTTGATTGCCTGTTTTCTTCTGACTACTGATGAGTTAAACTTAATAAGCAAGGCATGTATTGCAAAATATCCAATCTGTTCTTGATTTGCAGCCAAAGTAAGAAATCTATCACTAAAACCATTAATAACCTAATATCTTGCTTATTGACTCTATAAATGTATAAAAACTAATTGCAGCATTATGGAGTGATATCAATCATCCTCACCAACATCAATGAACAAATTCCAGACTGCTATACTTTGATTAATTCTAGACTCAGGCCTCTCTTCATTGTTTTCAAGGAATTTTATTCAAATACAAGGTGAGAAAAACAAAATAAAACAAAACAAAAAACAACTACAAGGTGAGCATCCCTGATGTGAAACTCCCAAATCAGGAATGCCAACAGGTTGGTGTTGTCATCAGGATGTCCAAGTGGGTTCCAGGTCTTCGGTGTCCCAAACAAAGGTAGAGCAGAGGGGCCCAGCAAGAGAGAGAGGCTCAAGGGCCAATGTCTGGAAACTAGCCTTATATGCTGAGCCTGAGGCTTTCTCTTCCTGCAGACCTGATTGGAGGGCTTACCCCATTTGCCCCCATTGGTTACTATGGAAAAACTAATTGGAGTACTACCCAATTTACCCCCGTTGGTCATTTTAAAATATGGAACCCGTGGGTAGGAGTTGTCATGATGGTAAGTCCTCAGTGGCAGGAGTTGTGGTGGTAATGGGCATGACTGTCTCCCAGTCTTCTCCTCTCGTGGCACCCTTCTTATACCCTGCCTCCGCCATCTTGACATCTTGAACTCCTACCTAACAATGGCACTGAGGGAAACTCCCCATCTGACCTCATGTGATGAGTATCCTTCAAAATGCAGGCTCACACACACAAAAAATATTGTATGAAATTACCTGCAAGCTAGGTGTATAAGGCACATAGAAGAAATAAATGAAGTTTGAATTTAAACTTTATTCCTACCCCCAAGATATCTCATTACATATATGCAAATATTCCAAAATATGAAAAAAATGTGAACACTGAAGTATTTCTGGTCTGAAGCATTTCAGCGAAGAATTAGTCAACAGTGTGACTCTTCACAGGTATGCTGTACACAGGCAGAACAGTACCTTATGTAGAATATTTTTTTCTATTCCTTACTCAAAGTCAGGTGAGAACGTGGTATTGGTATGTGGGGGTGCCAAGGAAGTGTCTCTGGATATGAGGGGGTGAGTGTCTTTAAATTTACATAATCAACAGATGTTCAAGTGATTATGGAGTACTTACAGTTTATCTAGTGGTGTCCATTTGTGTGTGTGTGTGTGTGTGTGTGTGTGTGTGTGTGTGTGTGTTACAGAGCCACGTTGTGTTCAGCCAGGTTACTTACAATTAACTCTTAGGTCATTACTCAGCACACTGGGCCAGTTACAGTCACTTTGCTATTACAGGGAGGCAGGAAAATCTGGAAGATGGCATTTGGAATTTTTGATGAGCACAGACCCTGTGGAGCTGAACATCTATTCAGAATTTTCTTTTTCATATGCTTTCTATTTGTTTGAATAACATATTGTGGATTTATCGAATTCTTGCCCACTCTCTCTCCTTGATTAACACCACAAAACATCTCCATTCCTTGCTTATAATGGTGATCTCCATTCTGCAAGACCTTTCAAATTTTCCTTCCTTCTTACAAACAACTTTCCTCTGATGATAACTGGTGGAAGAGTGCAGCAGTTCATGAGAGGTTTATGAACCTTCATTCTTTCATAGAAACTCACTCATTAAAAGAAATAGGAATGTCTGTATACTTGTATAGGCTTTTTGATTCACTACAGTATTTTAAATTTTCTCTGATTCCCTCAAATCTCTCAAATCTATTTTGTGAAGAAAGACATTATCTTTTGTGGTATGCATTATAGTTTGCCAAGAATTAGAAACAGTTAATATGTAGTAAGATTAAAGGCATCAATAATACACAGATTTGACTGTTCAAAAGCTTGAAAGAACTTTCAGCATCATTGTATCAGATTAGAATTCTCAATCTATGGATTGAAGATGCAGGATTTGCATTGGGTGCATTTAAACCTTTACTTCTTCTAGAACATTGTGTATCCTGGACATTGCTGGCAGCACAGGATCCATGATGCCCATACTTCTTTTATGTCTCCTCATTAAATATGGATTTGGAATGTATGGAAAAATTCCAGCTATTTTTATGTGCACTATTTACATTTTTATTTATTACCATTATACATATTCATAAGTGTATGCACACATGCTAGTTATTTTATGTCTGTATATATACTTCAAATATTATAGACTCCTAAGGTTTAGAGTAGAGAGACCTTGTATGTAATGTCAGTGTATCTAACTTTTTGTGTATGCTTAGAAACTCTACTTTCTACATGAATAAGATTCATTTTTAGGTTTTTTAGTCTCCATACCTATGTGTGGGAACACCTGATATTCTTTAAATTTTAGAAAGCTAAAGCCAAAAACAAAGAAAATAAAAATAAGCCTAACTATAAAAACCAAACCCAAACATTTGGCTGGATTTTAAAAGCTCCCAAGGTGAACTTTAAGGATGAATTTTTTTTTGTTTTTGGTCTCAGATAATAAAGATGGCATTCATTACTTAGAGAATTCATTCAAATGACTGAAAAGACTGAATTGTGAGCAGGATAATCTTAGTGAGGATCCAATATCTTTATGGAACCTGTATTCCCAGTTTCTCTAAATGTTCTGCAGAAATGCACAATAATGCCTAATATTTTAGATCCATATATCTGAAGCCTGTGTATTTGACATAGGTGCTGTCTTTTGGATGACATTTATATTTTTTTGAGTAAGTTATTCTATTTGGATCTTAATAATCCATGAGGATATTGTTGAGTAGAACTATTAAGTATTTGTTTCTTTGGATTCTTTATATTCACATGAACTACATTTTAGAAACAGTAGAGAATTTTAAAAAATCAACGATACAAATGAAGTAAAAATTATGGTTATTCCTTCCATTTACAGATAACCTCTAGATTTCACATTTTTCTGAAGTGGTAGTTTTAGGGGAAAACATTTTAGTCAAATGAGATAAAATAATTAAAAGGGCGTGTACTGCAATTTCTTTGGCTTCAATTCTGTTACTTTTGCCTCACTTTCTTCACAGTGTTTTCTTCTTATTTTTTTTTTGAAGCCAACAAAAATTTGTCCACCAAGTCCACAAATATGAGACAGAGCTTTAGCTTTAAGGCACAGCAAAATAACCATCTGAGTAATTCATTTTTATATTATAGCACTGTGTTCTCAATGAGAATATCGCACCCATCAGTCAAATTGGATGGAATAAGAAATGGTATTATTGTATAAGAAGAGAATAGAAATTCATTTCAGAAGGAAAGCTATTATTTTTCATGTCTGAGATTACTAGTGATGGTTGCATTTTTGAAATTGTGCAAGCTATTTTGTCCACTATTTTACTTAATTCATTGTAAAATGAAGGGTTGGTTTGTTTGTGTTTAGCTTAACACCAAAATTAGTGAGAATGCAAAAATATTGAAGCTTAAGGCTAAGCTTAATGTGAGACTTTGTAATACAACCTAATCATGCTGCATTTTGTGTACAGTTATGTATTTTACAGCTTATAAAGAATTTTCACATGCTATACCATTCTCCCAGCAGGCTTTTCAAAGTATATTAATTTTTATTCTCAATTTATACTTAAAATAAAATCTGAAAAAGCAAAATGTATAGACTAGAGTTCTAGGGACACAGTTGGATTTCTGTTGGTGGAAGCTAGGTTTTATCTTCAAGTCCAGTGTATGGTCTCTGTGCAACAGTTACTTCTTAGCCATTTATTCCCGTCAAGTAGCAATATATCCTATGTACTCCTCAAAGTTCATTGGTAATTTGGCATAAAGCTAATATGATCATTTACTTTACTCACAGTTACTTAGATCACAGCTAAAAGTACTATGTAGTGAAAGTATTTATGTCACAATAAATAAGTGTATACTGACATCAGTCCAAGCCACTTTGAATTGATATAATTCCATTTTCATTGATACTGATCCCAAACTCAGCTAATCTCCTTTCATTAAAGAAACACAGACTGCAAAATTCAACTTAATGTTATTTGGGTAGAATTTAATCTACTTTTTCATTACCATTACTTATGAAAAATGATCCTTTAAGGTGGTTATGTAAAATATTATGTTTAAATTAATCAAAAATAATTTCATTAGAAAAATATATCAAAAAGCAGTACAGAGTTATTTGAGATCTGAAAAACCAAAAGTTGGTATGTGGTGACCAGTTCATACTGCAAATAGTTTGATGGTGTTTCCTAAATGCTTTGCCCTGGACAGCACTGAACTATATCATGATGTTTACTTGAGAGGTTGATTCATTTTATTGCTTGCTGATTTTAACGGACAGGAATTAAAGAATACATATTCAAGTGATGTTATTTAAAAATTTTTATTATTTTTTAAAATGTATGAAGACTACTCTCTTAGTCATATGAATATATTTATATACAAGATGTGCTATATGTATAAGCATTTTATTAATATTTCTTTTTTCCTTTGTAAATTCAAAATTTCTTTTGTCTGACTACTTGCTATTCTTTAAAAATGGGTGTTATGCATGAGAGTACCATGTGTATGAGTGAACATCTCTATATCCACATATACATAAGCATACATGCAAATGTGTTATATATATGTCAAACAAGATGTGCAAAGGCATGTCAAGACTCAGACCTGCTGTCTATATGACAGCCTCTCCTCACCCTGCACCTGGAAAAGAAAATATTCATAAAATGTCTTAATAGCAGGCAAGGGACATTTTTATTATATGAAGGGTACATGTTTACACTAATTTATTGGGAAAAATAGAAATGTTGCTAGTCAAAACAATGTGTGATTGGTGTATTTAAGAAAACACATGATTTTAAAAGAGGAAACTAGAGAGTAAACCAGTAAATCTTCTCATGTACTATTCAAGAATGAAAACAGAAGCAACTTTTTACAAATTTAATGGCTTTGACAAATATGCCTTTTGGTTTAACTTACAAGCAAATGGCAATATATTTCCCTGAGTGCTCTCAGAATCTCAGGGTGTTGCTATAGATAGTTGTCTATGTCATTTAATTGACTATTTTACAAAATTCATCACACTTTGGAATCTGTAAGTATTAACTATGCAAGTCTAGTTAACTAAAGGAGAATGTCTCCTGCCAAATTATGATGTTAAGTGTAAGACATCTCTAATGTGAAATACACTACTTTATACATTAAGACATAAAACTATTTAGAACTCTGAAACCAACTTAACACACATACTGTTGCTGATACTTTGCATAATTACCTACGTGACCTAGCCGTTCATTAAAAAAAAAAAAAAAAATTCTCCACCATGCCTGCATCTGAGCCACCTATGGAACCTAGTTGATCTTTCTTATTGTACTGGTCCAGAAAATTTGAGCCTGGTTAGGCCTTTAAAACATTCCCGAGTGTTTTAAATGTGATGCCAGTGTTGGTAACCATTGTTGGATGATATAGATATAAAAATACATATATAGAAAATGTTGTGATATGCTAAGCTATTCTAACACTACTGTTGTTAGTGCTAAGACTTCTGAACTGGCATTTATGAATATAAAGTTAGTTATTTAATAAATCAGTCATGTAACTAAGATGCTGATAGCCTATAATGCTTTAATATGAATGTGCATGCCCATGCATTCGAACACACAAAAGATACACAAAAAATTTCTTTGAAGTACAGAAATTCACTGTTAAGCAATGTAATGATCATAAGGTAGATTTTTCCTGACTCTGGATCATGTTTTCCATTGGTGCCAAGCTGAGGATTCAATCTGCAATATGGCTGCCCCCCAAATACGTGCTGCTTCTGCCCTGTGAATTCCGATTCAGCTGACTGAGCTTTCTGATTTTCTTGTGTGGAGCTGGAGGGTATAGGGTCCTGATCCTCCAAAATCACCCAGAGCCAGGAGAACTGGCTTTCTAGTTCTTCCTTCTTGTTAAGACCCTCTTCCAATGGTGATTTTGATGTAGAATATTTTTTAAAGCAAATGAACTTGAGGCTAGGATGGTGAAGTTGAAGAAAAATGGAGATCTAATTTTAACTGCTACCAGTAGGTGCGTGGGGGTCTAACCTGCCTCTAGGTTAAAAAAAAAAAAGTAAGAAATAAAATAGAGTCAACTTTAGCAAATAAACCCAAATAGTTCTTTTCTTAAAATCATTGCTTTTGAACCTAGATACACATCACATCATGGGAAAGTGGTTTTTCATGTTTTTTCTTTTTTTTTGTTGTTGATTTTGTTTTAATCTTCCCGAGCAACTCTAGAAGACATGAAGTATCTCATTAGAATGATTTTCAAAGCAAGTTGCTTAGCACTGTGAACTGCCATAGACCCTGGTGAGCCAGAGTACATAGGCTGTAGTACGTCTCCACAGGTAATTAACCACCTTAACACTGAATGGCTGTGTTGCTCATATCTCATCTATTTCCCCCTAGAATTTGAGTTTCTGTCCCATCATTGGTGCATACGACATGTTGTGGTTGTGGGGTCAGCACCCAATGCCTTGCATTAGAGAAAATGAAATGGCAAAAACATTCTTCACTCATCTCCTGTGTCACTGGGGCATGAGAATGTTAGTTAGGTTTTACCAATTATAGGGACCTGGGACAGACTTGGAGTCAGTGACAAAACAGGCAGTCTGTGTCAGGGTCTTCCCAGTGGACAACCGAGTAATCATTTCTATTGCATCCATTCATCAATGCTAAAGAAGAAGCAATACAATTTTTTTTTCATCTGCCATCAAAAGCAGTATGCCCATCGAGTCCCTTGAGTGACTTCAGGGATCATTCCTGTCTGTCAATTTTAAAGCTGGTTTTCCAGTCCTTTCTATTTAAATCAGCCAGAGTAAGCCTCGATTGCTTGTGACTAATGCATTTAACTGATAAAGTAGCATTATGAGAAGTGATCCAATTAAATTTTTAAAGTAACATAATTAATGTTTTGAAGTATAGATATTAAACATTTGTCCTAGTGATACATAGACACTAGAATTCATTGTCTCCAGTATTCACTTCTAACTTGGACATTAAAACACATTATTAGAGTCTTCTGCTCATGAAGATGTGTAGGAGCTTTGTTGTAAACATACATGCGTATCATCAAGAAAAAGATTATTCTAAAAGGGAGTTCACGTAAATGCATATAATGGGTTTTTGACAAAGGTGCAAAAATGATACAATGAAGAGATACCTTTTCAGCAGATGAGGCTGGAGCAGTTGGTCACCCATCAGCAAACCAAGTGAACTTCAACATAAACCTCACACCTTGCAACTCAAAGTAGATCACAGACTTAAATATAAAACTATAGAACTGTCAGAAAAACAACCCTCCAAAACCAACCAACCAAACAAACAAACAGAAGGAAACCTTTGGGAATTATTACCAAGCAAAGAAATCCTAGACCTGATATCAAAATCAAGATACAGAAAAAGAAAAACTGATAAATTCATCTTATTAAAACTGAAATTTTAGCCTTGTGAAAGATCCTGTTAGGAGAATGAAGAGACATCCTATGGATGGAGAGAAAATACTTACAAACTAACTCTGGCAAGAAACTTACATTAAACACCCCAAATTTTACAGAAAAATAAAAATTCATAAGCAAACAGTCAAAGAACAGGAACAGACATTTCAGCAAAGTTGATGTGCAAATGGCTCATTAGTACATGCACAGATATTTGACATCATGAGCCACCATGAGAGATGCAGATTGACAGCACGGTGACATGGCATGCACACCTATTGGAAAGGCTGCAGTGAGGAACAAGGACAACACCAAATGCTGGGTCACACCTTCTAGGCAGGAATTTGAAATGATACAGACATCCTACTGGAAAGTAATTTGTAAGTTTTTGTTTTTAAAATCTCTTTTCTTAGCTTTATCCAATCACAAGGGACAAGACCTACATGTACTTAGGTAAAACAAAGTGATGTTTGGATGTATGCATAAATTGTGAAATGCTCATCACTATCAAGCTAATTAACAGTTCCCTCTCCTCTCACACTTAACATTTGTGTGTGTGTGTGTGTGTGTGTGTGTGTTGAGACATTTAAGATCTATTCTGTTAGCATCTTTTAAGTATATTGTCATCACCATGATTATTATTTGTGGTGATGGAGATCAAACAAAGGCCCTCTAGAACGCTCAGCCAAGACTCTGCCTCTGAGCCACACCCCATCCCCACAGTCAGGATTATTAAATACAGTCCCCATGCTGCATATGAGATCTCTGTAGCTCATTTTCCCTATATAACTGAAACTTTGTACCTTTTGACCAACATCTCCCACTTTCTTCACTCTCTCGCCCTTGGCAACCCCCTTTCTTCTATTTATAAGAAATTCACCTTTTTAACACTCCACAGAAGGGTGAGATCCTGCAGCATTTGTCTTTCTGTTTCTGCTTTATTTTACTCATTCTAATATCTTCCAGCTTCATCCATGTTCTTGCAGATTTTCTTCTTTTTTGAAGGCTGATAACATTTCACTAAGTGTCTGTCTGTCCATCATCTATCTACATATCACATTTTGGTTATGTATCAATCCATTGATGGACACTTAGCTTTGCTCTATATCGTGGCAACTGTGACATGCAGTGAACATGGGAGAGAGATCTCGTCCCTATGGTGCTGTTCTTCCCTTTGGTATTCACCCAGTAGTGAGGTTGCTGGATCATACAGTAATTCTATTTTTAACTTTCTGAGGGGCACACTGTTTTCCAGAGCTGCTGTACTACTTCACATTGCCACCAACAGTGTGCCAGGGTTCTCTTTCCAGCATGTCCTTGCCAGCACTCCTCATCTCTTGTCTTTTTGACATGGGACATTCTGAAAGGTGTGAGGTCTAGCTCATTGTACTTTTAGTTCCCCTTTCTCTGTGATCAGTGATTCTGAGTATGTTTCATATATTTGTTGGCCACTTGCATGTTGTCTTTTGAGGAATGCTTACTTGTGTCCTTTGCCCGTTGTTAAATTGGGTTGTTTTCGTGCTGTTTGAGCTCTTCTGTGGTGGATATCGACCCTCATCTGACCCCATGGTCTGCAGAATTTTCTCCTCTCATGCAGCTACCCCTTCACTCAATGAGAGCTCCCTTGGCTTTCCAGCAGCTTTTTGGTCTTGAGTGATCTCAGATTTTGGTCTTGAGTGATCTCAGATCTTGAGTGATCTCTTTGTTTTCAAGGCGTGTGCTTTAGGTTCATATCCAACAACATCCTAGTCCACACCAGGGTCTTGAGCTCTTCTCTGTTTCCTTCTGTGGCTTTTGCTTTTCCAGGTCTTATGGTGAATCCTTAGTTCATTTCAGGTGGATTTTGTAAGTGGTGTGAGATAAGGGTCTGACTCCAGTCCTCTTTCTCCACTGTCCTCTTGGCACCCTTGTGGAAGGTCAGCGGACTTGTGAGTGTGGACTCGCTTCTGGGCCTCCTGTTCCACTGGTATAGAGGTGTGTTTCCACGCAGCACCAGCTCTGAAGCACACGTTGAACTCAGTGTGATGCCACCAGCTCTGCTCCTTTTGATCAAGACTGCTTTGATTACTTGGAGCATTTCTTGTTTCCCCACAAATTTTAGTTTACTTTTTTTCTATTTTTGGGCAAAATATCATTGGGATTTTGATAGGGATTCAGTGAATCCATAGATCACTCTGGATTGTAACAGTATTAATTATTCATTATTGGAACATTGTAACACTTATTGTAACAATTATTCCTTGTGGAATTATTGTAACATTGTAAAGATTATTCATCATTGTGACACTGTAACACTATTAATTATTCCCATTCATGAGCCCAGAATATCTTTTCATTTATTTGTGTCTTCTTAAATTCTATTTGTTAGCATTTTAAAATTAGTTTTCAGCATGTAGATCTTTCATTTCATTAAAATTTATTCCTGAGTAATACTTTATTTTTTGTAGATGTTATAAATGAGGTTGTTCTCTTGAATTTTTGTTTGATAGGTTATTGTTTGTGTATAGAAATGATATCAATTTCTGATGATTTTGTATATTGCAACTTTGCTGACTTTATCATTTCTCACTTTCTTCATGAAGTATTAGGGTTTTCTATACATAACGTCATGTCATCTGCAAATTGGGACAATTTAATTTCTTCCTTTCCAGTTTGGGTGCCTTTTATTTCTTTCCCTTGCCTAATGCTCTGGCTTGGACTTTACTTTTCATTTTCTCAACCTAAGTACATAATGATCATATGACCTGTCACTTCCACTGCTTGGAAATTTATTCCAGAGAAATGAAAACTTCTGTTTGCACACAAACCTGTCCATGAATGTTCAGTTGCTTTATTTGAAATGCTCCCAAACCAAAAGCAAGCCATGTGTCCATCACTGCATGAATGGTTATACAAACTCATATTAATCCATATTAAATGATGTTACCCAGCTATAAAAATGACCAACTATTGATGAATGTAGCAATGATCATTTTTGTGAGAATTATATTGAGTGGAAAAGAATCTCCAAAAGTTTATTTACTGTGTCATTTCATTCATAAAACATTCTTTTTTAAAAAAATATTTATTTTAATTTGTTATATATGACAGCAGAATGCATTTCAATTCATAGTACACATATAGAGCATAATTTTTATTTCTCCAGTTGTACACAAAGTAGAGTCATACCATTCATGTCTTCATACATGTACTTAGGGTAATGATGTCCATCTCATTCCATCATCTTTCCTATCCCTATGCCCCCTCCTCCATTCTTCCCACACTCCCCTCTACCCCCACCATCATTATGGATCAGCATCCTCATATCAGAGAAAAATTTCAGCCTTTGGTTTTGGGGGACTAGCTAACTTCATTTAGCATGATATCCTCCAACTCCAACCATTACCTTTAAATGCCATGATTTTATTTTCTTTTAATAAATGGGCTAAGGAACTGAACAAACACTTCTCAGAAGATGATATACAATTAATTGATCAACAAATATATGAAAAAAAGTTCAACATCTCTGGCAATTAGAGAAATGCAAATTATCTCACTCCAGTCAGAATGGCAGCTATTAAGAATACAAACAACAATAAGTATTGGTGAGGATGTGGGGGAAAAGGTACACTCATATATTGCTCGTGGTACTGCAAATTGGTTTGAGCAATCTGGAAGCAGTATGGAGATTCCTTAGAGAACTTGGAATGGAACCACCATTTGACTTAGCTATCCCACCCCTCAGTATATACCCAAAGGACTTAAAAACAGCATACTACTGTGATGCGGCCCCATCGATATTTATAGCAACACAATTCACAATAGATAAATTGTGGAACAAACCTAGATGCCCTTCATGTAACATTCTTGAAATGACAAAATTATGGAAATGAAGAGTGGATCAACCATAGCCTGGACTTCTGGAGGAGAGAGGGCAGAGGGTTCATGTTTGAGTTGCAGGAGGTCCTCATGGAGATGTATCTTGACTGTGTTAATATCATTATTCTGGTTGTGATAGTTGATTATAGTTTTGCAAGAAGTTACCATAGGAGAAAATTGGGTATAATCTATGCAGGGTCACTCTGTGTTATTTCTTACAACCACAATATGGCCACAGTTGTCTCAAAATAAAAAGTTTAGTTAAAAGATATAAGAGGAGGCCTCACAGTGTAGCCCCTCTTCCCAAGCATGATAAACAGTCTGTTGGCTGCACAATTGCAGCAGGAATAGTGCAGAAAAGACTGGGAGGCTACCATCTTCAGGATTACTCAGTGTGATTTAATCCACAACTCCATCAGTTTTGAAATGTGTAAGCCATGTATACTCCTATGCTTTACTTGGCATAATTGTAAAAAGGGGGTAAGAGGACCAACCTCATTGTGTTTTGTTAACACGGGTGAAATACTATTTTACATTATCAGAAACAGTCTATGATGCTCCATGACCTTGAAAGGTAGAATTGGTTGGGCAGTGCTTGGGAAAACAGAGAGAAATGATGAATCAAACATTTTCTAAAGTTTTACTTCTCTCATGAAACTCGGGTGGAGAGAGGTTGAATTTTGTTTGATGGGGACTGTCAACTTTGACATATCACCAAGAGCATAGTTAGGCATGGCAACCATTCTGTGAATGAGGCATGCCACCATGCCTTGTCTTTTTAAAGATTATTGCTGTCATAAGGATAGGCTCCAAATATCTATTTGACCACAGTTTTTGAGTCTGATATGGTGAGTTCATATAGATACCCTGTTGAAATATTGTACGATGCTTTAAGTTTTTCTGTAAAATACAACAACAACAACAAAAATAAAAAAAAAACTGTGGAGACATTCATTTTGTCCTTTTCAGTACCTAGAGGTCAATGTCTCCATGATGCAAACTCTGGCTTTGGAAAACGAACAATACCACATCTAAAAAAACATTAAAATTGCAAGTAATATTTTGAGGGTCACAAAAGTTAGGTTAAAAACATTCACTTCATGTTTGCAACTGATGCATAAAATCCAAGGCTACTAGATGTGTAAAAGATTAAGGCTTACAGAATTTTAGAGGGGAGGTGGTATGGAATTTATATATTCATATGGACATTTTTGGTGAATATACTCATCATACCCTGAGCCTATCATGTGGCTCAGATAGACTTAATTACCAACTAACCACACATAGTTAATCACATTTCACAGTGTCTTCTGCTGTAGTTATTCCATTCCCTTCTGCCTACAAATCTCTGGATAATTTTTGGTTTTCTCAATTAAGAAAGGAAAAAAAAAGATGGAGGAAGGAAGTAACGAGGAAGGAAGAGCCCCCTAACGAGTGAATACATCTTTATTGCAGTCTTAATGGTACAATAATTCTGAAACCCAGACCACACTGGCATAGAAAAATCTATGTTTGGCATAAAATTTAAGGGTCAGGATAGACATGTGAAAAAGCCATCATGATTGAAGAGAATAACTGCTTGAATTGGTAAGTGTAAAAATGGGACCAAACAATGCTCTTGTTTTGAACGCAATGATAATGTTTTCCTTCAAAATCTGAAGACTCTCCGTCCTCTACCCCTGAGTTTCCCCAAGAAATACCATAGGAAGCAGGTGAATCCACTGGTTTCAGTTTTTATCAAGTTAGGAAACTGTTTCTAAGTTCCCAAATTTCGCCTATTTAACAAAAATGCTCAAATCTTACTGTCTCGAAAGTCTCACCCACCTTGCCCAACCTAGCCCCTTCTTTTCTCTAAGCTCCTGAAGTATTTGTGACCTGGGGCCACCACACAGGAGAGTACTGAGGATTACTCCTGGCACAGACTGAAGCCACTATGCTCTGTAGAGGCTTCATCCCTGGCCTGTTTTACACTCTATCTTGAGACAGGGTCTCTCTGAATAGCTCAGGATCTTTCTGTGTCACTGAGGCAATCTGGGAACTTGCTGTCCTCCTGCCTCAGCCTCCAGAGTCACTGGATTACAGGCCTTTGATGCTATCCTTCTGAAGTCTGTCTTGGGTCTCCTGAACTGTTTAGGTTTATGAAGGATTAGGCCTATTATTCTATGTTCATCTCCTGATTGTCCAGTAGGCACAAATATCAATAAATATACGCTGATTATGGTTCTGTGAATATTATTTCAAACTACCCTCATTTTTATGTGTCTAGATACTCTTTGGCACTTGTTTGGGCACTTTGGGGACTACTTTCATTTGATGTCTAAGGTAAAAAGATGTTCTTTTATTGTAAATTTTATAATTTTGTCTAAGTCTGATGAATTATTATAGCTTTTCATAGTGAGTTTTCAGAGATGTGTATGGTAGGACTTGAGTTTAATACTCTTCAGTATTTCAAATAAACATGGAATGGGGATAATTGTTTAACTCCTGTCAAGAAAGAGCTTCTTCTTTTTTGCATTTTTTAATTAAAGCATCGTAGTTGTTGGCGTCACAGAGCATTGCAGTAGCTGACTTCATCCTGGCAAAATCGCACCTGCAAGGATTTGATTTCAGTCCCCACTTCCCTGTTTCTTTTCTCCTCCTCCCTCCCTGTGTTCCCCTTCCTCTACTCTGTTGGTCTTCCTTCCACTCATTTATTTTTTATTTTAATTGGTTCTTTTTACTTGTACATAAAGATGAAATCCCTGGTGGTATTTTATATATGGACATAATGTAATTTTTAAAAAGTTATTTGCATTTCCCACCTTTTTCTCGCCCCTCCACCTTCCCTTTGGGTCTCCATCTTCGACTCCACTGATCTCTGTATCTTTATGATCTCTGATCCTTCTTACACTTACTTTGTCTAGCTTTCATGTATGAGATGAAACATTTCAGGCTCTTGGTTTTCTGAGTCTGGCTTATTTCACTTAGAGCGATGTTCTCCATTTCCATCCATTTACCAGCAAATGCCACAATTTCATTCTTTTTTAATGGCTGATTAGAACTCCATTGTGCATACACCACATATTATTAATTCATTCATCTGCTGATGAGCATCTGGGCTAATTCCATAATTTGACTATTGTGATTTGTGAAGAAATAGCTTTTTCTTAAGCTTAGTAAGAAATTAATAGTTAACCAAGGGATACTAGTAAGGTGAAGCCTTCGCTTACTGAAGTCCATATGTATCAATTATTTGCTGGAACTTTGGGGGACTTGCTCTCTTTCTGAATTGGGGAGGATATCAATGATAATTATGTAGCAGTAGTAATTTAGTGTTCTGTGTTGCAGTGAGGCTTACATAAGCGACATTTGCCCATTGAGCACCTTAATTACCAGGAGTTGAGTGGTTCGTACACTCCACTGAATGCAGAAAGAAACAGCAATGCAGCACTCCCCTGCCTCTGCTGTTGTGCCTCAGCTTCATCCTGGCTAGGTTAGGAAGCATCATTAAATAGAAGAAGATTACATTCAGTGCCATGCCAATGAAATTTCATTGTATATCGCCGGCAAAAGATGGATCGCTTAGCCACCTGCCCATCCAGAAAGCATGATTTGCTGTCTTGATGCTCGTGGTGATACCTAGTCACAACTCCTTTTTAAATGATAATGAAACTGCCAGAATACCCAGTGAAGGAGACCCCAGAGGAAGCATCTGAGATGGCTTAGTTATGCTCCTGCTGACAGGCTCGTTTCCGCATTGCATAAAATGTGAAGGGAAAACAATAAAATTACTTTTGCAAAGAAACTAATAAGATCAAAAACATTTATCCCATCAGTTATCTGTGATTTATCTAGGATTCAGAATCAGGGTTGAAAGTGATAATTGTTCGTTCTCTTGTTAGAAACTGTGTATTTGTATGTACCAGATGTATTGGGCACATTTTTTCAGTTGGAAATATGAATAATATATTAAGAGATGTCAAATAGGAGTCAATGAAGGATATGCTAAATGTGAGATACATTAAGAATGAAAGAGAACAGATACCAAAAAATACAGAATTTAAGATACACAGGCAGATGGAGTGATGACGAAGGCCCAGTGCCACTCTGGTGCAGCCAAGAATAAGAGGCAGGCAACAAACATTTGCTAAATTGTGAAGTTTGCATTCAGAATAGCGTCGGACACTTTTGATTGATGTGTGCGTGAGCTTGTCACTGCCTTTACAGAAACGCTTTGCAGTTCCACCTTTGTAATTAGCTTCAGCGTTATCAATTGAACTGAACAAAGGCTGGAATTGGAAACATACCAACCAGAAAATGTCTCATATTTTACCTAACGGGTGTTAGTCAATGTTTAATTTTTCACAAAATGCATTTTATAACTTTAATGAAAAACGGTTGTCAAAAATTTCTTGTGAAAGCACTAAAATTTGCTTTCTTAAGAACAAAATGTACAAAAAAACACAACATGCATTACTGTTTGGAAGGAATGGGTCAAGGGAACAGTTTTTGATATGAAGGCTACCCAAATTTAAACAAGCTCTGCAACACTGTCTTCAGATGTACGTCTTACATTGCTTCAGTTGCTGTTTTGGCTCTTTAATGTACTAAATTATTTGTTTTTAACATTTACTGTGAAATTTCAAATAATATATATATATAATAATGTGACTATATATATATATATATATATATATATATATCTTCAAGTAACTGATTCTCGGAAGTAGAACTCTGCTTAAGAACCTTAACAATACCCTGTGTTCTTTAATATCTGACCGTTTCATGTAAGCTTCTGCTTAAAGTTGACCTTTGACACAGCAGTACTGTAGAGTGGACAGGTCAGATACCTTTCTCACGTTACCCAGGAAGACTGTGAAGCTCATCAGCTGAGATGACACACTGAATCAGAAGCTGAGTTCCACCTCTCTGAGTCTTAATCCCCGCAATACCTGCGCTATCCACTGCACACACTTTTGGTGGCAACGTTTCCTACCTTCACCCTGACAGAGACTGGCATATCTTTGAAGATGACACCCTTGTCTAGAATATGATATGTTTTTATTCATGGCCAATAAATATTGAAGTCCCTTTTTCAATACAGATTTCCTTCCATGTACTTAATGATCTGTTCCAATGCCTGAGCATCTCAATTCCTAGCGTTTTAGAGGTCATGTCACTAATGAATCCTCAGATCTCTTTGTGACTTTCTTTATTTCACGTTCAATCGACCAGCCCTGAAAATCTGTGTGCATGCATCACTTTGAACATGCTCAAGATGATGAAATTTTCCCATTGGTCTTTGTTTTTAAACGTGAAAAACCTTTGCAGGATTAGTCCTTCATGCAAACCCATTCTGAGATAGGTTTTTTTCTGTCTTGCTGTTGGTGATTTTATGTCATGTGATTTCATGACTTAGATGGAGTTTTTAAACTTCTCTCTTCTACCAATGACTACATGATTTTGTTTCTGAAACAACTCTCTTCAGCTCAAGAACTTGAATCTCTGAGCACCAGAGTGCATTGAAGAGCAAAAGCTTTGTAATGAGAAACTTCGGTCAATTCTGTCCTCATCACGCTCCTGGAACATGGTGGACCCCAAGCCCTTTTACCTGTTCCTGTTGGTATTTCTAAGCAAGTACTGATTTGACATGCACATTGAAGGAGTGTTACCATTGGGAGTATTTTGTAGTTAATTTCACCTCTTTCAGGTATTACTTCTCTTTTGATTGGGGGAAAAAATTCTGGGATTTATATTTAACACAAAGTAACAAGGCATGACAGCATTTTAACCCACACAATTACTTGATTAAATATGTCTTGGACATATGCATCTGGAAGAAGGATGCGTGTTGATTGATATATGTGAAGACATGGACCCAACGTGGAGGTCACCAAAGCAATGGTGTAAGATCCCCTCAAGGATGGGATCTTACCTTGAGGCTGTCTGGAGGGTGGCCTCCTGACTTAGCTTGACTTCTGTCATTCACAAACTTGTTTGAATGTCACTTCAATGAGTGGCAGGCACTGGAAAGACAGTATCACCTAGGAAGCCCCCACTTCTGGACCTTTCATTGAACAGACTTTATCAATTTCTAGTTCTAGTGCATTTCCTCTGACTTCCTCTGTTTCTGGTACCTGAGTGTCACACATGCCTGGGTTGCCAGGAAGCCACGTGTGTGCCTTTTTTTTTTTTTTTACCACATCCTCACTAACATTTATTATTCTCTTGGTGATTGCCATTCTGACTGAGGTGAGATGAAATCTCAATGTAGTTTTGATTTGCATTTCCCTGATTTCTAGGAATGTTGAACATTTTTTCATATATCTATTGAAAAATTACATTTCTTCTTTTGAGAAGTATGTGTTTAGTTTTTTTGTTCATTTATTAATGGGGTTATTTCCTTTCTGGTTTCAAGATTTTGTTGTTGTTGTTGTTTTGAGTTTTTATATATTCTGTACACTAATGTCCTGAGGAGTAGGTGGCATAGATCTTCTCCCATTCTGTAGGCTCTCTCTTCATGCTCCTAATTGTCTCCTTTGCTGTGCAGAAGCTTTTTAATTTCATGCCATCCATCCCACTTATTGATTTTTGGTTTTATTCCTTGTGCTTTAGGAGACTCATTAAGGAATTTGGTTCCTGTGCCAACATATTGGAGTGAAAGCAACACAGTCTTAATTGCTACTCCTTCCTTATAAGTCTTTATACCAGAAAGGGAAGTCCTTTATCTCCTTCTGTGTCATCTACTATGATTTTACATTTTGAAGCCGCACAAAGCATCTTGTAAGGGTTTGGTTTAAGCTGTACTTGGAGATTAGTGGGAGTTGACTACATGTTTTCTTCCAGCAGTTTCAGTGTTTCTCATCTAAATCGTAGGTGTTTGATCCACTTTGATCTGGCTTTTGTTCATGGTAAGATATGGGTATTTAGTTTCTTTAATCTATATATGGATATTCAGTTTTCCCAACATCATCTTTTCTCCACTGTATATTTTGGCACCTTGGTCAAGGATCAGATGACTGTATATTGTGGGTTTATCTCTGTGTTCTATTCCATTAACCTTCATTTCTGTTTTGGTGCCAATACCATGATGTTTTTGTTACTACAGCTCTGCAGTAATAATTTGAGATTAGGTATTGTGATGCCTGCAGCATTTCACTTCTTGCTCGAAATTGCATTAGCTATTATGGGTCTTTTATTCTTCCAAATGAATTTTAGGACTGTTTCTTCTAGTTCTGTGAAGACTGTCTTTGGACAAATCAGCACACCACAGTGATACAGCCACCCAATGTTTATAGCATCACAACCCAATATCCAAGTTATGGAACCAGTCAGGTTCCATCAGTAGAGGAATGGATTAAGAAAATGCAGTATATATGTACACAATGAAGTTTTACTCATCTATAAAGGAGAAAAAAAATTGGCATTTGCTGGTAAATGGATGACACTGGAGGACATCATGCCAAATGAAATAAGCCAGTCTCAGAAAAGCAAGGGTCAAATGTTTTCTGTCATATTCAGAGGCTAGAGCAAAGTAAAAGAGGGTTAAGAGGGGTCTGGATGGCGTAAAGACATAGGAAAGATGGGTGGAGTAGAAGATTAAGGGGAGGGAGGAGGGATGGGAAAGGGGAGTAAATGTCAAATGAATTTGAGAAAATTATGTTATGTGCATGCATAAATATACCACAGAGAATTCCACCTTTATGTCTATTTGCAAAACACCAATTATAAATAAATAAATAAATGAGTGGGAGGAAGATCAATAGAGTAGAGGAAGGGAAAGAGGAGGCAGGAGGAGGGAAGGGAAAGGGGGGCACCAGGGACTGAAATAGAGAAAATTAATTTCCATAAACATATGATTAAGTCGAAATTAACCCAACTATTATGCGTAACTAAAATGCACTAATAAGAGCACAATTTTAAAATATTTTCTCGCTCAGAATTCTTCCATGCTAAGCCCTAGTTTTATTCTCAGTTCTTATAAGACTTCTCTGAAATAGATACTTCATACTTTAATCTTACTTTCCATCTCCAGACTTGCACGTCCAAATGTCTATGAACATTTCCTGGCCTGATGCTCCTATCACAATGAAAATAAGTAGAAAAAAAAAGTAGGAAAAAACAAAAGAAAGAAAATAAGTAGAGCGCATTGCTCTCCCTCCTGCCCCAGGCCTCTGTCACACAGGGGCCCATGTAAGTAGAGATTGCAGCAGCAGGGCCACTCTTCTCACTATTGTTCCCTATTGGACCTCAGGAACACAGCCAGCACTCACTTTCCCTCATTCACCAGACGGGGGCCGCCTTGGAGGATCTTTGCCACCTTCTGTTTCTTTCCAGTTGAATTTCTTCTTCTCTAACTTGCTCAAGGATTGCCAGGCCTTTACAATGGCTCTTTGTACTGCCTGTTCAATTATCTTTGTGTTCCTGCTACCTTAATTATTTTTTAAATTTTAGTTTGAAGCATATAATTTCCCCCTCTTGAAATTTCCCATGGTTTCTCATTAACTTGAGTAATAATTAAACTTAACCTGGCAATTCAAAGGTATCCACAATACCTACCATTTTTTATATTTAGTTTTTTAAACACAGTATTTCAAATATACTGGAAATTACAGAGAACCATAAACCTACATGTATGAACTACCCATATTTTATGTATATTACCCCGTATTTGCTTTCCTGCTTTGTTTTTTTTTTTGAAATAGAAACATTTTAGGAGTTGATAACCCACTTGTGTCTCTTGTCATAACTACATTCAAGAGTGTTATTCAGTATTTATCTAGACTAAAATAATATGTATGTGTATAGCGTATATACAGGTATATTTGCATAAACAAATCACCATTCCTCCATTAGTTGACATTAAGAGTTTTTCATTATTTTTGCTATTATAAACTGAGCTTCAGAAAACACATTTCTTGGACTGAGGGTGTAGCTCAGAGGCAGAGCAAGCACTTCCCAGCATGTGAGAGGCCCTGAATTCCATTCCCAGCACAGCAAAAATGAAACAAAAAGCACATGTTTATAATCATGTTTGATTGCATGTGTATGCATTTCCCCAGGGAATGTGGGTGAGATGTAGATCTGCTGGCTTGCAAAACATGTACATTGTGACTTTTCACTTTAGAAGAGGTTTTCCAATCATTCACAAAGGATAGTTCCTGTTTAGAAGCCCAGAAACACTGAAATGAGATCTCTTTCATTACATCTTCAATAGCAATTGCTCTTACCAGGTTTCTGTAAATTGTGAAATATTTCACACCTACCAAGAGCATCAAGTTTTTCCTTAAACATCATTTGCTACATTTGTTTCAAATTATTTAAAAGAAATAAAATGGATCAAATTGAAGCTCATCAATTCAGTTGCTTTAGAAGTAAACTTTATGATTGTATGTGCACTTGATCTACGTGCATTACATTTTGTGTTTCTTTAAACAATACATGCTGTTGCTCTGCATAGTTCAGCTTTCTGTAATTGGAATCATATAGTTTGTGATTTCCTATTTTGCTCAAGATTATGCTTTTGAGATTTAATTGTGTTGGTATATAGAGTTCCAGTTCATTCTTTTTTTTAACTCTTATAGGCTATTGTTTTATATGAATGCTCAAAATTTGTATTTTTTAGTGCAAATTTCTGAATGCGGTAATTCTGCTATGAAAGTTCTCAGAGGTAGATTTACTTGATAGACATAAGCCCACAGTACCCTACAGTACCCTTACTAGATAGCCCCTTCTGCTTTGCAGGGTGGGGTTTCCAAATGCACCAGCCTCACAAAATCTGCGTTTGTTTTGTTCTCCCCTTACTAATACCTGATAGTATGAGACTTTTGCTCCCTGGCAAATGGTTGTCTTAATGTTGACTTTCTCTGCACTTTGAACATATTTTCATATGTTTAATGGCCAGTTGATTTTTTTTTTAATTTGTGAATTATCATTTCAGGTCAATTCCTCATTTTTCTTAAGAATTCTATTTATATTGCAAATACTAATTCTTTGTAGATATACAGTATACAGCCATCACCTCTCAAGCATAGCTTGCCTTTAAACTTGCTTATGGTATCCTGATCTTACTAACATTTTAAGTTTTAATAAAATCGCAATTATCTATTTACTATATGACTTGTACATCTTGTGATTTAAGAAGTCACTCTCTATTGTAATATAAAATCACCATTTTCTATTCATACAGCATTTTATTTAATTGTTTTCACACAGAGATCTTTATTCATATCATTAATCCTTAATTTAGAATTTGAGTTTGGGATCTACTTATTCTCATATGAATAATCCATTTTCACCTATTATATTAATGCTCTCCTTAATGAGCTTGTTAAACAAGTCTAATTTTTTCATGTTTTCACATATGTATTTCCTATGTTTTGTCAGATATACTCTTACATAGTTTACTTTTTTTGCCCTTGTGAGTGAAATGTTTTGAAAAATTAGCTTTTCTAGTTGGTTGCTCCTAGTTTCCGGTAATGCTATTGTTTTTGCATGTACTTTATCTGGCATTGATTCATGGAGTGTTGGCCACGCTAAGGGCTTGCTCTGCACTTGTAATATACAGGTGCCCCAGACAAATCAAAGCAAGGAACATGATCCTTGCCTTCTGATGAGGGGCCACAGATACAAAGGGCTGCTCTGAGGGTTCATCAGTCCCCAGGACAAGGGAAGGTGGGAACAGTAAGAAAGACTGTGCTTTTGAGAACCAGGAAGTCTCCAGAGAAGAGGAGG
Organism: Spermophilus citellus; assembly: GCF_964194105.1. NCBI lineage: Eukaryota > Metazoa > Chordata > Mammalia > Rodentia > Sciuridae > Spermophilus > Spermophilus citellus. Next base: position 123,062,999 of record NC_138198.1, read on the forward strand.
CTTTTGAGTTAGTTTTGGTGGAAGAGGCAGAGCTGAGGAAGTGGGTTGGAGGAAGGACTGGGAGGTAAATGGAGCAGCACAAACAGACCCAAGACAGTGGGGTCTCAGAACAGCTGGAGGTGGGAGGCCCAAGGTCCACAGGGCCACCTTGTGCAGTGTGCCAGAGTAAGTTAGATTACTTGGGAGAGGGCAGTGGAGTCATGTTTTCTTTTCATTAGTTCTTTTTATTTATACATGACATAGAATCCAGTTTGCTAAAATTCTACAAGCATGGAATATATCTCCTTCTAATTAGGGTCCCATTCTTCTGGGATGGGTGTGATGGTGGGATTCACTTAGGTGTTTTCATATGTGCACATAGGGAAATGATGTTTGATTTCTTCTTCTTTCTTTCATATTCCTATCCTCCCACATTCCTTTTGTTCTGCTTTGTCTAATCTACTGGACTTCTCTTACTCCTGTACACCCTTTTATGTGAAAAAGGGTGAAAACATTTAACCTTTGTTTTGGGGGGACTAGCTTATTTCACTTAGCATGACAGTATCCAGATCCATCCATTACTGACACATCATAAAGTCATTCTTCTTTATGGTTGAGTGAAATTCCATTGTGTATGCATACCACAATTTCTTTATCCATTCGCCTGTTGACGGGCATCTAGGTTGGTTCCATAGCTTAGCTATTGTGAATTATGTTGCTATAAACATTGATGTGGCTGGGTCACTGTAGTATGTTGATTTTAAGTCCTTTGGATATATGCCGAGGAGTGAGATAACTGGGTCAAATGGTGATTCTATTCCTAATTTTTTTTTTTTTGAGGATTCTCCATACTGCTTTCCTCTAGGCTGATATGAGCAGAGTTGTAAGTGAAAGACACTTTGTAGAAGCAAGATCAAAAAAATGCAAAAAGAGTCACCTGGGCAGCAAACAGAGGAAACATGCTGTCATATGAGGAGCCTTTTAGGTGAGAATGGATGAATAATTTTCCTGTTTCTGGTCTCCTCATTATATATACTTATGTGTAGTAAGTACTTCTTCTACCCACACCATTTTGGCTCAGTACAGTGCAACCTGTCACTTAAAACTATTTAAAAAGATGTGTCATGTACAAGCTTTGTCCTGGTTTCCTGAACAGTAAGTGGCTTCCACACCTCCCTTCAGCTGCTCCTAGTGCCTGACCAGTGCTTTGTGCTTTATTCTGCTTTTCCTTATATTTAAATATTCACGGAATTAATTTTTTTCTCCATTATCCACAATAATATATTTACTTTGCAAGCTCTTCTTAAAACCCACTAACTGGAATTCTGAGTTTATTATAAAGCCTTCTATTTTGTTATTGTACCATAATTAAAACAATCAATTTTTTATTCTTAGAGTAATTTTAGACAAAAATGTGGTCTTCAAACAAAGTCTAATCAGATATTTGCCATTCTGAATCAGCATGATTCTGATTTAAAATGCTAAAAAAAGTTACTTCACTAAAATTACAGAAATCACACAAATTACTAAACATAGATTCTTTTCTGGTGGTCCTTCTCCCTTTACCTTATTTTTCTGTCTATATATTAAGGAGTTGAACAAGACACTCTTTACTATCACTTTAACAGTAGCATATAATAGTTAGGTATGTATCTGTATTTTTTTTTAATTTCTGGGGAAATTTCTTCCTGCCCTAAGAGCATAAAGATATTCCTCTGTATTTCTTCTAATAGTTTTGGGATTTTAATTTTCAAGTGTTGGCTATCTACCTGACATTACTCCTGATAACTGATGGCAGGTTTATTATCCCCTGTGCTTCTCACCCCACTGGTGGAGCAGCCCACCCTTGCCCACTCCTGTCCAATGCTGCTTCTTCACGGGTCAAGTGCCTCTGTCTGCGTGGAGTGGGTTTGCATTCTGTTCGCCACCCCTGATTGTCTGGATACAAAGCCTCTTGCTTCCCTTCCCACCCCTTACCAACTTCCCCTTCCTTTCCAAAGTTGTCTACACTCTTCTTAAGCATTACTTTGCCATCTTGATTTCAGGATATTTTTATGAACTCGCATCATTTAGTTGAAATGTTGATTAAAAGTTATTTGACTTAAAATTTGAAACACAATTATGCTTGAATGTTAGATATTATGATGCTCACCTTCTTAATTTATAAATATGGAAATGAGAGTCCAAAGAATTAAATTCAGATCATCTATAAAAACCATATTGTATCTAAATTTTTAGGGGAAAATATAAGTGACAAAGTTTGGACTATGTTGGTAAACACTGTAAATTATGTTGATACCATTCAAAATCATAAAATAGAATACTCAGGAAAATCTATGAAAAACAAAGATGCAATCAAAACAATGAGTTATTTAAAGAAGGATCAAATACTATCATTTTACTAGACAATCATAGCATGTTTTTCATTTTACAGAATGTGAAATACAACAAACTCTGATTAATACTCTTTTCTGGATCTTATTACGTCTTTTTTTTGATCTCTTCCAGTCTACTGTTTTCACCTTGATTTTAAAATTATTTTCACTTTCTTTCAAATTACTAGAGATGTTAATTTCGTATAGTTTGTATTGAATTAATGAATGGATTATGAAGTATAGGGCAAACAGTTTACACACAGAGAGAATAGAGATTATGGAACACAGAACACATGAACTATTTCTCCTCTGCCCACTATGCCACCTGGCTCTGTACCTAAATGCTGTTGACATCGTGCACAATTTTGATGAACTGGAAGAAACATATTTTGAATCCCATAGTTTATGTGTCCATTCATTCATTCCACAGAAGAGATTTAACCTTTACTTTGGGTCAGGTATGAGTCTAATCCTGCTCAGAGATTTAAATTCTTGCCCTAACTTATCTTTCTTGCTCTTTCATGAAAGATTTTATCTATTATCTGAAATTTGAGTTTCAAACAGATATTAAAGAATTGATTTAAAAATATGGGCTTTGGCCCCAATAAAGATTAAATTGGTAATTCTAGAACATACACATGCAAAAATCATTAGGCTATAGAGTTAAAGAGTAGGTCAAATAAAAGAAAAATAAGATTTTGAGAACTCATTGCTGAATAGAATACCAGAAATAATAAAATCCAAATGAATTATCTAGGATCATCTAACCCATCCATAAACAAATCAGCTTTTACTACAACCTCTCTGTTCTCCTTTCAGGTACTCTAGCAAATTAAAACAAAAAGGATTTTCTCAAATAAAATGCCAAAGTGTCAGTTTGGCATATTTTTACCAAATGAATATAAAAATATGAATAATTGTTAGGATTATTGTTTTATGGTGGATTCTTCATTTGTATTTATAACTAGTGTTTCTGTATAGAAACAGAACATGCAGAAGAGAAGTCTGAAAAAAAATCAAAGGTTAACTATATTACCTCTTCTTTACACAAATGAATAAATTCATGATGTGGAGCCCGACACTGTTCAGCAAGGATGATCTGGGAAAAGAGAAAGCTCTTTAGAGAAGCTGCAATAGAACTAATTAATTGCAGAAATAGAAATCAGGTTTCTACAGGAAATATCTTTTAATTATTTGCTCTATCCATGTTTGCCATAATTTTTTGTTGGAATACACACTAAAATTTTCTGCATGACTTCTTATAAGGAAGTCATAAGAGCATTTCAGTAGCATAGTTATATTCCTGTTCACTGAAGATGTCATGAGAGCTACATATCCCTTATTAGTATATATTCCTTATTAGTAGAACACCTGACCTCCCACCTCTTCTAACATGCATTCAATGAAATGTCTATAATCCTCAATGATATTTTCTTCTCATAATTATAATTTTAAATTAAAATGAATTAAGAAAAGAGGAAACTATGTTACTTTCCAAGGTTCTGTTCTCTGAATTTGCCTATTGAGAAATTGGTTAAACAATCAGTGATAATTATGAAACACTGATTATTTACTGACTATGAAATATTGATGATTTGACCGTTTTTATTTAATGTAATTTCCATTTTGGAAAAGGGAACCATGAAAACTATTTAACTGTGTATAAAGTCATATAGATGCTTCTGAAATAATCTATAACTGATAATTGGACAATTTTCACCATCAATTGCCAAAATATTTAATTGTCATATAACTTCTAGTCTGAAGAAGAAACACTCTAACTGTATCCACCTGCTCTACCTGTGATAAAGAGCCTTGATTTGGTTATAATATAGAAGAAGCAGCCCTCATGTCCAAGAATTCTGGAGTGTCTATACCAAACCTTTTATCTTTTATCTTTCTAACATCCAAGTTTGAAATATTCATCAAGAATATGCATTCTGAAAGGAACAGTAGTTAATGTCCAGATCTTGATGATTTGGGGTAATTTAGATTAAGAATAGCTCTAGACAAATTTTTTCTTTCCTTGAATGAAGCATATAAATATTTTTACAAAAATGCTAAAGTATGTGCATTGTTTTATGTTTTCTTTCACTTAAAATGTATTGTTAATAGTTCTGATTGTCCGTTTTCATGACTCCTCAATCTAAGACCAGTGAAATAACTGGGTTCTAACAAAATCAGGTTTATTGACTCTTTGCAATGATGGAAGCCACAAAACAGAAACTTTGGGGATTCTGAACAAACTAGGGAAAATATAGATGTACAGTATTTTAGGGCGTGCTGGAATTGAGTTAAAATGTAAATAAATCAGTGCTTTCCCCAGGCACAAAGCAGGGCTGTTTAAAGACATCAACATCAGGCTTGGGCTGGAAGGTGAACCCAGGGACCCCTTCCCTTGGAAACTACCAAGTAGAGACAGTTGTAGGAGTTGTGAGAAGTTGCGCAGAAACCCCTCACCTGAGTCTCTGTACCTTAGCTGGAAGAATCCATTATTGCTCCTCCTAATCAAAGTGACTGAGCAATTCCTAGCACAAGTGAAATTTTTTGTTCTTATTTAAACAATGTTAAACATCAAAGTTTCTAACAGCAAACAAGGTTTCTTAGTGAGTAAAACAACAAAACAGTTATCCTTCACAGAAATGGTGATTTCTACCAACTTTGCAGCTGGTTTCTTCTCCTTTATTTAACCCAATAAATGGAAGATTTTTACAGTCCAAGTTAATTTTACTTTCTTATCTTAAATATAAGGGTAACTAATATTCAATGTGTACTATTTGTAGATGCCACATGATCTGTTTAAGTGCCCACCACCATTGGATTCCTTCCATCCCATGGGCAATGTCCCATAAGTAGAATTGTTGGTTCCAAAGTATGTATTGGTTAGCCTTTTAATTTCAGATAAATTTAGACTTATGTAAAAGTTACAAGAATTGTACAGAGAATTCTGCATAGCCTTCATCCAGCTTTCCCCTATGTTAATCTCTTACATAAACACAGAATAATTATCTATTTTAATTTTTAGCTCTACTACTAGTTAGGATCCTACACTTAAACACTGTACTTCTTTAAAATGACAGCTGTTAAATTATGGCAACCTATTTTAAATTATAATAAACAAAGAAGAGAAAAGAAAAAGAATTTGAAAGGAAATTACAATTAGATATTAAGCCATTTCATCACTTAGTTTAAAATTGGTAATTTTTTTTCTCTGAAAGTTATTAAACTAATTTATTGCTCTAATCCTTCTAAAATGTGTAAAAAGATAGCAAAACCATCAATAAACCGAGTGAAAAGAATGATCCTTTCATCTAATTCTGTTTTGAGGAAAGAGAAGGAAGAGATTATACACATTTCAGCTATAAAGCTACAAAAAATAAACTTCATCTCATTCACAGTTTGACTAATTAGATAATAATTGTTGGCAACAGCAGTACATTTGGTGATGTCGCTGCCTAAAAGTTGATGTTTGAGGTTGATAAATTTAAAATGTGCTTTTCAAAGAGAAGGAACCATTATTACTGGAAGAAAATGAAATTTTACTTAAAGCATAGATTAATGCTTCTAAACAAACATTTCATTCAGAAACCCATATTTGTGTTGTGCTTGAGATACATAATAAAATGACTTCATTGAGCTAAAGAGTTGCCTCACCAAGATTTTGTAATTAAAGTGAGTGTGCATTGTGTTTTTGGCAAACTCAGAGTCACTAAGTCAAGGCTTTAAGGCTCTGGACAGGTCTGCTTGACCTCAAAGCACAGTGATTTGCTTTCTTTAAATGGTCCTGAGTATTGCTAAGTCATAGAAGTGGTGGCTGTGAAGAGTGTGATGCAGCTAAAGACAGAAGCTGTCCACTGCACTATTTAGTCTAATTTAAGAGCTCAATCCTGTGTGCTCTCCTAGGTTTGAGCCTAGTTTAAGTCAGGATGTTAAAGTTTTTGAATTAATTTTTAAAATGAAATAAAACACATCCAAGTTTTCCAGAAGATCTGTGGTTACTGCATTTAATCATGCTAGTGGACTACTGTTTCTGCTTGTCAGTGAAATTGTCTTAGAAAGCAAGTTTCAGTTTTCCTATGAATTTTTTTCTGACATTTGCTGAGGTGTTTTAAAATATTTTATTGTTTAAATGAATGGCAAACCATAATAATTTTGACTTCTGAAAAGCTTTCCCTCCAATATTTTGCAAACATCATCTGTCCACAGTAATAGGAATGGCAAGAAACATTAGAGATGACATTTAAGTGATGAACATAAATTTTTATTACATCAACTTTTGTAAGTGAATCATAAGGTAATAAAAATATATTTTAACCAAAATAGCAGCCAATAATTACCCCCAATAGAGATAAAACACATAATGCAATTCTCATGCTGTATTTAAAAAGGTAAGCCGTGGGGACACTGCTGGAAGGATGTCCATTCTGGTTTCTTGCTCTGAGTAGGACAAAGCAAGATTCAATGTGCATGCAGCTTTAGGGACTTTTCTCTGTTTATGTTATCTGTATGAATGGAAAAAAAGAAGAAACCCCAGATATTCTTTTTCCTTAAAGACATGAGTAGTGTAGAAAGAAATGTGGAGTTTTGCTACCCAGGAACTAGTTAAACACATAGTCACTTTTAAAGCATTTAAAATCACTACAGAGAAAAATGTGGAAAGAATAATGTAAATTTCACATTTTTAATTTATATATATAGTGAATTTTAATGAATATGTATATTTACATATATGTATATATTCATGTACTCTTTCACTTCAGATTTTCTACCTACTATAGAAAATTTTGCACAAGCATGAGCAATGTAGTCATACTTTGTGATTCTATAGCCCAACTGCAGCAAGAATTTCTGTTCATTTACCATTTTTCCAGTGGGAATAATCAACCCCACTTTTTATTATGCCTTTTAACCATTTTTTATTGATTTCAAAACTTATTTTCTGAACATAATTATGCAAGGTTGTGTCCTGCTGGGTGTCCTAGAATGAATGAGTAGACACGAGGTTGTTAGCCAGGCAGAGCTGGGTTTGAAACATGTTTTCCACTGGGTCACTCATTTCCCAGGTACCTGTTGACTTTGGACGCTGCTTGCTTTTTCCTTGAAATTCTTCTACCAGGTGCTCCCTGTGTGATTTTGGACAAACTACTTAAACTCTTCTCTCTTTAAACTCTTTTTTTTTTTGTTCCTTACAAGGAAAATAGTTCTTTGCTTTCAGACTAGGTTGAGGCTCAAATAAAATGAAAGGAAAGGTGTGTGGCTGTTTGTAGGACGTCTGTGAAGGTTTGTATGTGGAAGGTGTACTGGGACTGTTCTGGGAGGCACACACGTAAGTAAGTGAAGGAAAGAAGACTGGTAGAGAAGCCCACCATCAGTTGCTGAGTTTGCAGCTGTGGCCCAAATTCCTCAGTGAACTCGGGAGCTGGATGGCCCTTGCAAAAACTTACAAATTGAAGCCAAGGAGCCAGTCTTTGCAATCCATATCTGCTCGCTACTAGACTCAGGTTGTCATCCTCCTCTCTCAACATCCAATGATTTTAAAGTCAATGTGAGCACCCACTTATCAAATATTCATTTAAGCTCTGTATTCTTTTCCTGCAAAGACAGGAAAGGCCTGGACTCCACCAAACAGAAGGCATTGAACTGGGGACTGGTCTAGTAAACTAACAAGTTTGTGGAATTTTTCAAAGCTCACAATAATGACAGATGAATTCTCAATTTGTACGAGGGCACAGAATAGGGAATTTCCATTACACCACTGATTCTAAGTGGAAAAGGATTCCTTAAACATTGCTTAAGGATATGAATCTTGAACTAGGATTTTGTAGTCATGCCTTGTTTAACAATCAGATGCATTTGGGGGAAATGTACTGCTAGGCAATTTCATCATTATATAAACATCATAGAGTGGGTTTGCACAAATGAAGATGTCTGGGACATCACTAGAGGACATAGTTTTACAGGACCATCATTACATACTCAGTCCCTCATTGACCAAAACACGGTCATGCACCAAATTACTTTATTTCAATAAAGTCTTGGATGGATGATAAAATGGTAAGAAGTTCATATTGTACAGTAGCATTAAATATTGTCTTTCCACTTTTATGATTTGAAACTCTTTTAATTTGCTTATTTTTTTCTTAAAATATTTCCAACTCATTATGTTTTTTATTTTTGAAGAATACCTATTATTTGCATATAAAGTAAACCATATATATATTTTTCAGTGTTGTCCTCTCTTTTTCAGCTCATTCCCCTGAGATGTATCTACTCCTTTGTTTCATTTGCAACTTTCTTTAGAAATGTGAACAAAATATTTATGAAAATTTAAGATAATAACTCTTTATTCTCTGCTATGAAAACTGAATAAAGTACGTCTATTTCTATTTAGTTCTTATGTACTATTCTAACTTAAGGTTTTGAAGATTACATTATGTAATATAACTACAGTTCTCACATCTTTTAAAATCTTTGTTCTATGTATTTGTGTTTGTTTATTTTTTTAGTTCACAGGTGCTGTTCATATACATCTATGTGGTACAGATCTAAACCTGTGTTAGGCAACACCACGCTTTTGCATCTTGAGCTCTTTATTTTTATGCATGTCGGGTTTGGCTAGAATTCATTTTCATCATTAGATGTGGGAAGGGGATGTTATAAGCAGTCACAAGCATGTCCTCTGGCTTCCTGTACCCAGGGAAGCTCTGCCTCCTGTTCTTGAGGTGGTAGGGTGACGTGAACTTGGATGCCTTCCTCAGGGTACGGTCTCTCTCTTGGAGACCCCCTAGACATGGTTCCATTATCTTCTAGCATTGACCTTATCTGCAGGGAATCTTTGTCTCTTGTCTCACTTTTTCTATACAAGTTGCTTCTTGTTCTAGGATTTCTAATTTTTGTAAATATACATTGTTTGACTATGAGAAATGTTGAACGTGAAACAAAAACAAACAAAAAGTTGGTCTTCCTGTAGAATTGCCATCTTTGAAAAGTAACAGCACATTGTCTGATTGAAGCTTCAATACACGAACTGAGCAAGTGGGTGGTGAATTTCAGCGGCTTCTTGAAGCTTTTCAGATCCCACATTTGATTCTCAACAGGCTAATTAAAAATTAGCTGCCTACTTTAAGCTTTTGAAATTATAACAGAAGAAAGATATTAAAACTAAACTTTTCAAATTACCTCTGTATACTGCCTTCTTCTTGGTAAAATGTATCTATGTGTGTTTACTCATATTAAGTCAATTCTGATAGCTAACAGAAAAATACCCCATACTTGAATATCAAGAGAAGTCACAGTAACATTTCATTTCAGGTATTATTAATACACTACGTTATGGCAAAAATTATACAATGAAAGTATAAAAGTATGCCACATATTCTAGTGGTGCTTAGTTATTCAAATTCAGTAAGCGGGTTGTTCCTTCTGACCATCGTTCTCACAAAGATTGCAAATGATCTTTGGTAGATACCTTCCTTTTGAGGATCTCAATTCTTTCAGACTTTTTGAACATTTTTGCAATGGAAGACATCAGAATAAGATGAGCAAGGATTCCAACATGGCGGCGGGCGTAGAGAGATCAAGTCTCTGACCTCTTCAGCTGTGCAGGCATAGGGAGTCGTAAACAACCTAAATCTGTTTGCTCAGGATCACTAGGCAATGCTGAGCTGACGTGGATCTGGGGCGAACAGTCTGGGCCTCTCAGAACACACACTGAGCCCGGATCCGCTGAATTCAAGCTCCCGTTCGCCTGCTTCCCGCAGACAAACAGCTGTGACTCAGCACTAATCCATCCGGCTGAAACAACTGGTCAGCCCTTCTCATCCTACGGAGGTAAATGCCTACCGAGCCTTCATAGGTAGTGGTCACAGGTTTGAAATGGGGCTTGGGAGAGACAGTAAGGACCCACCCGTTGCATTGGTCGCCCGGCAAAGGGAAACGAACTGTCGCCATTTGCAAGAGATACCACCATGCCAGAGAACTGACGTCATCAGACTGCGGCGGAGGAGATAACTTCATTGAAACCTACGGCTACAGTGACTTCTTCCCTTCCCTTCTAATACCTTTCCTCCCAAGCATCTAATAAATTTATAGGAGTAAACAGTAACTCATCAGTCAAACAGAACAAGAAGTAACATGAGCAGCTTCAAAAAGCAAGGAAGAAAAGGAGTACAAACAATGCAGGACAGCCTAAATATTCAAGAGGACCTAGAGTCATCAGAAAAATGGTCATATAAAGAACTCAAGGAACACCTTAGACAGATGGAATGGAACCTTAAAGAGGATACAAGACAGCAAATTCAAGCAGCGAAAGAACACATTGAGAATGAATTACATAAACAGATAAAAGAAGAAGTTAAGCATCTTTATCAGGAGATAGAGATTATAAAAAATAATCAAACAATAATTCTAGAAATGAAGGAAACGATAAACCAAATTAAAAACTCAATTGAGAGTATCACTAACAGAGTGGAGCAAGTAGAAGCCAGAACGTCAGATAATGAAGACAAAATATATCATCTTGAAAAGAGTCTAGCCAACTCAGAAAGGCTGGTAAAAAATCACGAGAAAAACATCCAAGAGTTATGGGATAACATAAAAAAACCAAACTTATGAGTCATCGGGATAGAAGAAGGTACAGAGATTCAAACCAAGGGAATGAGTAACCTGCTGAATGAAATAATTACAGAAAACTTTCTAGAAATAAAAAAGGAAACAGATATACAAATTGAAGATGCATACAGGACACCGAGCACACAAAATCACAGTAGACCAACGCCAAGACACATTGTTATGAAGATATCCAATATACAGAACAAAGAGAAAATATTAAAACCTACAAGAGAATGGAGACAGATTACATTCAGGGGTAAACCAATAAGGTTAACAACGGATTTTTCATCACAGACACTGAAAGCAAGAAGGTCATGGAACAATGTATTTCAAACACTGAAAGACAATGGATGCCAACCAAGAATTCTGTATCCAGCAAAATTAAGCTTCAGGTATGACAACGAAATAAAACTCTTTCATGATAAACAAAAGTTAAAAGAATTTGCAGCCAGAAAACCAGCATTGCAAAGCATTTTGAGCAAAACACTACACGAGGAAGAAATGAAAAACAATAAACAAAACCATCAGTAGGAAGTGCCTCGGTAAAGACAGAGGGCGAGGGGAAAGATAATCATGGAGAAACAAACTAATTTTTTTAAAAAAAGGATAAATAATCAAACATGGATGGAAGTACAAACCATATATCAATAGTAACTCTGAATTTTAATGGCTTAAACTCTCCAATAAAGCGACATAGGCTGGTATCATGGATTAAAAAAACAAATCCAACAATATGCTGCCTCCAGGAGACACATCTGATTGGAAAAGTCATACACAGGCTGAAGGTGAAAGGATGGGAAAAAATATACCACGCACACGGTCCTCGTAAGCAAGCAGGGGTGGCCATCCTCATATCGAATAAAATCGACTTGAAGACTAAGTTAATCAAAAGGGATAAAGAAGGACATTATATACTGTTAAAAGGAACCATTCACCAACAAGACATAACAATTATCAATATTTATGCACCAAATAATGGTGCTGCGACATTCATGAAACAAATTCTCCTCAAGTTCAAGAATCAAATAGACCACAACACAATAATTATGGGTGACTTAAACACACCTCTCTCACTGTTGGACAGATCCTCCAAACAAAAGTTGAATAAAGAAACTATAGAACTCAATATCACAATCAATAACCTAGACTTAACTGACATATATAGAATATGTCAACCATCATCAAATGGATATAGTTTTTTCTCAGCAGCACATGGATCCTTCTCAAAAATAGAGCATATATTATGCCATAGGGCAACCCTCAGTAAATATAAAGGGGTGGAGATAATACATTGCATTTTATCTGATCATAATGGAATGAAACTGGAAATCAATGATAAAAGAAGGAAGGAAAAATCCTACATCACATGGAAAATGAACAATATGTTACTGAATGATCAATGGGTTACAGAAGACATAAAGGAGGAAATCAAAAAATTCTTAGAGATAAATGAAAATACAGACACAACATATCAGAATCTATGGGACACAATGAAATCAGTTTTAAGAGGAAAATTCATTGCCTGGTGGTCATTCCTCAAAAAAGAAAAAACCAACAAATAAATGAGCTCACACTTTATCTCAAAGCCCTAGAAAAGGAAGAGCAAAACAACAGCAAATGTAGCAGAAGGCAAGAAATAATTAAAATCAGAGTGGAAATCAATGAAATTGAAACAAAAGAAACTATTGAAAAAATTAACAAAACTAAAAGTTGGTTCTTCGAAAAAATAAATAAGATCGACAGACCTTTAGCCATGCTAACAAAGAGAAGAAGAGAGAGAACTCAAATTACTAACATATGGGATGAAAAAGGCAATATCACAACAGATGCTACAGAAATACAGAAGACAATTAGAAATTATTTTGAAAACCTATATTCCAATAAAATAGAAGATAGTGAAGACATCCATAAATTTCTTAAGTCATATGATTTGCCCAGACTGAGTCAGGAGGATACACACAATTTGAACAGACCAATATCAACGGATGAAATTGAAGAAGCCATCAAAAGACTACCAACCAAGAAAAGCCCAGGACCGGATGGGTATACAGCGGAGTTTTACAAAAGCATTAAAGAAGAATTAATACCAATACTTTTCAAGTTATTTCAGGAAATAGGAAAAGAGGGAGCTCTTCCAAATTCATTCTATGAGGCCAACATCACCCTGATTCCGAAACCAGCCAAAGACACCTCAAAAAAAGAAAACTACAGACCAATATCTCTAATGAACCTAGATGCAAAAATCCTCAATAAAATTCTGGCGAATCGGATACAAAAACACATCAAAAAAATTGTGCACCATGATCAAGTAGGATTCATCCCTGGGATGCAAGGCTGGTTCAATATATGGAAATCAATAAATGTTATTCACCACATCAATAGACTTAAAGATAAGAACCATATGATCATCTCGATAGACGCAGAGAAAGCATTCGAAAAGTACAGCATCCCTTTATGTTCAAAACATTAGAAAAACTAGGGATAACAGGAACTTACCTTGACATTGTAAAAGCTATCTATGCTAAGCCTCAGGCTAGCATCATTCTGAATGGACAAAAGTTAAAGGCATTCCCTCTAAAATCTGGAACAAGACAGGGATGCCCTCTATCACCACTTCTATTCAATATAGTTCTCGAAACACTGGCCAGAGCAATTAGACAGACGAAAGAAATTAAAGGCATAAAAATAGGAAAAGAAGAACTTAAATTATCACTATTTGCAAATGACATGATTCTATACCTAGAAGACCCAAAAGGGTCTACAAAGAAACTACTAGAACTAATAAATGAATTCAGCAAAGTGGCAGGATATAAAATCAACACGCATAAATCAAAGGCATTTCTGTATATCAGTGACAAAACTTCTGAAATGGAAATGAGGAAAAACACTCCATTCACAATATCCTCAAAAAAAAAAATACTTGGGAATCAACCTAACAAAAGAGGTGAAAGATTTGTACAATGAAAACTACAGAACCCTAAAGAGAGAAGTAGAAGATCTTAGAAGATGGAAAAATATACCCTGTTCATGGATAGGCAGAACTAACATCATTAAAATGGCGATATTACCCAAAGTTCTCTACAGGTTTAATGCAATGCCAATCAAAATCCCAACGGCATGTCTTGTAGAAATAGATAAAGTAATCATGAAATTCATATGGAAAAATAAAAGACCCAGAATAGCAAAAGCAATTCTAAACAGGAAGTGTGAATCAGGCGGTATAGCGATACCAGATTTCAAACTATATTACAGAGCAATAGTGACAAAAACAGCATGGTACTGGTACCAAAACAGGCGGGTGGACCAATGGTATAGAACAGAGGTCACAGAGACTAATCCACAAAGTTACAACTATCTTATATTTGATAAAGGGTCTAAAAGCATGCAATGGAGGAAGGATAGCATCTTCAACAAATGGTGTTAGGAAAACTAGAAATCCATATGCAACAAAATGAAACTGAATCCCTTTCTCTCGCCATGCACAAAAGTTAACTCAAAATGGATCAAGGAGCTTGATATCAAATCAGAGACTCTGCATCTGATAGAAGAAAAAGTTGGCTCCGATCTACATATTGTGGGGTCGGGCTCCAAATTCCTTAATAGGACACCCATAGCACAAGAGTTAATAACAAGAATCAACAAATGGGACTTACTTAAACTAAAAAGTTTTTTTCTCAGCAAGAGAAACAATAAGAGAGGTAAATAGGGAGCCTACATCATGGGAACAAATCTTTACTCCTCACACTTCAGATAGAGCCCTAATATCCAGAGTATACAAAGAACTCAAAAAACTAGACAATAAGATAACAAATAACCCAATCAACAAATGGGCCAAGGACCTGAACAGACACTTCTCAGAGGAGGATATACAATCAATCAACAAGTACATGAAAAAATGCTCACCATCTCTAGCAGTCAGAGAAATGCAAATCAAAACCACCCTAAGATACCATCTCACTCCAGTAAGATTGGCAGCCACTATGAAGTCAAACAACAAGTGCTGGCGAGGATGTGGAGAAAAGGGTACTCTTGTACATTGCTGGTGGGACTGCAAATTGGTGCAGCCAATTTGGAAAGCAGTTTGGAGATTCCTGGGAAAGATGGGAATGGAACCACCATTTGACCCTGCTATTGCCCTTCTCAGACTATTCCCTGAAGACCTTAAAAGAGCATGCTACAGGGATACTGCCACATCGATGTTCATAGCAGCACAATTCACAATAGCTAGACTGTGGAACCAACCCAGATGCCCTTCAATAGATGAATGGATAAAAAAAATGTGGCATCTATACACAATGGAGTACTATGCAGCAATAAAAAATGACAAAATCATAGAATTTGCAGGGAAATGGATGGCACTAGAGCAGATTATGCTTAGTGAAGCTAGCCAATCCCTAAAAAACAAATACCAAATGTCTTCTTTGATATAATGAGAGCAACTATGAACAGAGCAGGGAGGAAGAGCAGGAAGAAAAGATTAACATTAAACAGAGACATGAGATGGGAGGGAAAGGGAGAGAAAAGGGAAATTGCATGGAAATGGAGGGAGACCCTCATTGTTATACAAAATTACACATAAGAGGTTGTGAGGGGAATGGGAAAATAAACAAGGAGAGAAATGAATTACAGTAGATGGGGTAGAGAGAGAAGATGGGAGGGGAGGGGAGGGGGGATAGTAGGGGATAGGAAAGGTAGCAGAATACAACAATTACTAATAGGGCATTATGTAAAATTGTGTATGTGTAACGGACGTGATTCTGCAATCTGCATTTGGGGTAAAATTGGGGGTTCATAACCCACTTCAATCTAATGTATGAAATATGATATGTCAAGAGCTTTGTAATGTTGTGAACAACCAATAAAAAAAAAGACATCAGACCAGAGGGGAATATGACCTCAAAAGGACATCTCTATACATAATATATATCATTCAACTTAATGGGAATTACTTATTTTGAACTAAATTTCTTATGAAAAGAAATTCCCAAATGGGCTGGGATTGTGGCTCAGTGGTAGGGTGCTTGCCTAGCAGGGGCAGGATTCAGGTTCAATTCTCAGCACCACATTAAAAAAAAAAAAAAAAAAAAAAAAAAAAAAAAAAAAAAAGATTCTCTATCTCTCTATCTCTATCTCTATCTCTATCTCTCTTAAAAAAAAAAAAAGATTCCCAAAGCTATACCACACCCACCCTCAGTGACTCATTCAAACATGGGTGTGTAAATAACTTAAATTCACAAGGTGTTTCTGAATGAGATAATTACTTTCTTTGACTTACTGGAACATGCTTTGAACACTGCAGTAATAGATGTAGATAAAAGTGCATCCTTCTTTTTCTTGCTGGGATATCAGCAGCCAGGGGTGCACAGAATGATTGTTCGTGCCCCAGCTGTTACCTTTTGGATGGCACCACAGGAGTCCTGTGAGGTGAACAGGTGGCTCCGTGGCAGAGGTAAAGCCTGAATGTGCATAATGTGGCACAGGATGTGGTGGGTGCCTCCAGGAAGATGAGAGAAGTGTCTGGATATTGAGAGAGAGGAACATATTGTCCTGGCTGGAAGGAGGGCAGAGTTCAGAAAAATACTTTTAAAATGAGATAGCATTTAAGCTGGAGATTAAAATACTTTCCCTGTAACCTGCTGAGAGGAGTAAAGAACAAAATAAAGGAGAACGAGGATTTGGATAACCCTCAACTGTGCATAAATCCTGCATGATTCATCAGCTTTCCTTTTACCTGTGTGTTTTTGGTTTTGTTTTGTTTTTAAATACACCATTAATGTTGGTTTTGACTTTGTTTATTCTCTGTCCTTAGCTGAGGGTCAGTTTGCTCATTTTAAGTTTAATAGTAACGTTTTTGTAATTATTGTATGTTCTCACTTTTCAAGATCTTTAAGAATTCTTAATATGCTTTGTAAGTTATTTTTGATTACCTTTTGTATACTACTTATTGTCTTGAAGATGCTTGTATTTTCCTCTCATGACACATTTCATAGTCTTTAATTCTACTCCTCTGTGAATATCTTACTACTGTCTCCCTGTCTTCTAATTGGAATACCATGAGGTTAGGGACCACTTCCCTTATTTATCAGTACATTTTTATAACACTAAAGTGACACATAGCAGGTGCACAATACGTACTTGATGAATAAATACCCAAAGAAGTAAAAAATGAGTGTTATTTTACACTCCGTTTACTTACAAATAATGAAGATGACTCAAAGTCTTCCATTTGGCATAAAGAGGATACAAATAGCAAAGCCTAACTCACAACAAATCCTTCAGTTGATTCAGGGCCTAACTTGATACTACACATGAGCTATGCCTAGGCTGCACTTGATTCTCTGAGGTTTGCTTGATTGAAAACCTCAGAGGGAAGAATTTGTTATTTTTATTGCTGTCTTGTCAGTGTCAAATGTTATATGGGTTATTTTAAAATGTTTTTAAAATTTCTAGACTTTTATCTTTTAATTGAGGCAAAAATCCACCTAATATAAAATTAACCATGTTAAGACTGTTGTTCTTAACCATGTTAAGACTATTACATTCACAATACTGTGGAACTGTCATGTCTATCTATGTAGTTCCAAAATATTTTCATCATCTCAGAGAAAAACTCCTTACACATAAACCTCAGCACCACCCACTTCTGCTCCTGCAGGCCTGCAGCTCCCAGGCCCTGGCAACCACCAACCTGCCTTTGGTCTCTATGGATGCATCTGCTTCTGATAAATTACATAAATGGAATCATGTAATATGTGGCTTTTTGTGTCTGGCCCTTTCACCTACCTGTCAATCAAGGTGTAACTATGATTAAAGCTTGGTCAGGACATTTTGGCTGAGTACTAGCTCATCCTATGTGTGTTACTACCTCTGTTCATCCATTCATCACTTGATAAACATTTGAGTCCCTTATAACCTTTAGCTATTGTGAGTAGGTGCTGCTATCAATATCTGTATACAAGTTTTTGTGATACCTTTTAAAATTATCTTGAATACCCACCTCTGAATGAAGTCCTTGGATTCTATGGTAATCTCTTTCTTCACTTTTATAATATATAGCAATAATATCCTTTGATGCACAATTTAAAAAACTTTAATGAAGTTTGATTTTACTTATGTTTCTCTCTGTGACTTTTTCTTTTGATGTTGTATCTAAGAATTCATTGACAAATTCAATTTCATGTATATTTACTCCTGTATTTCCTTCTAATAGTTGTTTAGTTTCAACTTTCACATTTTTGTCTTCAATTGATTTTGAGTTGAACTGTTCATATAGAGCAAGGTAGAACCCAACTGCATTCTTTTTCACTTGGACTGCCAGTTGTCATAGAATCATTTATTGGAAAACTGCTCTTTATCACCAAGTGGTCTTGTGCCCCTCACTGAAAGTAGACTGACCACTGAAAAGTCCATCAAATTGTATCTTTGTAGTAAGTTCTGATATTGAAAGGTGGGAGTCCTCCGACTTTCCTCTTCCATATTGCCTATTGTGATTTTCTTGAATTTTCAGGGTTCCTAATACTTTCAATGTACTTTGGATTAGGTCTCATTCCTCTTCCTCTTCTTTTCTCCTCCTCCTCCTCCTCCTCCTCCTCCTTCTCCTCCTCCTCCTCTTCCTCCTTCTCCTTCTCCTTTTTGCTAAAAGCCATTGATATTTGGATAGGAATTGTAGAGTGTTTGTAATCACCCAAATGGGCATAGTATTTCCACCTTAACCCTGTGAAGTACCCCAACTGATGAGCACAATATATATTTCCATTTATTTTGTTCTGGTTTAATTGGTTTAATAATATTTTGTGGTTTCTGTATATAAGCCTTGAACATCCTAGGCTAAATTTATTCCTAAGTGTTTTAATCTTTTTGATGCTACTATAAGTGAAGTAATTTTTTAAATTTGATTTTCAAATTATTCATTACTGATATGGGAAAATACAACTGATTTGTGTGTTGATCATATATTCTGCCATTTCGCTGAATATGTTTATTATATGTTCTAATTGTGTGTGTGTGTATTTTTTAAAAGATTTTCTCTATATACAAGTAGGTATTCAGCAAATAGAAGAGATTTTCCTTTAACCTATTTTGATGCCTTTGATTTAGTTTTCTTGCCCAATAGTTGTGGTTAGAATCATTAGCACTGTCTTGAACGGCAGTAGCTAAAGTGTTCATCCTTTTCTTGCTTCTGATCTTGGAGGGTAGGCTTTCAGTCTGTCAGCATGGAATACAATATATTTTTCATAGATGATATCTGTCATATTGAGGAAATTCCCCTCTATTCCTAATTTATTGAATTTTTTAAAGCATGAGAATCATTAGGATTTTTTCAAATGCATTTTCTGCATCAACTGAGATAATCACATTGATTTTTCCTTCAATACTTTGTAATGCATTACTTTGCTCAGTTTTCATATATTAGATCATACTTGCACTTCTAAAAATAAATCTCACTTGGTCATGGAATATTTTTTAATATGCTGTTGCATTGTTTGCTAATGTTTTTTGAGGATTTTAGATATATTTTTCTTATGATATAGTCATCTGATTTTGGTGTCAAAGAAATTATTATCAAGATTATTTTATAATTAAAGTATACCATATGCATGTATGATGTGCCACAATGAAACCCATTATTCTGTATAATCATTATGTGCAGCTAAGAAAATAACACCTTAAAAAACAGAGAGAGAATGCATTAGGAGTATTTCCTCCCATTTTTTGTCACTTAGAAGAATTTGAAAGGGTTGGGGTTACTTCTTTGATACGTAGAGTACACTGGTGAAGCCATTTGATTCTGGGCATTTTGCAGGTGGAGGGTACTGTTTACCCATTTAATCTCTCAACCTATTTTGAATTCACTAATATTTTCTATGTCTTCTTCAGTTAGTTTGAGTAACATGTGCACTTTTGGAATTTGTCCGTTTCATCAAGGTTCTTTAATGTTTTAGTGTGCCATTGTTTATGGTATCACTTACGATCCTTATTTCTATGTTGTCTGCAGTAATACTTTCACTTTAATTTCTAATATATATAATTTGAATCCTCTTTTTTTTTCTTGGCCAATTTATCTGAAAGTTTGTAAGTTTCATTCTTATTATTTCATGGAACCAGCCTTAGGTTGGTTTGTTTATCTCTGTTGCTTTTTGTTCTGTTATTCACGTCCACTCTGATTTTCATAATATCCTGCTCTGCACCCCCTCTGCTTCACAGGGCCATCTCAGCTCTGCCTTGACCTCCACTTCCTACTTGCAAGGAGTTGAAGGTGAGCCCGTATGATAACAAGTTATTTCCTGCTCTTTTCAGAGTATGGTGTATAGTGTTGGGAGTGTGCTTACTCTTTATGATTCCTCAGAA
Organism: Spermophilus citellus; assembly: GCF_964194105.1. Taxonomy (NCBI): domain Eukaryota; kingdom Metazoa; phylum Chordata; class Mammalia; order Rodentia; family Sciuridae; genus Spermophilus; species Spermophilus citellus. The sequence goes on from NC_138198.1 coordinate 123,083,311, forward strand.
TATACACACTTCTTTCCCCCACGTATCTCTATTTTCGACCTTTTCTTTTCTGAATTTTTGGTCTGTTGCTTGTCTTGATTGTTTTTCCTGGCTTCAGTTTCTGTGGCCTTTAAATTTCGGGGCAAATCTGACCTTAGCCCTGAGAATGCTGTGATTCAAATTAGCTGAGAGCCGTCATTGAAGGAGCTTTGTGACAATGAATAGTATCCAGACCTTGCCCTTTGGTACCAGCAACCTGCCCCAAAAGTGTGGTCAGCTGACTTCATGGCCACCACCTATCTGAGGAGGGCAGAGGGAGGGGAGCAACTGGAAATGCACTGTGCTCTCTTGGCAAGCCGCAGCCAACTTCTTCACTACACTTTTGCCTTTTTCTTGTGAGTTTGGGGCTCTGCAAAGGCTGACTCAGATATTTTGCTGGGGTTCAGAAGGTAGTCCAGAGTTCCTTTCTTTGCCATTTCTGTGATTCCATCCATATTGGCTCTTCATAACAGATTACACTATTCTTGGTTCTTAATGAGGAATTATTAAGTATTTCTTAGTACTGAATAATACAGAAGTATTATTTTTAAAATCAAATATTAGGTACAATAAAAGTTATCTATTTGTTGTACATTCAGCAAATATTTACTCAGTGGTTCCTATATCAATTGCCACATTTTTAAAAAGTCGATTATAGAAAAAACCGAATATATATATATATATATATATATATGATCAAATAATTTATCATCCAAAACTTGATAGCTTAAATGTAAAAAGAAGAGTTAAACAGAATATTTTTGGGTTAATCAGAAAATGTAATCTTCCTAGTTGTATCTTACTATCTTTGGGGATTGATACACTTGACTTTGGTTCTAGTTCATTTTGGTCTTTAATTTTCAGTTTTTGTGGCTCATATGTAGCTGTGCAAGGAGCTATTGCTAAAAAAATTGGGTATAAATTCTGCTTTTGGTACAATACATCATGTTTTTTCAATGTCATAGAAGAATAACCACATTTATGGCTAATATCACATTAGAAACCTTTGAATTGCTGTTGTAGCTATGCCATCCAAATGCAGGAAGGAGGAGAGGTTTTAATCTCCTTTGTAAACATTGACATAATCTGTAAACCAATGGAAAAAAAAAACAAAAGGATAAACTTTGTTTTAATATTATAACATACTGAAATTCATTTGCATTGGAAAAAAGAAAAATTTCAGTAACTACTACATCAATTTAATATCAAAAGTCTCTTTGTTTCTGAGAGAATATATAAATATGCATGAAAATAGTCCTGGGACATTTTTAAGTACATTTAGAATTATCCTTTCTGTAAGGAGGAGCTATATTAAAATAAAACACATTTAAACACACAAGCTGAAATTCATTAATATGTAAGGAAATAGAATAGCATGGAAGAAAGAAGAGCAATTAGCGGATGTCCTTCTAATAAACAACTGTGATGCTTCTGGAATTGCAGCACATCCCTGCAAGCTATGCTAGCTGTGCTGGAAGTCCCTTGACCTCCTGTATTACTGGCACAAAACTTGCTGCCCTGAGGGTTTATAAATCCACTTTGTGTGTTTTTAAGTATACAATGTGAAAATAGACTGAAATGTTTAATACACACATATGAGTGACTCATTCTGTAAAAGAGCTCAATATGTTCCTTGTCCAACTCTGCATGTATATGGCACGTCCACTAGAACTATGAGGAGTCATACTTGCATGTTGAGAAGGATTTGATCAGTGTGATGGTGTGTTTTAGATAGGGACGTGGAGTAAGACCAACAGAGGTTCTGGCTTTTATTTGACAGAAGAATAGAAGCACAGAACATTTTGGGGGGGTAAATGTCACAGCATAAAATGTAAAATATTGTCAGTCCTCTTTCAGTAAAATTACCTACAGCTGTATTGGCAAATGACTTGTCATTTATATTCAGAGCTAAATTATGGGCAATTTGAACTCATTTATCTTTTTTATGTCCATACAAATAATGACAACATTAATCTTTTTTTTTCCCAATAAGAATGAACAGCTAGTTTGAAATGTCAATTCTCTAAAGAGACTTCTACTGACAATAATGTTTCCAAATTAAAAAACCAGAATTTAAAGAGGGGATTTAGGATTTCAAAATTGTTTGAAATAAAGGAACTATAATATTTCAAACTTGTCTCTACTACATAAAAATAAACACTTATTATTCAAGTATTGTAGTCAAGAGCCATATCCAACACATCAAAGTGTCCTTCCCCAGATATCAAAATATTGTTTTAATTCCAGAAATGCACTTCAAAACTTAATTTTTTAAAGGTTGTACTTAGTTTACTGTATTCTAAACTCAAGAAATTAAGTTTCAGTAGCACCTAAAAGAAGCCTGTTGTGTACTTTCCTATAGTTTATCAGTTTTTTTTTTTGAATGGTTTATATTTTTTCTCATTTAAAATACATTTTCTATGTTTCTTTGTTGGTCCTCTAACTGATAACACCAATAATAGCTAATCTTTATTGACCATTTAAAATGTGTCAATGTTCTTAGCATTTTGCTCTTTAAAGAGTTCAGAACTCATTTCTTCCTTTATTTGGGACCTTGAGGCATCTGGTTAGGGTAACTAGCTATACACACTGCTTGGATGGTCACTACTCTACTAAGCAGTTTCTTTATTTGCATTCTCCATTACCAAGCCTCTACTGGTGTAGATGGAGCTTTACTGCCATTGAGCACCATGAATAGTATTTCATGATTTATATTTTAAAAAAAGCCTCAAAAGGAAATGTTAGAGAAATATATGACTTATATCTGGTAATTGGTATAAATGTGCCTTGATAGTTTAAAAATATATGCCTTAAATAATGTTTGTAAATATGATTGCATTTTTTTTTAGGTCTTTATGGTTATACATAGTGGTTGGGTTCATCTTGAAAAAACTGAGACTAACGTTTTGATGCTTATGCATGGGTGAAAGTTATTCAAGAAACCTACTTTTTTGTTGGCCCACTATTTGTATTTAAAAGTGAATATTTTTATTTCTTTAATGTCAGTTATGGACTTATTTACAATTAAATTCTCTAATTACTTTTGTTTTTAAATTATTTTAGATGATACATAAAAACAAACAGTTGACATATCTTGGAGGTCTGTGTGATGTTTTGATACATGTATACACTGTGTGATATTTTATTCAGGGTATATATTTACCCTCAAACATTTACCATTTCTTTTTCAATTTGCTCTTTTTAGATATACATGACAGTAGAGTCTATTTTGACATATCATACATCCATGGAGTGTAACTTCCCATTCATTGATGTACATCATGTGGAGTTATACTGGTCATGTGTTCATACATGAATACAGAAAAGTTAAGTCCAATTTATTCTTCTGTCCTTACTATTTTCATTCCCCCTTCCTTCCCTTCATTCCTTTTGTCTAGTCCAGTGGACTTTGGTAGTGTCTGTTGTGATATTTTCTTATTCATCACAAATTTTAGTATATTGAATTTTCTTCTTCTCTTCTTTAGTTGGTGAAGGGTTCTCAATTTTATTTATTTTTTTGAAAGAATCAACTTTTTATTGTTTCATAAATTTTTGAACTTTCTTTTGTTTGCTTCAATTTCATTGGTTTGAGCTCTGATTTTAATTATTTCCTGTCTTCTACTGATTTTGGTGTTGATTTGTTCTTTTTCTCAGACTTTGAGATGAAATGTTAGGTCATTTACTTGGTGACTTTCTATTCTTTTAAGGAATGCACTTAATTGCAATGAGAACTGCCTTCATGACATCCCAGAGATTTTGATATGTTGTATCACTATGATCATTTATGCCTGAGTATGTTTTTAATTTCATCCCTGATTTCTTCTGCTATCCATTTGTGATACAATAGCATATAATTTAGTCTCTGCATGTTAGAGTAGCTTCTATTGTGTTATTTTATTGTTGATATATAATTTCATTACATTGTGATCTGATAGAATGCAAGGGATTATCTCTGGTTCTTTTTGAATTTGTTAAGAGTTGCTTTGTGGCCTAAGATATGGTCTACATTAGAGAAGGATTCATGTGCTCCTGAGCAGAAAGTGTATTTAGTCATTGATGGATGAATTATTCTATATATGTCTGTTCAGTATAAATTATTAATTGTGATTTTTAGTTCTATAGCTTCTTTTCTAGGTTTTGTTTGGAAGACCTATCCAATGATGAGGGAGGTTTGTTAAAGTCACCCAATATTTTTGTGTTATGGTCTATTTGATTGTTGAAATTGAGAAGAGTTTGTTTGATGGAAGTAAATGCTGCATTGTTTGAGGCGTAATTATTTAAGATTGTTATGTTTTATTGATTTATAATTTCCTTAAGCTGTATAAAATGGCCTGTTTTGTCTCTTCTGGTTAATTTTGCCTTGAAGCCTATTATATCTGATATGTGAGGATAGAAACCTCTGCTTGTTTACAAGATCCATGTGAATGATATTTTTTTCCCATCTTTTTACCTTCAGTCTGTGGATGTCTTTGCCTATGAGTTGAGTCTCTTTAGAATATTCTTGGGTCTTAGTTTTTAATCCAGTCTGCCAGTCTGTGTCTTTTAATGGATAAGTTTAGGCCATTATTGCTATTGAGATTTTTTTATTCCCTTCATTTTGACTTATTTCTGTTTTTTTTAATTTGAATTAATTTCTCCTTTGATCTCTTTTTCTAGTATAGTTCCACCCTTTCCTGATTTTCACTTCTTCTTCATGACATATTTTATTGAGTATGTCTTTTAGTGAACTCTTTCTAGATTTGAATTCTTTTAACTTATATCATGGAAGGTTTTTATTTCATCATCTATTCTGAAGCTTAATTTTGCTGGGTATAGTATTTTTGGCTGGCATACATTTTCTTTCAGAGCTTGATATATATATTGTTCTAAGGCCTCCTAGCTTTGGTTAAGAAATCAGCAGAGAATGAATTGGTTTCCCTTTAAATGAGATCTGTTGTTTTTCATGAGAGCCTTTAAAATTTTATCCTTATTGTGTATGTTATGCCTTTTCATGATAACGTATCTTGATGTAGGTCTGTTGCAATTTTGCATATTTGGGGTCCCGTAGGATTCTTGAATTTGGTTTTCCATTTCATTTTTAAGGTTTGGAAAATTTTCTGATATTAGTTTATTGAAAAGATTGTGCATTCCTTTGGTCTGTATCTCTGAGCCTTTGTCTATCCCAATAAAACTTAAATTTGGTCATTGCAGGTTACCCCATATTTCTTGGAAGTTATGTTCATGGTCTCTTAACATCTTTTCTCTGTGGTCAACTTTGTTTTCAAGATTATATACTTTGTCTTCATTGCCTGAAACTCTGTCTTCCATGTGGTCTAGTCTGTTGGTAATAGTTTTCATTGAATATTTAATGTGGTTTATTAATTCCTTCATTTCAAGGATTTCTGATTGATTTTTTTTTCAGAATCTCTCTTTATTGAAGGGATCTTTCACTTCCTCTATTTTCTTTCTGAGTTCACTCCTTACATCATCCTGTCCCTCACAGGACAGTTTAACTTTGCACCTCTCTGGCATTTCTTGCCCTGTGATGTAGATGGATTCTGTTATTGGAATGTCTTGGTTTGTTTCAGTTGATTTGTTCCCTCATTTTTTCACGTGGTTTGTATGTCTGTCCATCTAACAGTATGGATCTGAAGCATTCGAGTTTCTACCCTGTGGATTAGTGTGTCCCTGAAGGTTTCCAGAACCTCACTGTTTACGGGGAGACAAGTAATTACAGCAGCTAATAGAAACAATGTGCAGCATTAAACCAAATAAATCCTGCTATGGCATCTACAGTGTTGCCATAATAAACAGATGCGATATGATCTGTTACTGCCTACAATAAAAACAGTAAGTTTGCTTATGAGTTTATGATTTTGCCTGGTGGACAGAGAGAGATCAGAAATAATGTAGGATGTGATGATTATGAGGGAGGGGTGGAGAAAATAGAATTTAAAAATTAAAGGAAGTGTGAAAGAAAGAAGAACAGAGATTTGCTGTTAGCAGAAGAAAAGAGAGAAAAAGAATCAAGGCAACAGATATGTGAGAGAAAAAAAATATACATATAAAGGAAAAAATTAAAAATAAAAATAAAATAATACAAAACAAAACTATCTACTAATCAAATATCCTAGTCCTCTACATACTGATCCATGAAAAATGACTGGCTTCAAAAATGCTAGAAATGAGAAAAAAATATGACTGTATAAATGCCCATGAACCATTAAAGGTCACAATTAAACAGAGAAAAGAGAAAAAAATCTCAATGAAAAGTTAAAGAATTGTACCTGTTGGATTTCAAAAGATTGCTAACTTTCCTTTTTAGCAGTGTCAGGTGGGGTCCTGGAGTGAGAGGAAATCCCCTAGGAAGAACTCCTGGAGGCAGTATTCATTCTTAGAGAGGCTGTAGGCTCTTGGGTGAATGCCAGTTGTCCTGGAGAGTTTGAATCAGCACACCCCCAGGATACAGCAATTTCCAGTCCTTGCTGGAAAACTGTACCCCAGAGATCTCCCCTGGGTTCCTTTTTTGGAGGAGCCAATTCTTAGTCCACTACATCACCTGAGGACCCCCATGTTTCCCATTCTCAGGTTCAGTCTCCAACTTCAATACCCAGCCCCCATGAATTCCCATCCAGGAGACTCTCTCCCAGTTGGTCCTGCAAGCAGCCAGATTGGAGCGGAAGGAGGAGAGCCCAGTGAATTTCCATTACCATTACTCTCACGTGTAATATCCTGTCCATGTTGGGTTTTCTTTTGGCCACTTAGGCACACTTTGTGTAGTGCAGTGTAGATCTGCCAGTCCACTTTTTTGGGCCAGACTCAAGTTTGCCAGGAATTGGCTTCTCCAGCTGCAGACCCCTGTGCCTCAGATGCAGAATGGTTCCTTCCTGTATCTCCTGCACACAGCCAGGAGGGTTGCTGCATAAGGATATTATGCAACATGCTTTTCAGTTTAGTTGGTCAGTGTCCTTGATCTCTAAACTCTCCATACCCAAATATTCCACAGAGCTCTTAAAAATGTGGGCTCCGTTAATTCCCTTATCCCTCCACTTGGTTCATAGAGGGACAGCTCTGGCTGGTGCCACCAGCTGCATCAGCAGCTGAGGGGATTTCTTCTTTATTATATCCAACCCCCAGAGTTCCTGATCTGCTTTGAATGTCCAGTATTCTATTCCAATAAAGTCCACCTCTGGTTTTTTCTTTTTATTTTTTTGTTCGCCTACCTTCTTCAGAAGCTGCCTATCTCCTTTCTTGGTTTCACCCCACAGAGCAACCAGGAAAACTAACTTCTCTATTTTGCCATCTTGAAACCCTGCTCATTTCTTTTAAGATAAAAATGTTTAAGATCTTTTCAAAATACAGAGCACATCATCATTATCCATAGTCACCTACTGTGCAGCAGCAACTGGAACTTCATACCGATATCTAATTGCAATTTGTACCCATTGACCCAGTTCTTTCCATCTGGCCATCCCCCTTTCCCCAGCCTCTGCTGACCAGCACACTGCTCTCTACTTTCACGACATCAGTTTTCCAGATCCCATGTATATGTGGGATGATGCAGCACAAGTCTCTGTGCCTGGCTTACTGAGCATCCCTTGTTCATTCTCATACTTAAATTGTACTAAATGGGGGTGTCTCCAGGCAGGCTTCTATGTCTACTCACGACATCTCCCCACAGTTTTTGAGCACTTCCTTTCTTTCTGGTACAGAAAGGAGATGTAGGGAAGAGGAGAAGAATTAATCTTTACCAAGGAATTACAGATAAGAATGCAAAATGACTGGTAAAAAAATTAAACTATTAAAGTAATTGTTGAATCAATCAGGTATCATTAATCATTGGGTGAAAAACTGGAAATTGGACATCCACAACTTAAATCAAACTTAACATCATTTATAATGGGTCAAATGATTTTTGTGTCCCGACATGAGGTAATCACCAGATATGAATGACAATATATCAATCAAATACCATATATAATACATATAGATAGATACCATGAAGTTTTATACAAATAAACCTAGGTATGTATCAGTTAATTTGTACTTTATATAAAACTGGATGGACTTAATCAATGTACTTTCATATGAGCATATTAATGTTTCCACTCACATATTACATAACCTGGAATAGTAATTAAATACGGTCATGTGTTTCTTTTCAGGACAATGAAAAGAAAGGTATAGCAAACTCTGATACCTGGTAAACGCGTCAGCATGAGGAACCTGTATTGACGCTTCAGTGCTTTTATTACTTTGCAGCTAAGTCATGGGTATTACTCTTTTCCTGAGATAGGGTATGTCTGTGTTGCCTGGGCTGATCCCCAAGTCCTGGGCTCCTAATCCTCCTGCCTCAGCCCCCTGAGAGGCCATGACTAGTTTGAAATTCTGGCTTCTGTCCTAAAAAGTGTATCACCCTCTCTCCATATTTCAAAGGCATTATTTTAGAAGTCCCTCTCTGTTCTGAAGTTGCATCCAAGGCAGACCAGGCTCACACTGGAATTCCCCGAGCAGCAGCCCTTTCTGCCTCACATGTCTTCCTTTCAGTCTGCCTTACTTCTGAGTGTGTGTGTTCCCATATGCACCTGTGCACACACACAAGATGAAACAGTGTCATGTGTGAGGAAATCACAAGTCTTTCTCAAAACACCTTCCTCCCAGCCCTGCTCCTGGGAGGTACTGAGTGTTTGTGGAGCATTGCTCGTGGTGACTGTCAGTATTCACAGTAGCAGTGGTGTTGGGGTGCAAGCATTCTCTCTTTTGGTTCTGAGGAACACATGTAGTTCACACACACACACACACACACACACACACACACACACACACACACTTCATCTGGAACCCAGAGCTGCTCCCAGTTGCTTCCAAACCCTACTCTGCTCCTTTTGCTTTCCTGTCTACCTTCTCTTGCTGGTCGGTCTGAGCACACAACCTCCTGCTGCTCCACCTGGGGCTGTAGCTAGAGGGTCAAGACTTCCTGAGCTCTGAAATAAATGTCTGACAATTGCATTAGTGTCTGGATATGCCTTTACTCACCCTGAGTGCAGTGACACACCTACCCCAATTGGCTTAAATCCTTCCAGCTTCTCTTTGAATCACATCTCACTATGGGGACCTTATTTAATCTATTGTTATGTCTTCCCTCAATCTTCAAATTGTTGTGGTTTTTTACCCTCCTTAAAGACATTGTCTTAAAAGAATGTCTTTTCAAAACTCTGGGATAGAGAGGAAAATGGGGAGGATTCCATCAAAACAGAAGGAAGTGCAGAGGACTAGGTAAAGCAAAGCAGTGGAAAGAATCTCACTAACTTTCATGTGTGTCCACACGGCACTGATTAAAAAAAAAACTGCAAGAAAATAGCAGAAAGATCTGGAAATAGAGGGAAGGGAACAGGGGAGGGAGGGAAAGGGAAAGGGGAAGTGCTGGCCACTGAATGGGAGCCAATTATACTCTGTGCTTTTATAATAGTGTCTCCATGAAACCTAATGTTATGTATAATAAAACAACCAATAAGAAATAGATGGGCATTTCAGGCCATAAGCTGCCTGTATGACAATCTTAGATACTTCTCCTTTTCAAGTTAATGATCTGTTAACTTTGACCCCCTACAAATACTCTAGATCTGACATTGTTCTGGGAAGATGATTGACATGAAAAAGGTTAAGTCCACAATGTGTGGCTGTTCCAGTCAGTTTCATTGTTTTATAATCCTGTTTCTTATCATCAATAAAAAGTAATCATCAGTTCTGGCTTTGACATATACCACTTCCCACTCATCTTCGTAGTACGTGAACGGTGAGAAGGTCGCATTCTATTACAGGTAATCTAAAATTGAAAAAAAAAAAAGAAAGAAAATTTAAAACTTCTTAAATCTCAGGTTCCCCTCCAGCTATTTCTTTACCTTTTTTTCAAACAATGAATGAATAACTTCAAAGGATTTCTCATCTGCCTGTGTAAGTATGAGTGTCCTAAGAATCTGGGGTAGAAATGGCCGTGGTTCATCTTTCTCCTCTGGACCTCTCTGGCCACCTTACCTGTCTCTAGCCCACCGGTCACTCTGTGGAATGCCAGTGACTTCACCGCATCTTCCTGGCTTTTTGTCACCTCTAGACCCTAGCCACCTCTTCCCCTTCTCTTGTGTGGTTGGCTATGTAGGCAGGCATCTCTTCTCCGGAGAGCTCTTTCCTGACGTACCCAAGTGAGTTAACTCCACTCTGGGGATTAGAATTCTCTACTTATTTGTCTATATTTCCCACTTGCACAAGGTTCACAAATGCAAGCACCCTTTGCATATTTTTAACCATTTGTTGTCACTAGCCGCTAATTCCTTGAAATGTTAGTTAGTTGACTTCTCACATAGACTAGCATGTGTATCTCACTGGGTGTGTTTTTAAAATTCCTTGGGCTATAAAAGTTAAGAATATTTACAGAATATTTCCTCAGACATCATTTTCCATGAATATTTTGATCATGTTATTCTTTATTTCCATTTTACTATTAAAATTTGAAATATCATGGGTATACAAAGGTATATTTTTTTTTCCAACACATTTTTGCAAATGATAGAAAGTCTCTACCCTGTTTGTGTTAGATTTTTGGTCTTTGTTTTTATTAAAAGCTTCAGTGGATTGGTTTGGCTTTAAAAAATGTTTTTATAGAGCATTCATGTATGGTATTAACTGATTAATCCCTCTCCAAGAAGATTATGGAACCCTCAAATCTGTGCAGCATTCAGCAAATCCAAATTAATAACATTTAAGCATTGAAAAGGTGATTTTCTTGGGATTTTGAACAATTATTGTAACTCTGTGCCCAAGCAACTCAAGCCATTAGGAATTGTCCCCCCTTTTAAATTCCTTGAGGCAGGAGGGATGGCTGGCAGCTTGGCTTGTTTTTCACCACTTTCATCAGTGACTTTAAAGAGTGTTTCTTGCGGTCCAGTCTCTCAGTAGGCATTTTAGATTCATTCTGCTGCTGTTCGGTCCGTGTGGACTGGTACAACACAGTCTGTGAGTCAGGGAGCTCTTGGACAACCCACACTTACTCCTCCCAGTGGTCAGGAGTCCAAGGTGGAGGCACGGGTAGATGGGATTCAGGGAAGTCACAGATCACAGATGACAGCACCCAGCTGTGTCCTCACATGGTGTTGGGGTGGGGTCCCTCTTGGGCCTCCAGTGCAAGGACACAACTGAACTGAGGACTCTGCCTTCTTGACCTGACCTTCTCCCCAGGGACCCAGCCCCAGGTCATCTCCGTGGAGATCAGGACTCCACACAGGACTCCGGGGCAGAGCCACTCCCACTCCCTCCCTCCACTGGCCAGAGCTGCTGATCCACATTGAGGCTCATCAAGGCCCAGCATCCTCTCTCCTGCTGCGTCTCTCTGCTGCCCTGTCCCACACTGCTCTGCCCACTGTCCCCTTAGGAGTGTTTTCTGTTGGTTGAAACACCAAAGAGTTGTCATTAAAGTAACCAAAACACCAGATAACCTGCTACTGAATAAAACCCTTGAGAAGTCCACTGAGCTCTTTCCAGTTGTTACCTGCAGCAAGCAAGTTGTCTTCACTGAGCTTTGTCTCAAGGGAGTTGTGACATGCACATGGAAGTCTGTAAGTGTGTGTGTGTGTGTGTGTGTGTGTGTGTGTGTGTGTGTGTGCCAGTGTGTTCGTGTACATGTGCTTGCTTGTGTTTGTGTGTCTGTGTTGAAAATGTGTGTGTGTTAACTTTGGTGCTGTCCCCTCTCTTATTTAAATGACAAGCCACCGCGTCAGTTTTGTCAGGATGGTGCTTAGGATCCCACAGATACCCAAAAAAGCTTCAACTGTAATCATTGTAATTACTGCTGCTTTTGTTTGAAAATAATATTTACTATAGACTTTCACCAATATTTTGTCACTTAAATTGCTTCCTTCTGTGTTTCTAGCCTTCAAAACTTGGGACCTACCAGCATAAAGATCTGGACCATTTAAAGAGGTGGCAATGTTTAAAAGCCCACAGTCTGTCCTGTCCTCCAAACGTGACTGTAAATTTTAACAGCTAATGAGGATGATAACCTAACAGCAGAGAGTTGTTTTCATAAACACGTTTGCCTAATGACAGAGTCACTTCTGAAAAGAAATCATCTAATCAATGTGAATTCCAGCAATTTGTCACCATCCTATATGGGATTGACATTTTCTAAAAACCTTCCTAGTTGAAAGCTAGTCTCAGGAGACTCCGAACAACCACCCTTCTATTCTCTGCTTCTATGAGTCTGACCAGGGAGGGGCACGCGTATTTTAAATTTGAGTGAGGTCCTCTTTCCTGCTCCTGAAGGAAGGGCTTGTTTGCTCTATCTTCATCTTCAGCTATGCTGACACTCCCGTGACAGCAGGTGATACTCTTAATGGGATTTATGCTACGTTATGAGAGTAAGAGAGCTGATACCCCATGGGATGCATGACCAATTACTTAGGGGAAAAATCTATAAATATTGTAGATACATCATCTATAAAATTGTGTAGCTGAAATGTCCTATATTTGCCAATAAAATGTTTGCACTTTGAGCTAATTATGAGCAAAGGCAGTCTGCATTAATGAATAATGCAAACTCCAGATGCATTTAAAGATGAATAGTGCTGTTATAGAATTAATCAGGGCACCTCACATCAGTCTAGGCAAGTGTCAACAGTTGGACTACTTGAAGGACCAGCCTCCAAGACAACAAAAACAAGACCTCTACTTTTAAATTCCAGGTCAGGCTTCTTAAAGTAAATCCTTCTCAGATTTACTTCTAATTAACTATCATTTCAAATTACATATTTCCTTTTAATACCTTTACCTAACTTAATTGGTTATTAAATACTTTTGTTAAAAACAGAAGTTAAACTCTCATTCATTTAATTCAATTTCAAGTTCTTGAAGTTTACACTTTTTAATCCAACTATGGAGGGAAATCGTTCAAATATATACATATGACTGAAAATAAACTCATCAGTCTTTGTGGAATGTTTGGTTTCTATGTGAAATTCAGGCCCTTTAATTTTCTTAAGAGTATAAAAATGGAAAAGAGAAATGGATTAGTCTGAATATTCATTTAAGCCAAAAGAAATTGAATTCTTTTTTTTTGTATTTTTGTGATATGACAGAAATAAAATAAGCAGAATTTTTAACAAGTTATTCTGTTACCTATGTCTCTTTAATTTTTTTATTAAAGTAGAGTTGACAAAAATGATATGCATTTATGATGTGAACCTGGTGCTCAGACACAGGCGAGGTGGCTGAACCAGGCTGACTGGCATTCCGCCACCACACAGAGTGACCATGTTGGTTGAAAACAGCATCTGTCCTCTCAGAAGTTTTCAGGCACATGATATATTCTTGCTGACTAAAATCACCATGCTGTGTGGTAGATCTCCTGGAATCACTCATCCTCACTGAACCTTGGCATTTTGACCATCATCATGCTATCCCCTCTATCCCACCCCACCCCTGGCAACCACCATTGTATTCTCTGCTTCTATGAGTCTGACTTCTAAGAAAAGTCCACCTACCAGTGAGATCATGTAGTGTCTGTCTTTCTATGTCTGGCTTTCTTCATCAGGGATTTCATTCTTTTCTAAGGCTCAATAGTATTCCACCGTGTGTGTGTGTGTGTGTGTGTGTGTGTGTGTGTGTGTGTGAAGTTTCCTTTACCCCTTCGCCTCTCGGTGGATGTGGAGGTTAATTCCTGTCCTGATTCTTGTGACTTGTGACATGGCAGGGCGATGTCTTTTCAACACCCTGACTTTTTTTTTTTTTTTTTTCGTTTGGGAACATAACCAGATGTGAAATTGCTGTATCATATGATGGGTCTTAATTCTGATATTCTGAGGAATCTCTGCACTGTTTTCTACAATGTCCACTAAGTTTAGACTTGATAAGAAATTTTACATACTTCTCCAGCCTTTAGAAAGATGTTCAGAAGCAAACAAAAATAAAGAGGGTTGAAGTAAGAAGGCCAGATCCCCAGCTTATCCAGTGATTAGGTCACTGCATGTGGGACCTGATTTCATTTATCCCTCAGACCCATGGAAGGGAGGCACAGGGGGAGGGAGGCGATTCCTTCTCCATGTAATGAAATACCATTTTCTGGTGAATGATCCAAGCTCTAATCAATATAATCTCTTAGATTGTTATCTCGTATCTATAAACCATATAATAATCTATAATCACACTGATACCAGGAGAGATGGAAACTCTCTTTGTGTTAGTTTTTCCCCTTGTTTTCTTCTTAAATAGGCAGGAGGGAAGGTCATAAAGGCACTCGCAGCTTAGGGGGTAAGGAATAGAGGGTACAAACATCAGTCATAATGACTAACTGTATTTTTTGAGTGAAAATGAATCCCGTTTCAGGAAAAAAATGTTACTTGGTCCACAATCTTAACAATGTTATGAAGAAGAGGATGTGATTAAGAAGTGACTGAAAGAGAAAACACCGTATTCTATTACAGTTGGTGGAAGAGAGTGGTCAGTGCCTAATGAGAGCTCCTCCAGTTACTGACAACTCATGCCTAAGATCATAGACCATTTTTAAACTAAAGAATGAGAACATTTATTATAATATGAATAAGAATCTGATAATGAATTGAGTAAAACTTTGAAAAGGGAATGCAAGGTAGTCCTGATCTGTGAGTGTGACAGTGTTCAAATGCCACTTCACACTGATCCAAGGAAGTGTGGGACTTTTTTCCTAGGCTATATTTGATGCATAGGGTTGCATAAGCTAATCATTTAGCAAATTTATGTAAGCTGATTGGATATTATCAAATTATTTAATTCTTGTTACCTGATCAGATTGGAAAACTGGGTGCTTTTTAAGAAAGCATCTTCTGCAGTGTGCCACCAGGTAACCCCATCCAGCAGAGTTACCTAGAAAGCCAGTGTCAATCTACAGTTTCCTGCCGTCCTGCTCCGGAGCTGCCTGTTGTCTCTGGTCTTGATATTCGCTTACTGTGGAGATGTGTGTAGAGGAGGTGAGGGGCACAGGGAGCTGAAGATTGTGCTGTGGCAGCTCCTCACTGTGCTCTGAGGAAAGATCTGGAACATGTGGGGACTTTGAAAAGCACCGGGCCATGCAATAGCCCTTGTTTTTATTTTGAAGCTGTTTGATCACATTTTTAAAGCACATGGGAGTCTGTTTGTGCCTTATTATTAAGCCACATTTGTCCTCCTGGGGTGAGTACCACGGCCTATCAGTCCCTCCCATAGTTCATACACAGTGGCCATTATATACTGGTGGCAATGTGATATTTCTCATTATGAGGGAATTACTTTCCGTGTGTACCATAAAAGAGGTTCCTGTATCCTCATAAGCCAGTTGTGAGTATTTATTCAACAAATAGAAACATGTACCGTGCAGATTCTCCTAAATTCTGTTCCACTTAGACTTTGAGCCACTTGGAATTTAAAACTCTGTTAAGCTTAGCACAGTAATAACCCACACAAAATTGGATTGCTAACTATCCCCAGGTCCCCTGGGAGGTAGCAGGCAGTGTCTATGCCCTTGAGTGCATGGCCTGCCTGTGGGTGTCCTGCAGTTCCCACCCGTTTGTCTGTCCTGCATCCTGTGAGATCTAGAAATCAGGAATGCAGCTGAGGAAAGAAAGAGGACCCAAAAGGCTTCAAGGTTTCACACTGGCTATGACAGATGACAGACAGTGAGACCTAGGGCCATGGTAGGTGACACTCAGATGACGTGAGATGACGGCCACGGGTTTCATGGACTTGCATGCTGATGCCAGCAAGGAAAAAACTTATGACACACTTCAGAGTAAGGGACACAGAAATTTTGTAACCACTTGGATATTTGAGACAAAGAAGGCATGCAGGGCAGTGTTTTTGAAGCTGATGTCTTGTTTATCTGATAGGAGGGGGGCCAAAGATGATGCTTCTGTAGGAAGCATGGGTCGTGTAGGAAGGTAATGAGTTCAGTATTGTTTATATCAACTAAAATAACAACAACAACAAAAAAACAAGCGATGCCGAAAGACAGCAAGAAGTAGTGGGGAAAGAGTCCCATGAGTCAGAACTAGAAATTTAGATTTATTGGCCTCTAATGTCGGCTAAGTACCAATAATTTCATCAATTTTATTTGATTTGCATTCTCAGTTAAATCATTTTATGATATTTGCACAATTTAATTAAGATTTTTATCCTAATCTTTATGTTAAACAATAAAACTCTTCAAGTTCGAATCATCTTAGTTTTGAGTTTGTTTTGCAGGATAAGGAAAAGATCATTTAACAGCTTGTAGAGATGATAATCTATTTTTCTCCTTATCTTTATTTGAAACACATATAACAAATGGACTACTCCAAAAGTTCCCCAAAAATAATTCTAGAAAAGGAGTAGAAAGCAAAACATAAGAACTTTTTTTGTTTACTTAACTAGCAGTCATTCCCTTTGACTTGGGTTGGGGTAGAGCAGGACAGGGATTCACTACTCCTCAACACACGAGGAAAGACACAGGTCAGGATCAATTCTGGACAGGGATTTTTTAAGGTGGAGTGGAGGTGGGCACTGGTGCAGTGGGCAGCCCACAGGGGCTCCTCTGACCAGGATGCCTGAAGGCTAGCAGCCAGCCCATGGGTCAGGGGAAGGGCGTTCTGAGCTTAGGGAACAGACTTGGTGTGTTTGAGGAACAAAAAGGAAGGCAGTCCATCAGGATGTGGACGCCCTGGAACAATGTCTCTGGAAGGTCACTGGGAGAGTAAGCAAGGGGGGCTTGTTAAGGCAGACACACTGTTGGGTTTTATCTCAAGTTTTCTGAGAAAACACTAAACCCTTTGAAGGAGGGATCTGTCCCTGTCTGATTCATCTGTTGTAAGAGCTGGTCTTGTCTGCTTTGTTACAATGGAGAGAGGGTGGCAGGGACGTTAGAGGAAGGAACCAGAGGCCATCTAAGATGTTCTGTCACTTGACATCTAAAACCGAGTTCTGATCAACACACACTGAAGGAATGGATGAGTGCATTGTCTTTCACGTCAAGAAAAGCGTCTTGTTCTTTTCACATGGAGACTGGTTCTTGCTTGAGCAGTAAGAGACCTTCACACCAGCTCACAAAACTTGCCTGTGCTTTTCCTCGGGACTCGTTTTGCTTAATTGTTTTTTCCGAGTTTCAAGCCATTTGGTTTCTTATCCCCTGACTGCCTTGGTTTAATCATTTTAATCGTACTTTATAGTGTTGATTGTGGAAAAATTAAAATTATTAATAGTTTTATCGCTGTACTGTTTTTATTTATTCAACAGGGATTATGATCAGTCTTTTAAAAAAAATTTAGTTGTTTATGGACACAATATCTTTATTTATCTATTTTTATGTGGTGCTGAGGATCGAACTAGTGCCTCACATGTGCTGGGCAGAGCCACAACCCCAGCCTGTGATCAGTTTTTCACATGTGCTTTTCCCAACAACTCTATTAGGTAATATCCATGTTCCTATTTTATGTATAAGAAAACTGAAGCTTAGCCTTGCCTAGAAACAGATCCTCCTATTCTTCCTTAGGAAACGTTGGAAATCCGTGTGAACAAACCAATACCCCTTCATGTGGAGTAAAAGAGGGGCAGCCACAAGTTGGCCCTCCCTAATTTTCAGGTGCTGGGACCAGGTAAGGGCCAGGGCTCACAGGAGGAGGCTCTCTTCTTCCCTGAGGAGTTATTCCTCCCTCCACTGTCTCCACAGTGCGCACACCCAGGGGCTTGCAGTCCCTGGAAGACACAGCCGCACATAGTCCTGGTGCCTGTAGGTCTGAAGTCTCTGTGGAAACCCCTCCTAGCTGGGTTCCCCCTAGGCACCTCGGAATTCACCCCAGGCTTGCTCAGCAGTCAGCCACAAGCACAGGGGCTCCTCCTGCCTTCCCACCAGCTTCGAGGTTGCCCATCCTGGGGCCTTCTCAGGCCCACAGGGCTATTCCAGAGCCTTCGCTGTCTTTATCTCCGCTCCCGGCTCCTCATCAAGAGAATCATGTGAACGCGCACCCTGGTGCACACACCTCTGGTCCCATTATTTCTTCAAAGAAACATATTTTGTCCTTTCATTTGTCCTCAATCACAATGTCTGGCCCAGAGGCAGACAAATTATCCAAATCAAGATCTCCTTTATAGAAACAAAGAAGCTGAAACGCAGGCGGTTCATCGCACGTTGCTTTGTGTCCTGTTTTTATCCTCGTTGAAGAACCTCTACTATTTGAAACTTCTTCAAAGACACCACTGGCATTTGTTTCTCTTGTTCCACGGTGGGGTTTAATGTGTAAGTCAGAGGGAAACGCGTGTTCTTCGCCTGAGTGCATACTTGGTTGGGGAAATACTCATATCCCTTTGCTTATGTAACTAACATAATCTTTTTTCCAAAAAATAAGAGAAAAAGTTCAAACTTGCCATGTAAGTATAAGTAGGCTAGCCAGACAGAATATAGGATATTCAGTTAAATTGGAATTTCAGGCAAACATTAATTTTTTTTATAAAAATACATCCAGTGTAATTTATATGTTTATTTGTTAAATCTGAAAACCCTAATTATCAGGCTATTTTAGTTAAAGGCTCAATCACAAAACTTGGTTAAAATATCTCAAATCAATTTCCATATGCACAGTAACGAAGTGATGTTGCCTAGTGGAGCCCAGGAGCTGGGGCGACTCGTGTCCTTGCTGGCTCAGACCCACCTCCCCTCTCCCCGCCACCGAAGATCCCACGCAGCTACTGCACTTGCATCCTCTGTCTTGGGCCTGCCACTCTGAGTACATCTGTGGGAATGCCAGGCACTCACCCCGTGGCTCCGTGACAGACCCCAGTGTGTCCACACTGCACAATACAGATACACAGGGATTTGGATTCCCTCCCATGACACAGGCTGATGAGGCAAACAGACTCACCATTTCATGATCCTTCTCAGCCTGAGTACTCTGTGGACTGCCTTCGCATTGCTTTGACGGTGGAATCCACTGGAGGGAAGCTATCTCCTAGAAATCCATGCAGGAGCAGCTGGGCTTCTCTAAGCCATCCCTCAGGCTTCTGGCCTCCCAGCCCGACCTGGGATTTCCTGTTGTCACTCCACTGCAGGTTCACATTCATGGCAGGTCGAGGAGAGGGAGACAGCAGAATCCTGCTCATCATCTTCTATCCTTTCTGTCCTCCCACACAGAGGAAGAAGAGGGCAGCGCCCTGCCAGGGTAACAGCCCTCGGACTTTAGTTTCCCTATGTCTGTCCAAGGTGAAGTGCTTTGGCCTTTGTAAAGTGGGCTTTTGAAATTGCACCCAGGCTCTTTTTAAGACTCATTAAAAACTCAGGAAGTCAGTTCTCTGGCCCAACGGCACCTTTATTTCAGGTGGCATTATCCTTCCTGTTGAAGGTGAAGACCACAGAAAGAAGCTTCATTAAAATAGGATTTTCAGAAATGGAAATGTATTGCAGGATATTTTTAAAGGCCCCATGTATTAACAAAGCCTTCCTTATGTATGTATGCTGGGAGAGGTGGGTTCTTTTTTCCAACTTTCCTGTGGCTTCTTCCCTACTCCCTTCTCTATTTTTTCTCTCTCCCCATCCATGAGTTCTTCACTCTCTTCATCTTTTGAAACCATGAAATTATATAGGAATGATTAAAGTAACGTGACCCCCCCCCCATTGTTTTAAATAAACAAAACAGATTTTTAGGAAGCTGAAAAATTTTGATGTTGAATTTTGAGTTAAAGACAAATTCGAATCTGCTTTTATTGATTTTGAATAAGAATTGTTTTTTAACTAGATTTGTTTAGAAAATGTATGCTTCCAGGGTGTTTGCCAGTAAATGGGTAGGAGGGGAGAACATTGGACTGAGTGAAATAAGCCAACTCAGAAAGACGAGGTCAAATGTTTCCTCTCAAAGGAAGCTAGTGCAACAGAAGGAGGAACAAAAATGGAGGGGGTGGATATCATAAAATATAGAGAAGATCAGTGGAGTAGAAGAAGACTGGTGGGGGGGAGTGGAGGAGGGACCAGGAAGGGGAGGAAGTGTGGAGTGAATTTGACAGGATTATGCTAAGTGCATATATAAATAGACCACACTGGACTCCGCCCTTATGTAGATCTATAAAGCACCAGTTAAAAATGAATAAATGAGTAGAAGGTAGACCAGTAGACCAGAGGAAGGGAAACAGAGGGAAGGAGGAGGAGAAGGAAAGGGAGGGGACACCAGAGACTGAAATGCAATAAATTAAATTTCATGCATGTGTGATATGTCAAAATAAACCCAGCTATCATGTATACCTGTAATGCACTAATAAAAAAAGGCCCTAGATCTTTAAAACAAAATGTTTACTTACAAGCCATTTAAATTTGACTCCTGATAAGCTTCCTATTTAGTTTAATATATGCCAAGCATCTCTTCATTGGTAGATGTTAAAACATATTTAGTATCATCTTTCATTTTTGTAGTAACTTATAGACAACTTCCTGGGTAACTCCTTTTATCTTTTTTGGCAAGAAAATATTTGGTTATAACAAAACTAAAATACTTTTAAAGATTTACCAAAGTAGCATTTTACAGTATATTGACAAGGAGAATATTCCTGTCAAAAATTAAAACTAACACAGTCTTGTAATTCTTGTAAACGATACAGAAACCACATCTTTAGAAATACTAGAGTCTATGGTATTAATTATCTATAAGCAAAGACTTGGATCAAATTGAGAGATATAATGAAATGGAACATTTTAGTGTCCACTTTGGATATTTTAAAATATGTACCTTAAAAATTTAAATACTACAATAGCCTTAAAATAAAACCTGAACAAATTGGTCTTTCATTTATAATTCCAGGTGATAATTTGCTCTAAATCTAACATATTATAAAAATTGCATAAATCACTCTTAGGAGGGTAATGCACCTAGTATATCACAATGATTAGATACCTCAGTATTTTACTCTACTTTAATATAACAGAAAAGCATTGAAAGAACATATTCAACCACTTTATAGAAAAGTATGAAATTGTGGTTAAATAGAAAATAATGTTGAAATCTTATTTATCCAAGGAAAGTTGGAAAAACAGCAGTATTGACCTTATCAAAAAATTGCGTAGTTTCCCAGGGCACAAAATAAAACTGAACTTTAGAATTGGACCCAGTGGAAATGCACTCCTTGATTACAAATGCTTACATATTTTGAAGTTTGCCCATAATGAGATAATAAAAACAGTACAGTACTTTGACATTAGAAATATAAAACAAAGATAAAACAGGACACAACATACCGCAAAACTTAGAAGTAGTTTTGGGTTTTGCCGAAGGAAATTCAATGTTGTGTGTACGGTGAAAGTTGCCTTTGATATTTTTCTGTGAAGCTTCATTAAGGTTGTTCTAGGTTTATCTGGAATTGTGTTCGTGAAAATAAGAAAGGCTGATTTTTACTGGCATGGTATTGAGCTGCATATCACTTGAAAATTGTTTCCTTTATCTATATCAGCTCTTTGGGTGACTACCCAACAGCTGTTTCTCCCTTTCAGTTGAAAAACTGTCTCCACTTCATTGTGCAACAATTCAATGTGCACATATGCTGGTCTTCTACTCTCCCGACATTACACAGTGTGAGCCTCCTAATGTCTGTATGCAGTTTTCCACGGCTTCTTTTTGTGACAAGTATTATTAATTTGATCGATTTGTCAACTGTAAACACAGTTATCATCTTTTAAACTATTTTTCCTCCAGCATTAGGCATAGTTTTTTTTTTTTCCTGGATAGATGGACATACATCTATATTTTTTCATATTAAAAGTTATAACTATATGAATTTTATATGGAAATTATATGTAAAAGCAAGAAATTTTCTACATATTCCTAAAATCTTTGCCTCATATTACATATAAGTTTCTAAGAACTCCTGATTTTGTTTTTATTTTCTCCAGACTGGGAAAAGCTGGAGGGATTCTTGGAGATGCTCACACTTAGTTATCACTTCCTGATCTGGGGCTCTGGGGGAGCAGAGGTGCTCCAGGGGTAGAGAAATCTCACTGTGGGCTACAGTTAACAGACAGGGGAAGGAAATCAGTGAGAGACAGAAAGGAGTGGGTGTCAGCCTCTGGCAGGCTGAAGGTAAGAGGTGGGGTTGGTCACTAGCATGAAGGTGACCTTGAAGGAGGGTCCCCATCCGGAGTGGCCTTGGAATCACCTGCAGAGAGGGAGGGAGGGAACAGCAGTGCTCTTCTCCTTTTGCTCCCTCCCAACACTCACCAGAGCCCCCCTTGTCTGACTCCAACTGGACACAGGGGGACTTTCCACGCAGTGGTGGAGACCAGCCTCAGGCAGAGCAGGCTAGAGCACAGAGGGTTGGGAATCCCGAGGGGCTGCAGGCACGGTACACAATCCCCCTGTGTACGAACACAATGGAAGGTAGCCTGGATCAGAAGGTGATTGAAACCTGTTGTCACTGATGTCCTCGTTAGGTAAGTTCTGTTAACGACCCCAGCACTGAATTTGCCTGCAAAGCAGACTTTATAAATAAGCTCCTTGGAACATAGAAATGCTGTGAGTTTTAAGGATGAATTTGGAGCTGTGATGGCTCAGTACTGTTGTGTTTCCTAGAGTGCCTGGGAGTCAGGATGACAGTGCAGCTATCATATCTTTAGAGTTTCAAATAGTATTCGTTTAGAACACCACTATTCACTATTTGGGGAATCTTGTTAACCTTCAAGTATGGAAGGAGACTTCCTACATCCATTTCAGAATAAAAGCATGGGTCCCAAGGACTGCTGAGACAAGTTCACCCTACTGGAGGCTGCGGTGGTAGTAGGCCAGACCTGGGAGCAAGAGGAGAGAGTAACGTTATTAAAGTGTTATGGGTTTAGTGGGGCACAGTGGTGCCCTCTTTTAATTCCAGTGACTCACAAGTTTGAGTCTAGCTGTGGCAATTTAGAGAGTCCTGTATCGATCACTGTATTCAACAGATTTATTAAGTTTCCATAAATGTCCTTGAAAGTATTGTCCTGGAGATGCAACACACAGCACACTGTTTCTCCGTTCTTCTGAGACACGATTACCTGTTTTACATTGGAATGTAGGTTAACATGTCTTGATCTGGGCTGATCTGTGTGTGTATTAGAAGTCAGAGCTGGCCCAGTTTCCATCTTCTGTTAGGTATCACAGGACTGGGTAGAAATGCCCAAGAAAACGCTCCAACATTACTACTTTCAAGGTGGTCTTGGCGTGTCCTACTCAGTGGCCGGGCCAGCTTCAGGGAGCAACCCGAATCTGACCTTGAAACTGGGTCACCATAATTGTTCCTCCTGTGTTGGGCTTCCTCAAGCACAACTGTGAAAAAGAACTCTACTGTAGCATTTGAAGCTTCAGCCTTAATTTCATTTAGGTTGAATCTATCACAAAATTTGACCATAGTAAATGTAAGTAATTATCATCATTAACAAATGATAAAAGAAGCTTCTATTTTCTTTTTTTCAAAGTGTAGAAAACTGCCCCAAATTAAGTGTTGAGGATGGTCCTCACACGTACCAAGTGCTCTGGTTCACAGAGACCATCACCTATGGGTTTCCTCTTACCCTGGCTCAGGGGAGAGAAAACAGGCCTTCTGAATTGTGGAGATTTGGGGACTCCTATTCAGCCATATCTCCTGGATGATTAAAGAGTGGGATTAGCATTCTTATATTAGCACAGGACATATGTCTGAAAAATCATCTTAGTCGTCTTTTATTCCTAGGAATTTCTTGCACCTTGAACACAAACCCATGTGTGAGGCCCCAGCTTGCCGTCCGGTCCTATCTGATCTGGTTCCTTCTCCTCCTCCTCCTTCCACCTCCCTGCTAATCCCCTTCTGCTACTCACTATCTTGTTGCTTCATCTTTTTCTTTAGATTATTAATAGAAAATAATTACTTTCTCATTTATTTCTTAATCTGAAAAGTTGAGAAAATAAAATTAATATTCTAGTTTCCCTGTTACAACTTCCTCAGTCAATTTTATCATTTTGTTTGAGGAACAAATTCATTGAATGCCACTGTAAGATTAGGGTTTTGTTTTCTGATTCTATTAATATACATTTTTAATATGACTGGGACTACCATCACTTTATTTCAAGTATGTCAATCATATGTCTATGGGACGTAATATCAGTATTAAAAATGAGAAACCTAGCGGATAATTTTTTACAATGATTTCTTATAGGAAAGTTTTTAACTTACAGAAGAGTTGAAAAGTTAGTACAAAGAGGCTATTATTCATTGAGATCCCTTTAATCTTACATCTAAACTAACAAGATTTTGTCAAAACTACGAAAGTAATATTGCTGCATTACTCTTTCAACTTCACATCTTATCTGCATCTCATGGACATTCCCATTGATGTCTTGTTCTGTTCCAGAATAGATGAAAAAATTGCATTTGGTAGTGCTTAACTTTAGTTAAACTTGGCTTTTTTGTTATAGTTTATGGTTTAGATTTTAATTAAAATAAATTGACATTTTTTATACATATCCAATTTAGATATTTCATTGGTTTTCAGACTTTCAGACAGTTCATCACTCTGAATAGGGCTTATATTGGGAGGTCAGATAATATTTAACTGAAACACAGATACAGGTTGCCTGTTCTTAGGATATGATGGTTCTATCAACAAAATAGAATAAACAAGGAAATAAGATTCGTCAAATGGAGGGGGGGACGGGAATAATGAACTCATAGTGAAAAAGTTTGGTCCTGAAGGGTTCCTGCAAAAAGTGACAAATATGAGAATGAAAATCAACAAAGTGACTCAGAGAGGATGTGATAACACAACCTGATGTGAAATCTAGCCGTGTGTACAAGCTGAGCTGGAAGGAGCTTCATGCAACAGGACTGGCGCTCAGCACACCCAGGACGTTCCACCAGGTGATGGATGACAGGAAGCAGAAGTGTCCCCTGCAGGTTCTGTGAGCAAGAGTGCGATCTCTTCCTCAATTTCCACGTTGCTATAGACATGTTTTATACGGCGTCATCATCGTAAGACATTTTTAAAGATTTAGTTTTATGCTCTTAAGAAAGACAATGGTCCATGAATAAAGGTTAATATTATGGAACTTAAAACATTGACTTCCAGGTAATTTATTCATTAACTTTGACAAATGTTCTCAAAAAAGGAAATAGCCTCTGTCACTTTTTGTCTGTTGGGATGGAGTGCCTTCCTGTGAGGAGGAAGGGCATTTAACACTCCTACACAGAGACATAAAAGATCTTAATGAGATGGCTTAAAATTCCATAGAGCATTTTGAGAAAAGGATGACCTCGGTATGATCAAACATGATCAAACATTTTTTTTTTTTGCATCTTTTCAGCCTCTTGTTAGTATGTGGTAGTGATCTGATTTTGATTTAATTATCATAACTACTAATTAATTTAGCAATAAATCAAGGGGGAGCACATCAATTTCAAAAGTTATTAATAAATTGTCACACTTAAAACTCATTTCACTCTTCAGGATCTAAACCAATGAGAGGCTTCAGCCTATTAGTTGAGGTATTGTCACAACTGGATGCCTCTGTATTAATCAAACATGCACCACCCGAAATGGTAAAATAAGTGTGGCTTAATTGTAGTGGTGACTTCCCTCAACCTAACTTTACCTTTAACATGGATTATAAATTTCAGTCTTAAATAATAGCTTATGAACTCCATATCATTTTAAATATGCTTATTCATGTGCAACTTATAATGTAAAAGCTAATAGATGGTTCACCTAGGAGCTCTGTTTCTTTTGATTTCCCAAATTTTATCTAAGTTTTAAAATGGCAAAAAGAATTTCAAAACTTTGAATATTAATAAAGTATGATAGTGATAATATTTTTCAATTGTAATGGTTTTTAACCCTGACCCTTGCTTAAATTATTCTATGGAAAAGGTCTCTAATATATCTAAAATATTCTACAGCCATATAAAATATTTATGAGATCTCTTTAATAATTAATGTTATTGACTGGACTTCTTCATAAAGTTCATACATATCCAGTCTATTTGAGTTGAGATGGAATCATCAATTGCATGTGTTGGTACTGGACAATACCTTTGTATTGTACTCTTTGAAGACATCCAAGGAAATGATTTTGGAAGTTGCTATGACTTTGACAAGACAAGGAACCTCATAAAAATGATATAAGTAATTTGTATAGGATATATGCTGAATTAAAAATTCCTCTCAATATCTACATATTGATTGTTCTTTTATAAAGACACAGGGCAGCGCAGGAGTCCTGAGGCCCCTGCATGTAAGGATACTCGTTTTCATTACAGAATGGAATCCTGGAGGACCTCTTTCTTGGAAGATGTCTTGGGCTGTTTGGGAGGAATGGTTATCCATGCTCCCACAGTGTTTGAGCAGGCTAAGGAGTGGTCACCTTCGGAAGATCTCTTTTTTGATGTTTGCTTCTTTTAGCTTCTCTTCTTCTGAATGGCAATGTAAGGATTCCTTTCCTCAGCAACTTCAGGTGTCACTCAAACCTCAAGGAACTCCTCCCTCCAGACTGCAATGGGCCAGAAGACTTGCTTAAGTAAACAGAGCCTTGAGGCTGGGATTATGGCTTGGTGGTAGAGCGCTCTCGCCTAGCATGTGCGAGGCCTGGGGTTTGATCCTCAGCACTACATAAAAATAAAATAAAGATATTGTGTTCAACTACAGCTAAAAATTAAATATTAAAAAAAACAGAGCCTTAGCTGGACTGTAGGCTTTGCACATGCCTACCTTAATGAAATTTAGAAGGTAAATCCACTAGGAAGACACTGGTCTTCTTGTCTTATTCATATTGTTGTAGAATGGACATAATTTTTAAAAGTTAATTGCTTTCATTTAATGATAAAATCAATTTTTGTCCATTAATTCACAAATTAAGGTTTTTAATTTGATTAATTTCAATAACTTGGTATTGTTCAAATTAGCAAGCATATTTAACTACATCAGTCACTCTCATGTTTCCTTTGTTATATAAGAAACCAATAGGTGGAGAGAGCATACTCTCCTGACATTCTGGACTCAAATATACATATATTGCATTACCATTTACTTGATTTACAAATCCTAAGTCCTGAATCTTAACTTGGAAGCTAAAGCAAATGTCTGATAGGTCTTTAAACATTATTTTATTTTTTGCACCAAGGATTGAACCTATGGGTGCTTAACCAATGAACCACGTCCCCAGCCATTCTTTTTTATTTTTTGTTTTGAGACAGGGTCTTGCTAAGTTGCTGAGGCTGGCCTTGAACTTGCCATTCTCTTGCCTCAGCCTCCCAAGCCACTGGGATTACAGACATGTTACCACAACACCCAGTTGAAACATGATTCTTTTGCTAATGTTTTAAGTAACTGAAATATTTATTTTATAGAAGAAATCTAAATAAATGTCTCAACTTTGTAAAAATGCCTATTCAGTTGATTTAATTTTGGTCATAGGAAGAAAGCCTAAATTTGAGGCAGTTTTTCTTTTACAAGACAGTCCTAAAAATGCTTCCATTTTCAGTTGTTGTGTTTGTTCAAAGAATTAAGGAATCAACACAGCACAGTCTACGGGGATTTGATCTTGGGGTGCCATAAAGTGATACAGAGCCACAGCTCCCAGGGGAAATGAAGAGTTAGGACTCCCTCCAGGGTCCTAGCCTTTCCACCAACAGGTTAACACACAAACCCACGTGAAGGATGCTTCTGATTAAATACTTGAGTGTACATGTTTTATCTATACATTCACTCATTGGCATTGAACTTGGGGCCAGCAGCCCTGCAACTATTGATAGAACAAGCTTATCTGCCTGTGTGCTCCATGGGCTCCTCGCAGCTTGCCTTCTTGTCTAGTGCTCACCAGCACCACACGGCTCTTTTGCAGTCTGCTTGGGAGTCACTTTAAGTGGGAAAATCACTACGACCAACAAACAAAAGATACGAAAATGCAAAACCTCTGGCTGACAGAACTTGAAGAACAGAACTTGCGTGTAGTGAGAGAGCTGAAGGAAACAGGCTGAGTGAGCATCGCTCACTGTGCCTCAGCTGGGGACAGGTGCTGGGCGCTCTGAGCCCGGTTCTGACACGTGGGGAACCGACACAAGACAGTGAGCCAACAAGTTCCAGGTCCACCATGAGGACCGGCTGTATTTCACAGCCTGGCCTTTATCCTTCCTTTCAGGATGTGCTTTCGGGCTCAGGGAAGCACCCATTGGGCACATAGTGCCACTCAGGGCCAGTCCATCGTGCGATGGCAGAAAGTGAAGTCAGGCTGAAAGCCTTTGCTGCAGTTAGACACAGTGAGGTTAAATTCGTGGAATCTAATGATATTTTTAAACAGGCTTCTCTAGAATGTATATTTTTAGAAATCCATTTTAATGTACTTCATAAAGTTTCTTAACAGATAGGAGATAAGAAAGATGAAGAAGAAAAATGATTCTCCACCCCAGACAGCAGGAGAGGCATTGGCTCAGCTGGGATGGATGAGAGCCCAGAGCGTGGTTCCCACGGCTCCCACTCCACGCCTGTCTGAGACAGGCAGAACCTTTTTTGCTTCATTTTGTGCTAAGACCCTTCAGAGGACTGGAGACAGGCTGGCCATCATCCTTGTTATCCTTCTGAGGAAGGCAGGACTGCTAGTCCTCTAGGAACGGGAGCATTTTCTGGTTGGGTTTAAGTCACCAGATAAAATGTTCTCAGATTCCACTGAAAACATTAAACTAGAATACGCTACTTATTTTGCCTAGCAAAGGATAAAATAATATATTTTTATGTCTCTCTGCAGCCTCTACCACTAAAGGAAAACAATTATTCATTAATTTACAACATACATTTAATGACCGTCTTCTGAGATTCAGGAATTTCAATTGATTGAATAGATTTGTTAATCAATGGTTCTTGAAACCATTCACTTTATCTCAAGGAATTTAGTCATTATGTATCTATCATCTATCTGTGCATCTATGTATCTGTCATCTATCCATGCATCTGTGTATCTATTTTTCTGTCTGAAAGAGTGAGATTGGAGGAGTACATAAATGGTTCCAATAAATGATTCGGTCAATCACACTCTTGAGAAGTTCTACCAGATAGATGGCTGATACTCAATCTGTGTGTCACATTGTCAAAATGTGGGCATAGAATGGAATAATGTGAATGGAGAGAAGATCTTGTCTGTGTATTTGAAGAGTTTTGAAGCAATTACTGGTGGCCTTTGTGGATAACATCAGGGAAAGTTAAGACTGCGGGAGTGACAGGAGTCTTCCCAATAACTAAGCTGAAGGTGATACAGTTGCTGTTAGAGATTAGAGATGATTGGCCCCTTCTATGTGCAAGGGTCCAGGAAACGTGGAGAGCAGACGGAAGGCTTGGGAACTGCCTCCACCAGACCAAGTGAGAGCTGCCAGGATTGAATATTGTCTATAATCTGGAAAGTTTTGCTAGTCAGTGTGAACCCTCAGACTCGCTTTCAGGTGGTGGGTAAGTAAGAATGGCTTCCCTTTGGGGGATGACTTCTTCTTTGAACCTGTTGTTCACTCCATAAACTATGTTAGTTTATGATATTGATCCTAAGTGACCAGGAGCTGTGGTTTTGAACAGTTTACTTGGAACCCTAAACATCTACACAGCTGCCTCAGGAGCTCTTGCTGCACAGGAGGAAGAGACCAGGGGGGCAGGAAGTGGCAGATCCCCAGCTCCAGTCCCTGTGACAGTGACATCCTCATCTATTCCATTCATTGCAATTGTAAGGAAGGTTTTGTTTAAAAAAAAAGTTGTCTCTGTTATGGAAGTCTCATTTGAATTTGAAAATCAATATTTTGCAGAAAACCACTTCCCATCTATCACTACATTGACATTAAATAATATAAAAATGAAATTTGATCTACTTGACAATCAAGCCATTTAAAATTGCAACAGAATAAAAGTAAATATATATAAATATATAGAAGGCTCTTCTTAGCAATGAATCTCCTGTAATAAATGTCCAATGTGGAAAGAATAAATCTAGAGGTCTAACTATAAGAGACAAAAGATAATTAATATCATTGAATACTGAAAATTTATATCAGGTGCTCTTATCACATCTACATTGAGAAGAGTATGTGAGGTGAAGAATAGGTTAATTTTCTGAATTGTAGGAACCATTTCAATATGTGTATTTACATCAAAACTTCATGTTGCACATCTTGAATATATACAACAAAAACATAAACATAAATATTGACCTGCTTCAGAATCAGAAACACTCTTCGTTGATGTTGGAGTTCTCTTTTGAGTGTGTGGTGAATAGAACCCAGGGCCTGTGCGTACTGGCAATCCCTCTACCTCTACCTACCCAGCCTTTTTCTTTTTAGACAGGGTCTCACTAGTTTGCCCAATTTGGCTTTGAACTTGTAATCTTCATGCTTCAGCCTCCGGAGTAGCTGGGATTACAGGTGTGTGCCATTACTCCCAGTCTAACATTGGAGGATTTTTAACCTTCGATTTCTAGTCAAAATAAATCTGTTAATTTTTAATTTTACATATATATATATATGTGTGATGATTTGCTTTCTCATGGAATCAATGCAGATGAAAAATGTAATCACTGAAAGCATTAACTTATAAGTTAATAATTTTATAGTTATAATATTATAGTTAAAATGGATAATATAAATTTTCATGTATTATAGTATAGTAAAAAAGGAGTGATAAGATTATAAACCTTTAGGCAGAAAAGTACATCATGAAGTGAAAATGCCTTAAAGCATCATAGGTCAAAAGAGTTGAAATAATGAAATCTTATTAAAGCATTTGTAATGGATTTTTGGGCAAGTTTTAAAGAAGAATTACCATTTAGAAAAATGCCACTTCAATTATACTAAATGCATAATTTTTACTTTCATTCAAACTATGTTGTGTAAATATTTGACAGTGAAATTTAAATTGTTAACAGAAATTACTGTAGCAGTTTTGAGTCATTGACATTTATTTCCATTGTGAAATATTTGTTTCTATTATTTATCATAGCAGACACACTGAAAAAATTCTAAATGTGGAATTAAATTGAGAAATACATAAATAATACTATCTCTGACCTTTGAGGAAAATAATTTTATATACATTGTCCACTAGAATTCTCTTATATTTCTCAAAGATTAATGCATTCAACCTCTAAAATGTTTAGAAGTATACTCAAAATCTATTATTATAGTTATATACTGTGTGCAATTAAATTTCAACATGAGATTTGGAGGGAGACATTAAAAACCACAGCAATAAATATTTTACAGATTGAAATCTTCCAAATTGATATGCCAAATAATAATGTGTTGATAAGAATCAATTAGCTAATATACTATTTAATGAAATTTCATTGTATAACTAACAATACATTTTTCACTTAACATGCCCTTAAATAAATGGGGGCTTATCATGAGGAACAGAAACATTCCAGTGAGAAGATTTAATTTAAGATTAGTGAACAAGGTTAAAGCATTTGAACATGTGTGTCAGGCTGAGAAGTGACGATATTTATGTCTAAAGATGCTGGAAAGCAGTACAGATTGGGAGGACAGTGTGAGAGCTGTAGAACTTTAGCACCCACCTTCCCTGTGCACTCCAGAGGAAGACAATTCTGTTGTGCCATTTTGGATGTACGTTTCCATCTGTAGGAATCAGTCTTCATAATCCATTATCATTTGGCTGCAGCATGCCATCCCTGCTTTTAACTGATGAATAAGAAAAACTACACTTACTGTATTTTTTTTCCAGATGTCATTACTTATATATAGGAACATTTGTTATATCCCTGAAGCTTGGGAATTCACGTTTAGGCTTGCAGTATTTAATCACGAGCAACAAAATATGACATAGCTGGAAATGTGGACAACTCATTTCATGCTAATCTTTAGTTTATAATTGACTTTCTAATCTTAATGGTTGACCATTAAATATAAGCATATTCTTGGGTCAATATGTTATAAAACTGACTATAAGTTTCTCCTATACAATACAAGGCTTAAATTTTATTCATTAATAGCCACTAACACTTAGAAGGAGTGAGTATTTGTATATAGTGACAGTTTTTGAGAGACTCCAAGGATTGTGAGAACTGTAGAGTTTGGGGACCATGAGGCCATTGAACACCTCAGACAGCAGAATGGTGAAAATTGGGGTGGGGTAGGAAGGGCCAAGAGAGAGCTGGTGGAGACTAAATGAAGCATCTGGGTAGATTCCTTATCTGAGAAATTTTGTAACATTAGAAATGAGATAGACTGGAAATTTGAAGGCAAAACAGAATCAAGGGATGGATTTTGAGAAGGAATGAGCCTTCTGGTAAACACTGAAAATAATCAAGAGAAAAAGAAGCAAAATGGGCAAGACAGTTAGACGGAAGAAGATACAGAGACAAGATCCTTAGCATAAAGGATAAATGTTTCTTCTTCAGAGACAGAAGAGGCCTGGAAAAAGCAAGGGAGTAATTCAGAAATATTTGGAGGTGAAAAGGGGTTTGTGGAATCAGTAAGATTCTTAATACATGGTGGACACGTTCGTATGCATGAAAGGGGTGGTGCGTTGTTTCTTTCAGTCATTTTCCTCTCTGGTTCTTGCTCAACCCCTGAGGCTGAACTTTTGCATGCTTCCTGCTTCCTTCTGTTTCTCACTCATGCAGTTTCCATCCTGCAGCTATTGCTCCCTGTGAATTCTCAATACCTTCTCAGCCTGTGCATGTCCCTCTCATTGGAAAAGGCTAGAGCAAACCTTTCCTGATGCTTCACCAACAACCTACTCTCCATGTTTTCCTTCGCTGCAACCTCAGACACATTTATTTATGAAATTGAATGTTTATAAGAAACTTTGATGTTTGTAAGTAAAAAATTTAAGTCTCCAAAAAATCATTGAAGAGCTTTGCAGTTAGTAAGAAAGGAAAGGGTTGTGTTTTTTTTTAAAGCAGTATGTTAGTATTTAGAAGGCAAATTAGTAAGTCACACCCCTTTAGATACTCATAAGTAAATGATCTCTAGTATGGTCCCTGACTGAGAGGTGCATATAGTAGCAGGGCAGCAGCAAGGACCAAAAGCCCATGCATTGGATGTGGAGGTGTTGCTGGGTTACTTTGTTACCTGTTGCATAAAATGCATTCATCTTAAGGAATAAAGCATACATTCCATAATTTTAATACTTTCTTATTACAAAATGCCACCTCTCTGTAAAATCTGTGGAAAAAATATTTTTAGATTAACATCCAACTGGAAATCATGGTATTTTGCTTTATATAAATGAATGTCAAAATTTTAGCAGAGGTAAGAAAACCTAGATATTGCATACTGGGATTTTGGTTTCAGGGAACTATCATACTGCAATGAAGTGTCTTATAAATTTACCTCTACTCCTTCATTAACATGATGTACCATGAGCTGCTGCAGTATAACTGGAGCAATTTTCTTAGCTTTGAAATCATACCAAACACTTTATTTTTTTAAAAAATTATGCATTTCCATTCATATCTCAAAGAGAACCGACTTTTTAGCTTTAAAATATTTAATCAATAAAGACTGCATATATATATATATTGTGTGTCATGATGATTTGATATATGTATACATTGTGTAATGATTAGTACAATCAAGTTATATACCAATAAGTTGTGTGTGTGTGCATGTGTGTCTGTGTGTGTGTATATATATTCATGTTTATATTTTAAACTGTATATTGAAGGCAACTAGGAATTACAAACATGCAGAAAATATAAATGGTGGATCAAATCTCCCAGAAAGATCATTAAGACCTGTTTGTTTACTTGTTTAAATGAGCAGATCTATAAGAATCTAGAAATATCTTAAAGAAAAATTATATCATTTATTGTAAGGACAATAATATAAGATTTAATTGTTTAGATAATGTTTATATCAGAAAAATGACCTTCATTTCTGGTCTGTCCATCTTAGTCAATCTAATAGTATGTGCTTTTTACATTTCTTAATTTTCCTGCCATGCAGACTCCAGCGTCAACCTTTCCTGTGTTCAGATAACCATTTGTCTGCTGAGAATAGACTGCTGCAAGAGATGACATAGGTGGTGCTCTGTGTTAGATCAGATGATGGGCTCAGGGGCCGCAGCCCCAGGGTTTGAGTGCTGGTTCCAACATTTTTGGATCTCAGCAAATCAGCTTGATTCCCTCTGCATGACATTCCTTACATGTAACATGGGGATATCAAAAGTACTGTTGTGAGGATTACATAGGATAAGTTAAATTAATTAATAATACAAGTGTCATATGTCTTCTCTCATACATGGAAGCTAGAGAGAAAAAGGGAAAATAGCATAGAGGCCATTGGGAGAAGAGGGGATTAGGAAGGAGGAGGAGGAGGAACGGACCAGGAGTGAAACTGATCAAATTAGTCATGTGCATGCACAAACATGCTACAATGAAACTCAGTATCTTGCCAAATTAATATGCAACGATACATTTTCAAAAATAATTTGAAGTTCCTGGCACCTAATATGTGTTAATTTATATTACATAGCATTTCCATTATTATTACTCCCACCAAAGGTAACCGTGGTGGAAGTTGCCTTTCTCCTTATTGAGGAAGGCACATACCACAAGTGACATCTCCTAGTTGCTGAGAAGTAAAAATGGTAATGGGGGATTATAACTGCAAAATTTTTAAAAAACAGAAGCAAGAAGAAAACATAATTTTTCTCTTAGATTGAAAGGTAAGGTCAGGATCTTTCTTTGAAAAAAAATTGATCTCCTATCAACTCCTTGATCACATCATTTATTGTTTTCTCATGACCCTGAAAATTTGCCCAGCTTACCCCCATTTTATTGCCATCCTCATTTTCTTCCACTGATGGTTTCGTTTCTTCTCATTCATTACAGAATAAAATTTATGTGTGTATGTTTCCCCTATCCTGTCCCTCATGCATACAGGAAGCACCATTCAGATTTTCATGAATTTTATAATTTTGGTTACATGTGTTTTGACATATCTCAAATGGATATTTTACTACTTCATGCAAGTTAAAGTTTCTTTAGAAAGGGAAGGAAAAAATAGCAGCATTTATTGTTTTGCATATAATTTTCCCTAAAATACTTGGGAGGAACAATTTTGAGGCCATTTGAAAGTCTGTTTCTGCATATATATATATTTCCAGGCAAATGTTGGCATAGTCTAAAAACTATGCTAGAAAGCTGTCTATACATAAATACAATTTCTAGGCAAATGTTGGCATATCCCATGCAATATCATAGGCTACTGTGTCATAGTTTTAAATATTCAGAGAATATGCTAATTAGTCCAGAATTAGTTTCTCAGATGGCTTGAGAATCAGATTCCTTTTTGAAAACTTGCCCTATGTAATTTTATATTTTCTATTTTAAGGGGGTAAGCACTTCTAAAAGCAGAACCAAAACAACAACAAAAAGACTTCTCATTGCAATGGACCATCACTGCCTGTAAGTACCAGGACGGCCTGGCAATGATCAGGCACTACTCTCATCATGATGTCCTTAGACTGTGGTCACACCTCAGCCTCCTTCAGGAAGCTGTGTACCTCACACTCTTGTTCTGCAGGCTTGATACCTCACAGAGGCAAAAAGAAATTGCATTGAAATTGAATTACTAAATAAATATACTTGATAGAATTTTCTAAATTCAGAAACAAGGAAGGAAGGAAAGAAGGAAGAAAGAAAGGAAGGAAGGAGAAAGAGAGAAAGGGAGCAAGAAAGAAAGAAAGGGAGGGAAGAAGAGAGAAGGAGAAGGGAGAAAGAAAGACACTGACTATGGAAAATTAAAGACAGAACTCATGAAAATGCTTTGAGTTAAGTAGTTTTTAAGAGTTCTTTTAACTATGTCCATTATAGGGACAGTTAATTCACTAGTATGCGCCTGTTAATGTACACTTAAGCTAAAAAGTACATTCCACTTTATTTAATACAAACTCTTCATTTTATTAAAAAAATCTTGAGATCAAAGACTAAAACAATGATTAACTATATGCAGATGCTTCTCAGTTTACCATAGGGCTAAGTCCCAAGTAAGTTGGAAAAAGATGTAGTCCATTCATCTACTGACCACTTAGCAGCCAGAACACTGTAGAGTGTTCATGCCTTACCTTCATAGTCACGGGGCTGACTGGCCTGCAGCTCCCTACTGACCCAACAGCATGTTGTTAGCCCTGGAAAGATCAAACACAATGAAATGCAATATTTTTTTTTATTTTTTTTATTGGTTGTTCACAACATTACAAAGCTCTTGACATATCATATTTCATACATTAGATTGAAGTGGGTTATGAACCCCCAATTTTACCCCAAATGCAGATTGCAGAATCATGTCGGTTACACATACACAATTTTACATAATGCCCTATTAGTAATTGTTGTATTCTGCTACCTTTCCTATTCCCTACTATCCCCCCTCCCCTCCCCTCCCATCTTCTCTCTCTACCCCATCTACTGTAATTCATTTCTCTCCTTGTTTATTTTCCCATTCCCCTCACAACCTCTTATATGTAATTTTGTATAGCAATGAGGGTCTCCCTTCATTTCCATGCAATTTCCCTTTCTCTCCCTTTCCCTCCCATCTCATGTCTCTGTTTAAAGTTAATCTTTTCTTCCTGCTCTTCCTCCCTGCTCTGTTCATAGTTGCTCTCATTAAATCAAAGAAGACATTTGGTATTTGTTTTTTAGGGATTGACTAGCTTCACTAAGCATAATCTGCTCTAGTGCCATCCATTTCCCTGCAAATTCTATGATTTTGTCATTTTTTATTGCTGCATAGTACTCCATTGTGTATAGATGCCACATTTTTTTATCCATTCATCTATTGAAGGGCATCTGGGTTGGTTCCACAGTCTAGCTATTGTGAATTGTGCTGCTATGAACATCGATGTGGCAGTATCCTTGTAGCATGCTCTTTTAAGGTCTTCAGGGAATAGTCCGAGAAGGGCAATAGCAGGGTCAAATGGTGGTTCCATTCCCATCTTTCCCAGGAATCTCCAAACTGCTTTCCAAATTGGCCGCACCAATTTGCAGTCCCACCAGCAATGTACAAGTGTACCGCCTGATTCACACTTCCTGTTTAGAATTGCTTTTGCTATTCTGGGTCTTTCATTTTTCCATATGAATTTCATGATTGCTTTATCTATTTCTACAAGAAATGCCGTTGGGATTTTGATTGGCATTGCATTAAACCTATAGAGAACTTTTGGTAATGTCGCCATTTTGATGATGTTAATTCTGCCTATCCATGAACAGGGTATATTTTTCCATCTTCTGAAATGCAATATTTAAAGTACAGTTTCTACTGAATATGAACATTGTAAAGTTGAAAAACATTTTGAACATTATAAAGTTGAAAAATGATTAAGTCATACCATCCTAATTTAGGAAATATCTGTACCAATATGTTGCTTCCTCAAGGTTCTGGTTCTACTTTCATTCTGCACAATTAAAACAAGATAGATAGATAGATAGATAGATAGATAGATAGATAGATAGATAGATAGATGCATACACACACATATATGCATATGTGTGTATATATATGTATGTATAAAAAAGGTCAATTTAAATTATTTTATTTTTTAATAAAATAAAAAATCAATATTTTGAGATAAATGTAAAGTAATAAAATCATGAAATACTTTTGATACTTAAAGCTTTGTATTAGATTTTATATTTAGCAAATCAAACCTGCTAATTTCTAAGCAGGGTGGATTCGGGTAACATGTGCATGTACCTATTTCTGTTGTGACTATTACAAGAGAACCTCGTGTCTCACAGGAATGGTGTTGGAGAGCTCATGGCTGCTTGCCCAGACTAAGCGCTAAAGGAGCTATTGGAGTGCAAAGCAAAGCCTTCCAGGTGCCCTACTCCTCAAAGAGCCGCAGCTCCTCCTCCCACCTGGCCTTGAACACATTTAATAAGGGGAACAAAATGTATCATATAAAATAAAGCTTTTTTCCCCCTGAATTCAGAAGGGGACAGCTTCTTATTTGGGGCGTGTGGGAAAGTGGCCTGACGTAGCAATCAAAGGTCTGGAAAGCAGTGGACAACGGAGCCCAGTGGCTTCTGTCAGACCATGGAGATGCTCAGGGTTTTAGCAGTGAGGTGTCCTCTCAAGCCACAGCATTGTATAGCGCCAGAGGCGTCAGCTCATCACTTGTACTCACCTTTTGTTCCAAGAGAGATATCGTTTGAAAAAAAGACGATAGCAAAAAAGATTTAAGATCCTTAGCATACATGTTTATCGTAGATATTTATAGAAAAAAAATCAGAAAATGTGACAATTAATCTCACTAAAGAAAATACAAATGAACAAGCCTTCCATCGTTTAAAACTTAGTTTTTCTATTTTGTACTGATGCTTTGAACAACATTTCTTAGGTGCCTAACGTAGTGAAAAGTTAACCTGTCACATACATAATTGTAGCACTTTGTATTTATCTTTTTCAG
Organism: Spermophilus citellus; assembly: GCF_964194105.1. Classification (NCBI taxonomy): domain Eukaryota; kingdom Metazoa; phylum Chordata; class Mammalia; order Rodentia; family Sciuridae; genus Spermophilus; species Spermophilus citellus. Next base: position 123,121,712 of record NC_138198.1, read on the forward strand.
TATTATAGTAGTGTATATTAAATATTTTAAGTGGATTTCTTTTTAAAATCTATGCCTTTGGAGATAAAATTATTTACTCACTAATGAACATAAAATAAGAATATAGGATAGTTATTTCATCCAATAGTATTAAAAGGGTGTAGAAGTATTTTTCTTTTCACAAAACTTTAGAAAACATACCTGAAGGGAAGAAAAAATTATATACATAATCCCCAATGTTGAAGATTCATACATTTATATATTACTGATTGTTAAATTCATATTTGCCTTTCAAATTCAACCATATAACAAGGGTATAAAATTGTATACAAATTTCTCTACTTTTTGAAATAAAAAGTTGTTGAAACAAAATTCTCATACATCATTTATGTATTTTTCAACTTAAATAGTTGTTTTCAGTACAGTTCAACATTCAGATGACAGAGGAAAATATAGTTAATCTGTTATTTTAGTTTACTTTGCTTCTTTATAGACAGTTACTGGTTAAATCCAGTTACTCAAGTCTCAGAAAAATAATGGGCAACAGTTTTTAAATATCATATACAAATGATTTCTCTGCATCTACCAGTTCTGTAAAATTTAAGATATTATTTTTCACTTCAAATCCATCTTCTCAATTAATAAATAACCATTTAGTTGATTAATATAAATCATTCCCACAAAAGGAATACCATCTATTAAACACTCAGTAAGCATCACTATTAATAGTAATAATAAACAGTGAAATGGAAACTGTTTGAATGAACTAAATCTTGTCACTAGTGTGAAAATCTGTGGGGCCTCCTGAGATGATTATTAATGTTTTCACTGGCCATTTTCCAGAGAAAGTCCATCCTCCTTGTGCTTTGCTATCTTGGTTGGTTCAAAGGCCCTTCATAGCATAAGAAAGGCTATCGAAGACTTACATTGCTCATCATTTTGTGATAAAATAATTTTCAATGCATTGTTGGATTTTTTGGGGGGAAGATAACTCTAGACATTGAAAAAGTGTTTTCTAAAATTTCTGTAAAGCTACAAAGGACTAAATTTGAGATTCTAAAATGTTTTGTCATCGATTATATCATTGTATCATATGTCCTTTGTATGATTCTGGTCACAAATTAGCGAAATATGCTGCTTGTCATCAGAGCCTTTCCTAAGGAAGAATCAGGAATCTATGCTATGTACTAATTTCAGCCATGACTGCAGGTTTTCTAAATCACAATGATCATGTAGCAGGCTATTATTATGCATAAGACAAAGGTATTGGGAGTTGCTCATTCTATCTATTAACTTTGAGTTATTTAAAATTGGTAGCCCAGGAATATTTCTGAGCACACTAACTAAATATAATCTTTTTTTAGCCAACTGACTAAACATCACAACAGAATAGATGATAATCAATGTGTAGAGAGCCAAAAGAATATCATATGTGGTCATCTCCAAATTGAGATCATAGGTAGTTTTATTATGGCCATATTAATTAGAAAGTATTCCTTTCTTCTGTCTTTTTAGAGAGCTAACCATATGCCAGCAGTAGATAGAAAGTTGAAGAGATGAGTGGTGTGGACCCTTAATTCTAATTATCTTATCTGTAGAGAAATACTGCACGTAGAAGGGCTGATGTATTGCCTTTGCTGAGTGTACACACTAGGAACTATAAAAATCTCCATATTGTTTGTATGAGAGCACCATGTCACACAATTATTGATTTTAAATTCATAGATATCCTATACAGTAGAAAATAGTGCTAGACAGCTTGCTTACTTAAACAGTTAAAAGCAATATGGTCCCTGCTGGGATCATGCACTGTGTATCTGCAAGTTCTAATTCTAATAAACCTCTCACTGAATTATTTTATCATATCACTGCTTTGCATTTTTTAAGGGCATTATAAGAAATACTCAAAAGATTTGCTTTCCTTTTTTAGACTCTGGCTTCAAACCCAAGCTGTGTTGTTTATTACCTGTACTTTCTCCTTCTTTTCTTTTTAAATTCTTTTTTAGTTGTAGGTGGACACAATATCCTTATTGATTTTTATGTGGTGCTGAGGATTGAACCCAGTGCCTCACACATGGGAGACAAGTGCTTTACCACTGAGCTACAACCCAACCCTACTTTCTCCTTCTTAAGGGAGAATGATCAAAGGAACTCCTTATAAAGAAGTTGACAATACTAAATATGAGCATACACTGATGTGTAGGAAGGGACAATAGATACCAGCCACCACTGTCACACAAGCCCCTTGATGATATCATCATGCTACAGTCAGGAAAGATCACATATAGCTCTTTCCAGACCTCTGAGAGGAATCCACACTCCTCTGTACGCAGCATCAGCAGTTTTACCATCTCATAACCAAGTAGCATCTTAAAAGACTTTGACATGTTTTAAAAGACATTATTTAATCCTAACTGGAAATTTACAAGACAGGCTTGGCGTGTTCGTGTGCCTCTTTACCAGCATGTGAGTGGAGATGCAGACAGGTAGACACAGCTCATCCCACACTCAGCTTGGAGTGGCCAAGGCATGGGCACTCATTCCCTCCAGCAACTGCTCTCAGAGCTGGTCCCCAGACAGACCAGCAGCATCAGGGTCACACAGCAACTTGTGAGAAACACACACTTCCCTCTCACACAGACCTGCTGGGTCACAAGCTTGGGGAGTGGAGTTCCAGATTTAATTTAGAAGAAGGTGACAGTGAGACCCACTGAATTTGAGAGCCACTAGCTATATAAGGCAGCAAAGGGTAATATCTAAAACACAAGAAACAGCTGGCTAACAACTGCCAGTTTTGTTAGATTAACAGCTATATGTCTGTGAAATTAGAATGCTCATCTGTCAGAAACACTACAAGCTGTATATGGATGTTATGATGTGTCATAAATGGGTGGTTCTACCTAAAAATTAAGGAAACTTAAATATCACAGATGGGAAATAATCATTTGTGGCTCTGATTTTCCCTCTGTAATGGCTTTATTTTATTTTACTCCAGTTTCATTAAGTTATAATTGACAAATTAAAACAGTATATATTTAAGGTGTGCAATGCATTGATTTGATATGCTTATACATTGTGATTACCATAATCCAACTAATTAACATGTCTATTACCTTTCTAGTTAACTTTGTGGGCCTCTTCCTAAACATGCCTTCAGAAATCAGTTCTGCTCATACATGCCATTTTACTTCAAAGGAAGGTAAACCATGGCTATCTTGTGCCTAGAGGTCCCTAGGAAATGGGTAAACCCCGAGGTCTAAATGAAATATTTGTCTTCTAATTTCAAGGAAATTAGGCAAATTCTAAATGCTAGTTGTCATGCATAATTTTCAGATCACTGTTTCTTCCTTAAGCCCAAATTAAACCTACTTAATTTTTTTTAACAAAAATGAATTTCTACATGGTAATTTGTATTTTAAAAATTACTGTCTATAATTAGGCACACAAGGGAGTACAGCATTCTAATTTTCTGGAATGACTGAGAAATAATCCCTTAAGTTTCTCTCCTTTAATTTCTTCTTGATTTTTGTCTTCAATTTTGTCAAACATTGGCATTGGCTGGTGTATATCCTAAGCCCTGCCTTCTCATTTTTCTCAAAAGCTTAAATAGTATAATTTCTATTCTTAAATAGCCACTAGCACACTTATTCAAATCTCGGCATCCAGTTTAGCAATTTAAGTTCCACACTCATGTGCTATGGTATTTCAAACGGATATAAAGTTATGCACAACATAGCCTTTTGAATCGGCTTCTTATGCTTTAGCATAATGCATCTGAGATCTGTCTATGATTTTGACCTCAAAATTAAGTCACTCTTTCTTACTGGCAATAGTATTTCTCTAAATGAACCTAACACAATTTGCTTACCTGCCCACCTCTTAAAAGGTATGTGGCTCATTTCCAGGTTTTGAAGGTTGTGAGTAAACATTTCACACACATAATAATTCATGTTGAACATAAGTGTTTATTTATTTTGATAAGTACTTAGGAGTGGGATTGCTGACTTGAATAGTGAGTGTAAATTCAGGATTTCAGAAACTGCTACAGAGTTTTCCAAATTGGTGGTACTATTTTGTGTTCCATTAGCAATGTATGAAGCTCTTGTCGCCCCATATTGACAATAGCATTTAATAGTGCCAGTATTTATTTTATTTTAGCTACTCTAGTGGGTATACAGTGGAATTTTATGATGCTAATTGATATTTAACTAATGACTAATATTGGACATATTTGCTTCTGCTTACTTGCCATTCATATATTTTCTTTGCTAACATTTGTTCAAATAGTTTGTCATTTATTATTCTTATATTGAGTTTTAAGAGTTCTCTATACATTCTGGATACAAGCCTTTTATCAAATATGTGTTTCATTAATGATTTTCAGTCTGGTTTCTTTTCATTTTAGCAGTATCTCTGAAAGAGCAGATGTTATAAATTTTATCACACCTGTTTATTTTCCTTTAGTGATTCAAGTTTTGGGTCATATCTAATAAAACTTTACCAAATGTAATGTCACACAATTTGTTCTTACATTTTCTTCTAGATATTTTACATTTCAGTTCTACATTTATGGCAGAATCTGTTTTGAATTAAATGTCATATGTGTGCACACTTGTGAAGTATAGGTAGTGTTTTGTTTCACTTTGCTGGCATTTGGGCACCTCATTATTCCCACAACACTTGTTGAAAATAATATTCATTTTCCAATGGATTGCTTTTGCACAATGTTGAAAATCAATTCTGTACTATTACATATAAAATTTTCTGATCATATTTTGTTTACTAATCTATCCATCCATCCTTTTGCCAACTTCCATTCTTTGTTTAAAATTTGTTCTGATTAAAGAAGCAGACATCTGTTCTTGATAGGTATAGTTTTATAGTTAGTCTTAGAATCTAATAGCTTAGTTTTTTCAACATTTTTCTTTTTAAAAAATTGTCTTGTTTTCTTGATTCTTCTGCCTAAAATTTTTATAAATTTTAGTTTTAGTTTGTCAATTTCCGAAGAAGTGTTAATTTGTACAGAATTTGCATCATATTGATATCTTGAAACATGAAGACTATGTGTGCCTTCACTTATTTAAGTTTTTTTTTTTTATTTTTTCATCGATGTTTTGAAGATTTCAACATACAGACTCTGGTTACAGTTGGTTAGATTTATAACTAGGTATTGTGCAATTCCAAAGGAATGGAATATTGTTTCTTTTTTAATTATAATTCTTCATTGCATATATATATATACATATATATATAATATGTATATAATATGGATAAATATACAATATGTATATTTATATACATATATATAATATGTATATTTATCTAATTTAGTATGACCAAGATATACTTATTTAATAGGTCTTGAAATTTTATATATATAATTAGGTTCTTGAAAATAGAGTAAACTCTATTTTTTTCCTGGTCGTGATGCCTCTTCTTGCCTTTGGTTGTTTTATTGCATTGGCTAGTAACACAGGGATATGGAACAGCCAGAGACAACAGCTTTGCTTGTTGCAGTTGGAGGAGGAAGCCTGCAGTCTTCCCCCTTTGCACAGGATGCTAGCTGCAGGCTGAGGGAATCCCCTTCTCATCTTAGGTTCTTCTTCCCTTTCTATTGAATAAATTGATATTGATCATTTTCAGATTTGTTTTCTGCATCTTATTTAGATGGTTAGTTGTGGGTTTGTTGTTGTACGTACTGTTTTGTAGTCTTTTAATATGGCAAAGATTTTTTGTTAGTTTTCCATGTTGAACCAGCCTTGCATTCCTGGAATAAACCCCACGTGGTCATTATGTATTATGCTTTCCCTAAAAAATTCTGGATTGTTACTATTTTATTGAGAGTTTTTGCTATATTCATAATGGATACAGATCTCTCTGTCCTGTTCTGTTATTTGCAGTTGTTTGAACAGCATTCATGTTATTCTTTATTATTTGGTAGAATTTGCCAGTGAAATCATCAGTGCCGGGAGGTCTTCCAGTGATGAAGTTTTTAACTAGGATTCAATATTTTAAAGACATAGACTTCAAAAAAAATTAATTTGTAAAGACACAGACTTCAGTGGATATTAAAGATCACATGTAGAGCTGATTAGATAGGACAGATGGGGAGGAGGTGGGGTTGGGGACACTCTAGGCAGGAAGGCTCAGGTCACGGGACTAGGATGGAGAGGATGGATCACACCCAGGTCGGGCTCATTGACCTCCAAGTGTTATTGGAGACCATGCTGAGGCCTTGTTCTATAACTCTTGTGACTCTTGTGTCTTCTGTCTCGGGAAATTATAACTGCAGTTTGGGAGATTCACGGAAGACAAAATGAGACAAAGAGATGCAGACAGAGAGATGGAAAGTTGTGGTCTTTGGAAACACTACTGGTGTTAGGTAACCGGCTGAGCGTTCTCTGCAGCTTTATAAACATTGTAAAATTGTAATGAAAGTGTGTTTAATAATTATTAAATAACAACTAATACAATTACATGGATTCTAAATCTGTATAGCTAATGTTACATATTTTAACAATCTTAGTACATTTTCAACATTACTCAAGTTTGGCCGCACCCCCAATGGTAACACCCACCCTATCCCCTTGTTTTACTTAGGGGTCCCAGCTCTCTTCCTTCATCAATCAGGAACCTATCCTTATCTCTCCTCTTCAAAATACTGAAGTTATTTTTCCAAAATAAATTATGATCATTAATTCTTTTTCTTTATGTATTTCTTCCACCAGCCTCTTTTATGTATAAAAGTCAACCATCTTCCAAAGTGTTTACAAAAGGTTGTGCCAATAATCAGAAAGTCAACTTTAAAAATCAGGCTATTTGTAACCTGCATTCCTCCTTCCCCTAGTAACACTTCCCCAAATGAATTGTTCACTTAATATTTACACTCTGCATTTAGCTCCTTGTATTTAAATAAATGAGTTCTCATGGATTTTCTTTTTATTCTTGAATGAACACAGCCAAGCAGTTGTAGTGCTGTTACTGAGATCTCAGGGTGCTGTGTACTTATGTAAGAGAAAATGGATGTGAAAAGCTTGCATTACTTCCAACCCTCAATGCAGACACGGCAGTGGCAGCAGTAAATTCTCCTAGTAATGTTCCACTTGATCACTCTGCCTGTCTGGACAGTAAGTTTTATTAAGCCAACATCGAAGGACGCAAGCCTAATGAAAGATGATGATCAGAGGGAGTTTTTACCCCGTGATTATTCTGTGAAGGGATTAATACTCTAATTTGTGTTTTAGGAACTTGTCATTACTTTAGACTCATTTTGGCTAGAATTTGAAAATTATTTGAAACAAATGAATCCCAACATTCTTCCTAAACACAGAAAACAATGCAATGTAAATATATTGCACTGAATTTGAGTTGCTAGATAGTGCCCATTTAATTCTCCATTACTCTGTATTCCTTTTTGGTGCAGCTACAATTGCACAATATTGCTTCTAAGTATTATCAAGCATTGAATAGTGAAAATATCCTTAATCACTTAACAATGTACTTTACTGCTCACTCTTCATGGCATCAATTTTGCTTGTGTAAATATGAACTACTGTTTTTGCAGTATTTATTAATTTTTAAAGCACTCATTCCAAATATTTTTTTAATTTTTAATCCTGTTTAATTTATTTTTTTCCTTTTTAGCTATCCATGACAGTAGAATTCATTTTCATGTGATTATACAAGCATGAAATATATCTTACTCTGATTAGTACCCTTTTTTATGGATATACAATGTAGTGGGATTCAGTATGATGTATTTATATAAGTACATAGTAAAATTATTTTGGATTCATTCCATTGTCTTTTTTTTTCTATCCCCACTCCCTTCACTTCATCCCCTTTTGGCAAATTTACTGAATATCTATTCTTCCCCTTACCCCCTTATTGTGGTTTATCTTCCATATATTAACAAAATCATTCAATCTTTGGCTTGTGGGGATTCAGGGATATAATTTCACCAGCAAATGCTATAATTTCATTCTTTTTTATGGCTGAGTAATATTCCATTATATATATATATATATATATATATATATATATATATATATATATATATATATATATATCACATTTTCTTTATCCACTTATCTGTTGAAGGGCACCTGGGTTGCTTCCATAGCTTAGCTATTGTGAATTGAGCTACTATAAATATTGATGTGGCAGCATCACTGCACAATTCTGATTTTAAATCCTTTGGATGTATACTGAGGAGTGGGATAACTGGGTGAAATGGTAGTTCTATTCCCAGTTGTCTGAGGAATCTCCATAGTGCTTTCCAGAGTGGTTTCCCCAATTTGCTGTCCCATCAGCAACGTCTGAGTGTGCCTTTTCCCCACATCCTGACCAACATTTATTGTTACTTTATAATTGCCATTCTGACTAGAGTACGATAGAATCTCAGTGAAGTTTTAATTTGCATTTCTCTAATTGCTAAAGATGTTGAGCCTTTTTTCATATATTTGTTGATCTTTTAAATTTCTTCTTTTGAGAAGTGTCTGTTCATTTCTTTTGCCCATTTATTGATTAGGTAGTTTTTTGCTTTTTGTTTTTGTTTTGTTTTGTGCTAAGTTTTTTAAAATTCTAAATAAAATAAATGAATTAGATATTTTTGGCTTATTACATTTAAATAATAAATATGCAGCCAATTATTTTAAAATTTTTCTATAATTTCCTGACCATTAGCCAAGTAAATACCAGTAGTTTGTCATCTACCCCAAATCAAGAACTCATCTGTATATTACTCACATATAAGACATGATCAAGGGTGCAACTGTCTTTACTACAATGTATACAAGACATGATCAAGGGTGCAACTGTCTACTTCAATTTTAAAAAATGAATCAGATTTAGATTAGTTTAAGTGATGATATGGAAAATGTGTTTAACAGCTGATTCCAAACTGGGGATTTATATTACCTTAGTAATTTCAAAGTTATTTCAATTTTAACTTGTTTTTTTTTCCTCATTTTCTCTTCATTTTTGCCTCTGTCCTCACCTTCTCTCTCTGCCTCCCTGTTTTTTCTCTCTGACTACAGTGGTTTTTACATGGACTAAATTATAAATGTCATCAAGTCATAGAGGAAGTTACAAATGTAAGTTGAGGAAGAACATGAATAATTCTGGCAATGTCATCTTATTTTCAAAGAAAGGAAAATTAAAATAAAACTCAGTAACAAAGAGAATTAATTTTGACAAGTGAGGTGAGCTTCCTGCACAGTTATCTGTTTGAAGCCCTGGAACCGTCTTTCTCTTGCGTGTTCTGTGCACATCTTGGCAGGTTACTCTCACACATTATGGTAGTCCTGGTTTTTAAAATGAACCGTCTCTGACGAGGCACTAGGTAGAGGCTGGATAGAAAACAGATTCTCTTTTCCTTTGGGAACCACTCACTTCTCTAAACCCTTTCATCTGGATGACTGAAAGGTTTCCACGGAATATGGCAAGACGTGCTGCGGTGGATGGAACCCGAGTGTGCATGTGTGTGCGTGTGTAGGCACGTGTGTGTGAGTGCACAGGTCTGACGGAGCGGGATAGTACCACTTGGGCAAAACCTCATGGCTTTAGACTTTTGCCTAAAACAGAGGAAAAATCACAAACTCCTACGAACTTTTCTTCCTCTTTTTTCTAAGACCCAAACTATTTTCTGCCTTGATTTATTCTATAAGAACAAATGAACAGAAATGAGTATGACTGTTGGTAAAACAGAGATATTTAAACTAAAGTATATATTGTACTAGTGGAAGAACTTTATTGCTGCATTTTAGTTATAGTTATAAAAAGTGAAAAAATCAATATTAGGATTAAATTCCATACCACTACCATGCTACTCTACATCCTCTGTATGATAAAATCAGGTACCTGTGGCACATGATGGAAATGAGGTTAATGTTTTGCCGAGTGTTTCCCTCCACTGCTGCTTATTTGTGCTGGCATATTGTAGTCTTGGGCTGCCTGAGGACGTTTGGTCAGTGAGGGACCCCGCACACTGTGGAGCTGAATACAGTGACACTGAAACTCCTACTGCCCATTGACAGTTAGCCTTGCCAGTGACATAGCGCAGTATCCCTCATACCTCTGTGGTGACAATGTTGTAAACAAAGCTACTGGGCATCCAGTCACATAAGAACATAGGACAACTATGTATAGTACACAATACGAGGCAATGAAAATAAATGACTGGTACAGGTTTACACATCTACTAAAATATACTTTCTAAAAAAATACCCCTAGAAAATGCCCCTTCTAACTGTTAAAAAAAAAAAAAAAAAAAAAAACACAGCTAACTATAAATCAGGAAGACCCCATTCTGTTCCCACAGAAGGCACTTAATATGGCAGCCCCATGCGGGTCACTGTCCCTGAAGACAAGACGGAGAGGCAGAAGACGATCATCATGGTCCTCGACCTGCGTAAACCAGGCTAATGTGTGTGATTGTGTCTTAGTTTTTAACGAATTTAAACAATAATTTTTTTTCAAAAATAAATAAGTAAAAATCGGAAAAGTCTTTTGAATTCAAAACTAGATTTTAATGTCTGATAAAATACTTAGAAGCCTCTCTATTATTTGAATGTCTTGCATAATAGAAAAGAGTTTCAGCAATTTTTGCATTATGGTTAAATTCTTCAGCAGCAAAGCTATCTAGAGGCAGCATAAAGTTTGTAATAATGAGACTTTTGTTGAATTAAATTGCTTAGCAATGAATAAATGCAGTCCTTACTTGCCAAAGGATCAACATATTTCTTGGTATTAGAAAACTGCAACATTATAATTTTGTCAAAAAGGCTAAACCAGGGAAAATACATTGTACAATTAAAATGTTACTGTATTATCTCCTGAAAACTAAGTTCTCTTTAATAAAATGTTTCACATTTCACATTCACAATTGACAGATTAAAATTTAATAAAATTCTAGGTTCTTCTTAAAATTCAAAATGCATATTATTTCTGGCTAGGTTTTCAATTTTTACATGCATAAAACTTATTGAATTCATATTTACATTATCATTTATATCTATTTGTATCAATAGATGCATAATGGATGATATACAAGATTTTTTAAAAGTTTTTCCATTTGAAATCTTCTTGCAATAATTTGATTAGTGTGTGAATACACAAATTATATATGCATTTTCCAAAAATTGATTTATCCCTGTGCTTTTTAACTGATCATTTTGAGATCGATATATTGACTTAAATATATGATGAAAGTGCAAATGAGCCAAAGGAATAAGGAGGGAAACAAGAGAGAAAGAACGAGAGGAGGGAAAGAAGGAGTGAAGGAAATATCTCAGAACATTTTCCTCCTTTGTGTTGCCTTATATGCTAACTCTATTTTCACATTTTTTCTGTATGCTAAGTTTGCAAGGTGGGAAAAAGTAACATTCCTGAAAGTATTAATAGGATAGTGTGTGCTGTAAAAAAATAAAATTAAATTGTTTTACAGTCAAATTAGTTGAATGAATCTGTAATATAATGAAAAATCCATCTGACATATTCAGAGACATTAAAATGAAAAAACAGAGAATGCATGTAAGGTGCATACATGTCTGTGCTGATAAAATACAACTAAATGTTTGTTTTCTTAATTTATATTTCAAACAAACCCCAGAGCATGTCATTTAACCAAAGAGTGAAATACTTTAGTCTTTCCTCTGAATACCTAAAAATAGGGGTTTTTTTTAGAAATATATATATATATATATATAATTTCAAAATAAGGATATTTTTCTTGCCAGAGGAAAGAAAAAGCTCCTCATGTACTAATGCGTGATCTCTCCTACTTTGTGGCCCACTCATGGCTGAGCTTTTGCCCACTTTCTTGGAAGAAACAGATCATTGCTGTTTGCACACAGGCTCTGAGGCTTTGGGCTCAGCTATGCCTTATTTAGCTCCTTTGCCTGAGAACAATTAGAAACTCTGCTCAGTCAAGAGGAGGACCGTTGGTCAATGTTGAAAATGCTTGATATTGGATTTTTTTGCAACTTCAGGTCAGCTCTTCACATTGTCTGCTCTTGGTTAAGCCCAAGATGGTGTCATTTTCCCATTTCTATGATAATTAAAACATATAAGGTGGGACAAATATTTTATATCAAAATGACTTTTCTAGAGTTTTTAATTGTGTATAATTTGCTGAATTCTATCATTTCCTCTTGAACATACTTTGCACTGTGGAAGCAGGAGTGCATAGAAAGCATGTGTAAATAAGTGCTGAGTTTTCCCTGTGTCTGTGGGACGTAGCTTCCTAAGGCTAATGTAAGGAATCTTAAACATTTTTCTAACTCTAAGATGAACATGGTAGCACGTTCTGTGAGTTTCCTGTCTTCTGCTGTTCACTAGGTAACCTGCTCACCTGATGATGCATAGTCCCTTTCTTTCAGGGCCATCTGAGGGTGTCATTACCACAAAGTGGCATACTGAATGCACGAGGGCTCCAGGCATGAACTAAAAACATAAAAGCTATTTTTATATTTTTTTTTTATTTTTTGCTACAGTTCAGAAGAAACACAAATGGAAAGGGCTTCAAAATATGAACAGGTGTTTTTAGAAAAAGATAAAAGGAGAAAAAAACAGAAAGAAAACTATGGAGAAATGACTTGGAAGTGAGAAATACATGGACACCAGTCTTTTCCACTCTCACTTATTCTGGTTGAGAAAATTCATGTCAATATTCTGTGGGGAGAGCAGCATCTTCGTGTAGGGCTGGCTTCACAGAATAATAATAAACACACAGAATGTTTGACCACGTAAGTGCAAGAAGTGTTATAATTAAGGAATATTTCATTGTTGTATGGGTTTTCAGTGTTTGAAAGCATGCAAGATATACTGTGAATTCCTCAAATGGGTTTATGGTTATGCATCTTTCAAAGTCTTTAGAACACAGATTAATTTTTATCAATACTTGCTTCAGCATATTCTATGGTAATTTTGTTATTGAGAAAGTGCCGATCAATTCTCACTTTTTGTCGTTTTGTAATTCAGAACATGATTTAAATGTCAATTCCAGATAAATTTATATGAAATTTGCAAGCGAGCTGTCAACAGGACGCGGTCTGGTCCTCTGTCGTGCCCAGAAGGGCCCAAAGCTTTACCAAGGGCACTTCCTCCAAGAAAGTTTTACACACCACGTGTCACACTAGATGTCGGGCTTCAGAGGTTAGCTTTCTAAAATTCAAAGTAAGAGTCAGTCTAGAAAGAATGGCAGAAATGTGAACACACGACTCTGATATAAAAATTAGTGGAATATCCCAGGTACAAATAAAATTCTGTTTTACAAAACAGGAGAGCCTTTTGGAGGAAAATGGGCAAATGTACTGAGTCCTGAAGGATGAGTTGTTCTTTCACCAGGTGAACAAAGGAGAATACATTCTGAACAGAGACAGAAACACAATACTTCCTTTGCAAGAAAGAACAAGAAACTCATTAAGATCTAATATGTAATAATTTTTCAGAAAGCAAAATTTTTGTATATTGACTTTTTCATTTTGTAACTTAATGCAAACTTAATATATTATCTTGTCAATTTTCTTTCATGTAGTCTTGGTTACCGTAGATAATTTGCATTTTCACATAACAAAACTATTTTTCACTCCTATATCTACACACATTCTGAGGTTACATCATTTTTAATATCAAGAGCTTGAAGAATGAGATTGTAGCTTTTGCATCATTACATTTCTCACAGATAGGTTTATGGGTATGAACACACAGGGGATCCTCAGTGAGTGAATGGGATGTTAAAATACTATCTGAAATTCCCTAGATGAACGTAGATACATTGCAGAGATTTACAAGGAGTGCTGCTAAGTTCCAGCAGATGAAAGTGTTTATATTCACCGTGGAGATAGAAGGGTTGAATGGAGTATATCTCTGCAGAGCCCGCGATACCTTCTGACCTCTACATAAGGAAAAGAAACCTATTGTCCGGCTTATGTATTTTCTAGGTTTTATTCATACTCTTAATTCTTCAATTAGCACCATCTTTGTGATTTCTAAGGAAAATCTTTGACTATGCTAACTAAATGAGACATTTTGTGATCTCTTGAAATAGCTGAGAGGACTATAAAGAGTTATGGGAGTCTCTAGCAAGCCATGGATGAGATGGATGAATTATTTTTTGTATGTACATATGTGAGCATGCATGCATTGATTGATTGATTAACTTACTGTACCTAGAAATTAGATTACTTTGCTTTTATATGCTTTAAAAAATTATTACTTTCAATTGCAACAGCGTGTTTAATGATCCTGTTCCATTCATTAAGGTGCCTCATTCTAAATGCCCCTGAACTAAGTACGACCTACATTATACATCTTGGGTTACTATTATTATTATTATTATTATTATTATTATTATTATTATTTTGTTTCCACAGCCTTTTGGGAGGAGCTGTGTTTCAAGTAGTAAATAATATAGATATGCACACTCCATCCCATGGAGTTAATTTGACTATTTGGGCCTGAGTTATCCTTTGTTCTGACTCAACTTCTGCAGGTGCTCTTCATGCCATCAGCCCCATTGCCTCTGTCCCCGTGTGCACGAGGCCCGCCTGTCTCAGGCCAGATTATGTCTTCATACCTCAGCTGGGAAGGCTGGCGCTGAATTCCACCCTCCCCCCCCCCCCCCCCCGGGGCTCTGCCTGCTGGCAGCTCAGCCTCCACTTGTGCATTCCAGTGACTCTCTTAATAATTCAGAGTATGATTATTACTTCTCATAAATATTGCAAGATTTACTTAGAAAGAAAGAATGCCTATCAACACTCCTTAATTTGGGGGAAGCATTGCTAGTGTGATGAGTTAAGAGCTGGTTTCCACAATGTTACATTTTTGAAAGGATTTGGGGGGAAGATTATAAACACCTGGCCAACAAAATGCTTCGAATGTTTTCCACGTCTCCTCGCCCTCCTCTCCTCCTCCTCTCCCTTCTCTCTTTCTTTCTTCTTCTCCCCTCTCTTCTCTTAGAGGGCTGTGTCCTCGATGTGGGTGAACTTCTCCTTCCTTTCCTGCCTCTCTTTCTGTTTCCAATCATCCACTCTCTTAAGAAGTCTCCTTTAGTCATTGATGAGGAAATGCCTTAGTGACCTGTAGAATATTGTGCTGAGCTTTAAATATTTTAATATATTACTTAATTGCCAACATAGTTCATGTAGCCTGAGGTCATCCTTAGCTTATAAGGTTGAGGTATTATGAAAGAATTTGAAATCTTTATATCAAGAGTAAATGGGGGGGGATTCATAAATGTTTGGTAGGGTAATATGCAGATAATTATTTCTATTGCAGTCTCTTTGGCTAAAGATAAAAACCGAAAAATAATGTAAATTGAAATGAGTATCTAAGCTAAAATCATACTAAGATATAAGGAATGTGATAGAATTAACCCAATAGAAGACATTGATCTATAACGTCTTTCAATTATGTATGAAGCTGTATTAGAATCAATGGAATACATGATGGCAGGTAATCTTCCATTGATAGACCTAACAATTGGTTTAAAACCCATTAGACACATAATTATCTTTTAGTGGTCAACAACATGTTTAATGACATGCATAATCTCACGTGGCTATCGCTTTTGTGGTGGGAGCTTTTAATATCTATGTTAGTATTGGCCTCCCTGATTTGACATGGAAATTCTTTCTTCTACTGTCCATATCCCATGTCAATTAGAAAAGAAATGGTAGAATTTTGCCCACAGAAGGGGATAATTTAGATCCAAGAATATTCATCCCTGCTTGATTTTTCACTATTCACACACACAAAAGGAAAACAGATGAAATTAAAAAATAATGATATCTAAATAAATCATGCTGGAGTCATACATTAGACTTGTATAGAATCATTAAAATTGATAATTTGGAGAGTATAAACTTAAGAAGAGATTGATTAAAAAATGCTTGGTGTAAAAGGCACAAATATTTGAAGATTCAAAATTATTAGAAATGGATAGAGAAATTACACTCAGATGGACTAACGTATTTTACATGGCTACTTTTGGAATACAGGTGGAAATGTACCGATCCATAATACACTTCCACTCTCCTTGCTTCCTACTAAGGAGGACAGAGAAGGGAGGATGACAGAAAGCAAGACTTAGAAGAGGGCTGAAGCAAATCAGATTTCGAGGCTCAAGGAGTAAGGCTGGTATTACCAGGTGTGTGTGAGGTACATTTTTTGTCTTGTTTATTTTGTGGCAAGTGATATAAAGCCCTCTGTTTGCACAGACTATTTAGCAAAATCCATGTTTCTTAGATGA
This sequence comes from Spermophilus citellus, assembly GCF_964194105.1. Lineage (NCBI taxonomy): Eukaryota > Metazoa > Chordata > Mammalia > Rodentia > Sciuridae > Spermophilus > Spermophilus citellus. Next base: position 123,137,943 of record NC_138198.1, read on the forward strand.
TTCAGAAACAGATTCTTTCTGCTTCTCCAAGAATGCCCTGGGGTGACAATGGAAGTCGGGCAAGAAAGCCAACATCTTAAAGAATTGTTCTATGGAATGGGTATAAGAAAGGAGACAGAGTTGCAGTAAATTAAAAGATTTAATTAGAAATATTTCCATATTTATTTGTGTAAATTGACAAATTTGTCTGTATTTATTGTGTACCACATTTTGAAATGCACTCTAGGATGTACAGCTGAGCTAGTTAGCAAATGCATTGCCTCACATGGCTATCGCTTTTGTGGTGAGAGCGTTTAATATCTACTCTTTCTGAGTTTTCAAGAACACAGGGCTGTTGTTAACTGTAGTCACCATGCTTAAACTGATTCCTCCTGTGAAGCTCCACTTCTGTATCCTTGCACCAACACCTCCCCCATCTCCCTTCTGAACTGATTTGGCTTCCAGTAACCAACATTTTACCCTATGAATTGATATTTCTTGATTCTACATATGAACGAGATCATGAGTTATTCATTTTTCTGTACCTGGCTTTTATCGCTATATTTTATTTAACGTTGACATATTTTAATTGCCTCGTGGGAGGTTCCCAGTTATAACGAATTCAATAATAATCATAACATATACCTCAGTTGAGAAGTAATTACCTCATCACCTGAAAAAACAAGACTAAATTCAAAGTCTTTGTAATGGGGCTAGTGTAAGAAATGCTATGGACATTTTGCATTGGATTTACCAGGTTTTTTTTTTTTTGAGTTCAAAACAAATGTTTTATTGAATGGTTAAAAATATATTGGCTTTAATGCTTTTTTCAGATGTTGTACATATAGATCTTCCATCAAAGAAAACCAATTCTTTCTCTACAAAGATGTTCCATCCCGTCTCTGATGCTGTTGTTTTGCTTCTGTGTTTTATAATTGTTCTGTGTATCTCCAGCAGCAGAGAGCAAGAAAATACTGCCTTGTAAGCAGCAATAACGTTTCCATTGCTGGTACACCCGAGAAATCTCTTTAACTTAGAGTAATGGCTAAGAATATCTGACCTACAGAAGGTGCATGAACATGATCTACAAATGCATGAGGCGGCCATGATCTAAATGCTGAATATTTACTCGGAAATTGATCTAAAGCTCTCCCCAGCTCATATGTTTATAGTCCCAGGTGCTTCTCCAACCTCTATCTCAGACTCTTAGCAATTCGATAGTGAAAAGATGGATCTAAAGTCACCCAGGTGAAGGAGTTTTATCCTGGGAGATTTTCATCCAAACCCTGCAGTGACTTTTGTATTCTGGAGTAGATGTGATGCTTGTGTTTATTTTGTGTGAAAGAAATGTATTCCTTTTGTGGTTCTGTCACTGTTTTAAGTCAAATGGGACAAATCTGCATAGGCATTGAGGTTAAGGCGGAATTAATGATTGAATATTAAGGGTTTGAACATTCTATTAGGTTAAGCAACCTAAACACACATGAAACACAGGCAACACTTTTAAATTATTTACAGCTTGCTTAGAGTGCTTAATGCAATATTCTTTAACTCTTATCTGATTATTTATGCAATTTAAATTAATAAATAATAACTACTGTGCTAACAGTAGTTCCACTAGAGTGTCACTAGAGTGTCCCTTTCATTGTAGCCACATTCCCTGAAAACAATGGAATGGGTGGTGGCTCAGTATAGCAGAGGACAGAGTGGGCAGTGGCGTGGAGTAGCTTCCAGTTGTCTGCATGGGTTTTAAACGCAGAAAATTATGACAATCTTAAATGTGCTCATTAAATCCTCTGTATCAGAGCTAGGAAGATTACTCAGAAACTTGAGGATTTAAATTTTTACTTTATAAACTCAAAGCATTCTTTCTAAGTAGAAATGAAAAACCAATTGTTTTGAAGCTACCAGAAACAATGGTTTTATTATGGGGATTATAAAGGATTTCAGTTTGAATTTCTTATAGCAGGTAATTAATCATCCTGCAGCCTGGAACTAGTATGCAGACTTTTGAAAACTGAAATTAATGGCATTATGTTGATTAGCTTGTTTGTTTTTAAAAAGGGATACAGAGTGTTTTTTTATATCAATCATTATTATTCAACTTTTTTCTTCTCTTAATCATGAATTTCTACCAATTATTAGATGTCAGCTTTAATTGTTCTGCTTACAAATTCACTGAAGTGATGGGAAATTTTATTTTTAATAAATTGATATTAAAAGAGTATTTCAATGGAAAAACAAACTTTAATTTTCATAGTACAGTGTATTAGCGCATACACTGGCATTTTCAGAATTATATTGAATAAGCCAAATGCTGTATTTTATAATTATTTTTAGGTGGGTAGATAGAAATGGCTAAATTTTGAAACCTATTTAAAATCACATAAGAAATTATTTGATTTTGCAAACTAATGTTTGTTTCTAGTCCCCCCCCCACTTTATCCACTCATTTGTTGATGGGCTCCAAGGGTGGTTCCATGTGCTAGCTACTATGAATAGAGCCACAATAAAAAAAAAAAAAAAAAACCTATGCAGGTTTCTTCCGTGTGCTGAGTTCATCTTCTTTGGATACATACCCAGGAGTGGGATAGCTGGATCTGATGGTAGATCTATTTTTAGTTTTTAAAGGAATCTCCATACTGTTCTCCGTATGTTCCTAGTTTTGAAGTAGTAACATACTTATGAATCTTTCCTCATTATATATAATAAAATGCAAATGATCAATGACTGGTGTTATGCTCAAATGTCAAACTATTCCATTCTAAAAATTTATGTTGTCTTTATTTCAATTTAACTTTTTTTTTTTAGAGTGTAAAATTTTAACCTTGAATTCTATGTAAAAAATTGGGGACATATTATGAATGATTTTGCATGTTTCTGGAGGGTTTCTATTTCACATTGAAGTCTTGAGTGATCAGTAAAGACCTGGAGATGGCAGTTGTGACTGCTGATCTGGTAGTGAGGAGGAGCAGACGATGGAAAGACGGATGAGTAATTATTCTCCTGTCCTTAGACTTGACCCCGACACCTCTACCACCTTTGGTGCAATTGCTTAGTTCAAACATACATACCCATACTTGGCCACCTGTTTTCCTGCTTTGGACCACATACCCTGAGTGAAAATTTTGGCAACTTTTTTTCTGTAAAAGTCCAGAATACAAATATTTAGGGCTTTGTGGGCTATAAAGTATCTTTTACAACTACTGTTGCGAAAAAAGCAGACATAGATAATACACAAATAAGAACAGCTATTTTCCTATAACTCATTTTTGGACACTGAATTTTATGTAATTCACACCTGTCATGAAAGTCTTCTTTTTTTATTTATTTTTTGGCCAATTAAAAATGGTAAAACTCATTCTTAGTTTTTGAGTTATGCATAAATCTGTTCTGTGGCCTGTTTTTCTATCACCCCACAGTACATGCTTAGAAGATGTAAGAATAAGAATAAAGCTTAGAAGAACTAATCTACACAATTTACAATTTATCCAGTAAGTCTAAATGTAGAGAAATACATCATTTTAAAGTAAATCTATTTAGACTCCTTCTTTCCTTATTAAATTTTTATACCAGTTTTATTGAGATATAGTTAACATAATAAAACTTATCAATTTAATGTGTCCAATTCAGTGGCTTTTACTGGATACAGCGAATTGTTCATTCATCACCACAATCAATCTTAGAATGCTTTAACACCATAAAAGAAATCCCATAATTCTTCATGGTCACTCTTCATCTCTTCCCAGACTTCCTCTACCCACCAGCCAACCCTTAGAAAGCCCAGGAGAACTGATTCCTATTGATTCATTCTGGATGTTTCATATAAATGAAATCATATAATATGTCATCTTTAAATGGATTATTTTACATAGCTTAAAATTTCCACTGTAGCATATTCCTTTTTATTGGAGAATAATATTCCATAGTATGAGTATACTACCATTTAGTTATCCATGTACCAGGTTGTGCCATTTAGATTGCCTTTATTTGGGTTCATATTAACAATACCACTATAAAGACTAATGTGCAAGTTTTTGTGTGGAAGTATGTTTCCATTTCTTTTGAGTATACCCCCAAGAATGGAATCACTGTGCATTATAGAAATTTGACAAAGTTCTTAGTGAGTTCTGATTTCATTTCACTGTGGTTTTGAAACAAATTTGGTATCATTTCAGTCCTTCCAAATGTACTGAGATTTGTTTTATGATTGGTCACGTGTTCTATTCTGGATACTGTTATATCTGTCCTTTAGAAGAATATGAATTTTGTGCGCCATTCACTGATAAAGCAAGTGTGTGTGGGTATACAACCTACATACATATACATATCTACAAATTTTTGTATACACATATCTATATCAATGTTAAACGACATTTGAGTTCTTGCTAATGTCTTCTTATCCATTGTGACATCGATCATTCTGTCCCCTTCTCTTGTTTGTCTGTAACCCCCCACTCAATGAGAAATAAGCTTTCACAATCCACCATACTGCTGAATTAATTCCAGTGTACAGGTGGAGTGATTCAGAATTGTTGACTGTGCCCTTCTGGAAGACAACTTTATGATGCATTCAGTGCACATACCTTGATTCTCTTGCCTTCAGTCTTATAGTCTGCACTTGTTTCTGAAGTTACCAAATTTGGCACCTAATTTTCCATCCACTTTAGGGTGATTGTTTGATATACTTGTAATATAGTGGATTATTAGGTTACATTCTAAATACTATCTTATATATGCATGCTTTTTACTGAAATTTATTTGACACAAATATTACTGATTTGTGCAAAAAAGGACCTACTTTTAAAAATCAAATACTGAATTTCTGTTGACTAGCCTTCATTCTTTATAAAAATACAATTCTGCTTATTTTGTATAGATAAATGGATGTTAAGCTTGCTTATTAGCACAGGAACATCATCATATAGATGCAGAAACTAGGCTTGCACAAATTAAATTATTAATTTCTAATTAAATTAATGATATAGCCAGACTGTCATTCACAATTCTGGAAAGAGGGTCTTTTCTACTATTCTTTCCCATCTTGTATCAAGTACAGTTATTATCATAGACAAAACGATAATATTCTCTTGCTCCTTTCAGAAATTAAATTTTCCAATATATCGAAGATTGGTAAAAGGAGCAAAATCACTTTGAAATTAAGCATTTAACTCACCAATAGGTTTAAACAGAATATTAGACTCTGAATGGGGTGCATTAGTGCAGGGAGAACTTTGATGCCTGTGTTTGGCATCTAGCCACAAGATTCCCTGAAGCGTAGCCCGACTCTCGCTTCTGGTAAGAGTGCTTCTCCCAAGGAAGGCTCCGATCTTGCCAGTTTGCAGTGCCAGGGACTGCACTCAGTCCACTATAAAGACTAATGTGCAAGTTTTTGTGTGGAAGTATGCCAACATGCATTTATTTAGGCTTCCTACTTAAATGTAGGTTTAATAGCATCCATTCTCCCAAGGCCGACTGTCCATCATTCAGGCAGCAGCTCTGTCCAGATCTCACTAGTGAATCTTCAACACAGTGGTACCATATGTGACATTACTGTACCTCCTCCTTAGCTGGAGCTACGAGAGCAGCTCGGCTTTAGAGCAATTGGCAATGCTGATGCTGGATGACTCAATATCACCTTTCTCCACAAAGGGGACGATAAAAGTGAATTTCCTTTGCCCTGGCAGGTCCAAAAAGAAAATTATCATGGATAAATCTAGTATTTCTAGGATTGCACCTCTTTTATTGTCCGGACTTGTAATGCATCTAGTGGTCTATTGATTTAGTACTCTCATTTTCTCTCTCTCTCTCCTCCCCTCTCTCCATCCTTCATGAATTTGTACATACACAAGAATCCTCTTTTCTCTGCAATGAAAGGAAATTTTTACTTGTAAAAATACTGCTGAAACTAAATTGTTATAGTACACCAGGCATTCATTTAAAAAACTCCATAAATTTGATTCTAGTCCTTATTGAATAATCTCCTTTTAGATATTTTTCTCCTTCACTCTTCTATTCAACTCATCAATAACCCTTCTCCTTTCCTTATGACTTTTTGTACAGTCTACTTCTTTTAAATTCCAAAAGTAAGCACTATTTTATACCTTCATATCATATCTTGGACTCATTGCTCAATGAAACCCAAACCAGGTTTTCCAAAGAGGGTCCCCTGCCTGAAGCTCTTGCAATCTTCCTTTATTTATAGTTATATAAATAAAAATATAAATATTTTATATATTTATATAAAGTTATGTATAAGTTATATAAATAATATATATATATATATGTTAAATAAATAAAAAAGTTTATATGTTTATATAAATGAATCAGCATTCATTTAACACATTGTGCCATCCACTTGGAAATGAATTCAAATATCTGGGGAGTCTCAGCTCCTGTTATGTAAAACAAGGATCTCAAGGTAATACGGGTACTCCACAGAACAATAAATACAATCTGTCCAAATACCTCTTCTGCGTTCTTCCTTTAAATCTTAGCTGAAATTATTATTACTCAACAGAAAAGGCCTCTTTTCTTACTTAGCTTATTAAAAACCAAAAACACATCATTCCTTTTTAGGAAAATATTAATATTCTCCTATTTCATGGAGTCTTCAGTCACAATACAAACTGGAACAAAACTTGAACGTCAACGATATTTAGCCTTGGTACCCTATATTTCATATTTCACAATTCTCCAAAGCTTTGTATAATGCATAATGATGATATGCTAGGGGCTTTACATACATTATCTCATTTTTCAGCTTCAGTGTTCCAAACTCTGGATAAGGGAAGCTTTAGTCTATAGTTGTCTCTGATATTTCCAGCTGTTTAGCTTTAGGCAAATGTGTTAACTGTTACTCATCTATCAATTTAGAATCTTTATGGTTCCTTGTCATGTTATTGTGAGGATAAATGATATTTGTAATTATATAAAAAGCACTCAAATTATTCTTTTTGCTATTGATATTATTACCTCTTTACAGAGTACTAAATTAAGTCTAAAAGATACTATGAACAGGATAAGATCATATCATTTATAAACAGTAGATTCTAACCCGATTCAAAAGCACATCATGTAGATAACTGTGCATGCATCCTTATTTTTCTAGTGACTGAAGGGTTGTCTTCTGCATTATAGATGCTGGCCAGATATTAGCTGCCTAACAATGACAAAAATACATTTTAGATCCTCCATGCTTTGTTTTACATAATAGTATATACCCCAAATTGTCATATAAGTCTGTAGGAATCTGAAGCTGAGCTTAGACTTTGAAGAGGCAAAGTGTGAGTGTTGGCAGGTCTTGGAGAGCAGATATTGCTTCTGAGAATTATCAAAGATTTTTGAGTCACATCAAAGAAAATTTGCGCTGAACAGAGTTTAACTGTCAAGGACAGCTGTATTCAAGACTAATGCAACAGGGGACAGAGACTGAATTAAACTCCTCTTGAAAACATTAGAAAATGATTTTGACCCACTGGGTGAATGAAAAAGTCTTGAAGGGCATTGAGGGGAGGTTCTTAAATAAGGGGCAGGCCACATTTGTTTGCTAATTAGCTCTTGAGAAATTAGACTCCCACTTTGCCACAGAGTTTGAGAGCCTGGAACCGGCACTGTGTCCCTCCGTGGCTGCATTTCAAATGGATGGTCCTGGGTCACTGGGAAAGGCGTTCTTGGGTTGAAAAACTGTCAGGAGGCTTGAAGAAGACCTTTGTCTCCAAAGAAACAGAGTTTGTGATGAAAAATTTCCTAAAGTAGAAGCTCTAAGAGAAGGGAGTTTAGGAGCCTGTAGTAATGAAGAAGCTGGTCTGATGTTTACTCAAGTTGAGGGACATGTTAATACCAATGCTATATTTGCCCTAAATCATCCTAGTCCAAAACGTGTTCTCAGGAATATTCCACATGCATCAGAATTATCTGTTGGGCTTGTTAAAAAACATGTAGCTAGAGATTGTCTTTCTTCATTTTTTACCAGGTTCCTATGTGACGCTTAGACTGTTCCTCTATGGATCACACTTATAGAATCAATGCCCTAGATGGCTGTGTGTCATCTAGCTGGTTCATTATCTTACCTTTGATGTCAGCAACCTCAGTGTAGACTGGGAGACTCACTAGTTCTTCAAAGTTAATGAGAAATTTAATTGTCCATGTACATGTAGAATATTTTCAATGGCAGACCAAGACAAGGAGTAAAAATACTATAACTTTTTTGATAGGTTATTATACATAGCTCTAAATTGAAGAGAACAATGTGTGTGTGTGTGTGTGTGTGTGTGTGTGTGTGTTTTCTATCTTAGTAAAATTTTCATCTTGTTTTTGAATGAATGGAAAAATCAATGTTGAACCATACAATGACACTTCTTTTTTTTAAAAAAAAAAAGCTATCCTACATAATTTTAGCTTAAGAAAGTATAATTGCTGGGTGTTTACAAAACAAAAGCCCAACTCAAAGTGATATTTGACAAATAACTGGAAAGTTTTTTTTTATTCTTTTTTTTTATTGGTTGTTCACAACATTACAAAGCTCTTGACATATCATATTTCATACATTAGATTGAAGTGGGTTATGAACTCCCAATTTTACCCCAAATGCAGATTGCAGAATCACTTCGGTTACACATCCACAATTTTACATAATGCCCTATTAGTAATTGTTGTATTCTGCTACCTTTCCTATCCCCTACTATCCCCCCTCCCCTCCCCTCCCATCTTCTCTCTCTACCCCATCTACTGTAATTCATTTCTCTCCTTGTTTATTTTCCCATTCCCCTCACAACCTCTTATATGTAATTTTGTATAACAATGAGGGTCTCCCTTCATTTCCATGCAATTTCCCTTTTCTCTCCCTTTCCCTCCCACCTCATGTCTCTGTTTAATGTTAATCTTTTCTTCCTGCTCTTCCTCCCTGCTCTGTTCATAGTTGCTCTCATTATATCAAAGAAGACATTTGGTATTTGTTTTTTAGGGATTGGCTAGCTTCACTAAGCATAATCTGCTCTAGTGCCATCCATTTCCCTGCAAATTCCATGATTTTGTAATTTTTAGTGCTGCATAATATTCCATGGTGTATAAATGCCACTTTTTTTTATCCATTCGTCTATTGAAGGGCATCTGGGTTGGTTCCACAGTCTAGCTATTGTGAATTGTGCTGCTATGAACATCAATGTGGCAGTATCCTTGTAGCATGCTCTTTTAAGGTCTTCAGGGAATAGTCCGAGAAGGGCAATAGCAGGGTCAAATGGTGGTTCCATTCCCATCTTTCCCAGGAATCTCCAAACTGCTTTCCAAATTGGCCGCACCAATTTGCAGTCCCACCAGCAATGTACAAGTATACCCCTTTCTCCACATCCTCGCCAGCACTTGTTGTTGTTTGACTTCATAGTGGCTGCCAATCTTACTGGAGTGAGGTGGTATCTTAGGGTGGTTTTGATTTGCATTTCTCTGACTGCTAGAGATGGAAATTCATATGGAAAAATAAAAGACCCAGAATAGCAAAAGCAATTCTAAGCAGGAAGTGTGAATCAGGCGGTATAGCAATACCAGATTTCAAACTATATTACAGAGCAATAGTGACAAAAACAGCATGGTACTGGTACCAAAACAGGCGGGTGGACCAATGGTATATAATAGAGGACACAGAGACTAATCCACAAAGTTACAACTATCTTATATTTGATAAAGGGGCTAAAAGCATGCAATGGAGGAAGGATAGCATCTTCAACAAATGGTGTTGGGAAAACTGGAAATCCATATGCAACAAAATGAAACTGAATCCCTTTCTCTCACCATGCACATAAGTTAACTCAAAATGGATCAAAGAGCTTGATATCAAATCAGAGACTCTGCGTCTGATAGAAGAAAAAGTTGGCTCCGATCTACATATTGTGGGGTCGGGCTCCAAATTCCTTAATAGGACACCATAGCACAAGAGTTAATAACAAGAATCAACAAATGGGACTTACTTAAACTAAAAAGTTTTTTTCTCAGCAAGAGAAACAATAAGAGAGGTAAATAGGGAGCCTACATCATGGGAACAAATCTTTACTCCTCACACTTCAGATAGAGCCCTAATATCCAGAGTATACAAAGAACTCAAAAAATTAGACAATAAGATAACAAATAACCCAATCAACAAATGGGCCAGACCTGAACAGACACTTCTCAGAGGAGGACATACAATCAATCAACAAGTACATGGAAAGTTTATTGGTTAATTTTCCTACTTGAGAATTTTTCAAATGAAGGACATAAACAGTTGTTAAGAGCCAAATTCAGCAAACAGGACCTTTTAGTTCCTTTTCTACCTGCTTCCTCTGCCAGCATTCCTATTCCTTTTGTTCTCCTGAAATCCCTTCATCATCTCAGAATTTAAGGTCATGAGGGTAGGGCCTCCGTGTGGGATCCGTGTCCTCATAAGAAGAGGAAGAGACCAGAGCTCCTTCCCTCCCCCATGCAGAGGTACACTAAGAAGATATCCCCAAGCCCAAGGAAGGACCTCTGAATCTGAGCACTCTGACCTTGGCCTGACCAGACTTCATATCTGTGAGAAATGAGTGTCCATTGTTCCGGCCACCCGCCGCTGTCTGTGCTCTGCATTCGTGACAGCCTTGCTAAGAGGAACACTCCTTCTGTTTGAGTCTGGAGCCCTGGAGCCCTCTTTAGTTTTACAGTCATTATCCTGGGGAAGAAGCACATCTCTCACAAAGCACTGGCAGAGAACCCAGTATCGTTTTCAGTCTACACAGCAAGATGTTGGTTGCTCTTATGATCCCACATGGGACAATCTCTGTTGATCAAAGAAGAGACATTTTCTCATTTCATAAAAAAGTGAAAATAAAAGTGATTCCTGCCAATTGTCTGGTCACAATGTACTTACCCAATGAATCCCCAGCATCCATCCATCTCTCTCTCTCTCTCTCTCTCTCTCTCTCTCTTTCTCTTACACACACACACACACACACACACACACACACACACACACAATGTCTAACTTGAATATATTAAGGAAATAGTTTTCTAAATAACTTAGGTGCTTCAATTCATGTTCACTGGAAATGGCATTGAGATATTTCCGAGAATAAAATGGCTTTAAAAATTAAGTTGCAGAGGTGGTTAAATATTTATAAAAGTAAGTATTGTTTTCTTAGAGACCAGGTTTGTGGGAGACCATCAGTTTCAATGTCTGTACTCCTGGGAACAAATGAACAGAGACAGTCATTTTGAAAGGTAACAATTTGTGATAATCTAAAGGAAACCAGAACAAATTTTTTAAAAAACTCATATGTTTTCTTATAGTAACCCAACATCTTACGTTCCTTGAGGGGAAAAAATAAAACAAAATATGGTTCCTGAAACAGAACATTGAATTTTCTGCACAGTACAAAAACTGCTTCAAATGTATTTAAAATTGTAAACTACATAGGGTTAAGATCAATGTGCATAGAATATTGCTTGTTAATACCATAACTCCAATGTTAACTCAAAATTAATTCTGACACATTTTTTCTTTTTCAAACATTTAAATTGTATCCTCATTATCCACCAAAAAATTATTTTTAGTGTGGCTTGTCATGTCTTCTACAATGCAGAATAAGTCATGTCTAACGTTATGCCAACAGGTTTTTCTATGCAGTCAAATTGAATAAAAATAAGGCACTAGGCATTATCTCACTGAAAAGTTTAAAAATGGAATGATTCTTATTATGCAAATATAATTATTAACCTGACAACTATAGGATAGAAACTTACAGTAATTTTTATTGAGATAACTGATATCAGAAACTCCTAGTAGAATATTTCATATATGAACAAATCATACTTTTATTTCAGTATCCTTTAGAAAAATGATGTGCCTAGATTCAGGGAAATTAAATTTTATGTTTAGATCCTTAGTAAAGTGGACTTCTTTATTTTCCTTTTGTTTCTCCTTTGGTTTAAAATCTGGGAAGTCATTATTTTTAAGCAACAGTTGTTCTTAGAGCTTCCTCACAATTTTGAAATATTCCCTCATCTCAGCTACATGGGCACACAGGTGTCCTTCTTCCTTTCCAATCATTTTACCTTCAACTTACCTCTTTGTCCCCTTGCTCCCATTTTGAATGTACAGAAAGGACCTGGCCTTAGGTAGAAAGGGTTCTGTCTGTCACCATTAATTGCAGTGTATGCTGTACATGTTTCCTCAATACTCATCAGATCGAAAACAATTGACCTGTTCATATTTCTCTCTCAGACTTTGCCCTGAAGGGGCATGAAATTCTGACAACTGATTTTTCTTGCATATATTTAAGTGAGATGACTGTTCCTTTTATCATATCAGTATTGTGAATTATATACACAGATTTTAAATTCTTTTTTCTAATTTCCTGAGGATAATCTAAAATTATATTCTCTTTACATAACTTTATTCTGCCTTTGATTTGTGTTATTATTATAAAACAACTGAAGACTTCCTTTTCCACTACTTTATGAATTATTTTGTATGTTATTATCATTTCTTCCTTAAACATGAAATAGAATTCACCAGTGAGGCCTCTGGGCTGTGAATCGTGAACAGCAACCTAATAGGCCTAGGACTATTTAGATTTTTCTGTTTCTTATTTTTGATAACCTGTGAGTTTTCCAATAATTTATCCATTGTGTCTAAGATATTATGTTTATTATCATTAATATTTTTATTGGTGGCCTTATTAACCTTTTAGTTTAAAAAAAATCCACAGAATACTCCCAATTTTATTTCCAGTATTCTTATTTTCATAATATGTTCCTTCTCTCTCTCCCCAACTGGTATTACTGATCATTTCAACAAGCATTTTAAGTTATTGATTTTTATCATTTGTTTTATAATTTTAAAACATTGTTTTTACTTTTATTTTCTTCCTTTCACTTGCTTTGAGCTTGATTAACTTTCCTTTCATTTTTTTCTTTCAGTCTTTTCGTGCATGTGCGCATGTTGTGAGTGTGTGCTATGTGTGTTTGTGCTCAGATGAGTCATTGCAGCCCCTGTGGCATAGAAAGCTATAAAATTAGAAATGACCATACCTTTACCTGTATCTCCCCCAAAACTGGAAATTTTGCTTTAATTATCTTTTCATAAACTGTTTTCTGATTCATCCATGATTTGTCTCTGATCCATGCACATTTAGGACTACTTTGTACGTACTTGGGGATTCCAACACATTTCATTTTTATTTCTAGTTCAATCTCACTGTGATTGAAGAACACACGCTCTATGAGTGCAGCTCTTGGACTTGTTTCATGTTTTTTACTCACAGTCTGTTCACCATCACTTAAGCTTTCTGCATCATGCATCTTAAAATCTTCCATTCCTTCTGTCCATGGCTCAGTTTGGAACTGAACTGTTCCCATGTTTTTAAGATTTACTATGGCAGGACCTTGCTTTATGGCTACCAAAATATGCATTATTTTTTATTGCTACATTGTAAACTTCTCCACACTTAGAGGCTTAAAATAGCACAAATTTATGATTTCAGTCTCTGTAGGTCAGGAGTCTGGGTATAGCACCTGGGTCCTCGATTCTGGGTCTAACAAGCCTGCACCCTGGGTACAGAAGGGCTGTGTCCTCATCTCTCTTAGGGTCCCCCTTCCAAGCTCACTCATTTTTGGCAGAATTTATTTTCTTACAGATGTAGAATATATGGCCCCAGCTCCTTGAGTTTCCCATCCTTTCTTTCCATGTGGCTAGTGAGATACATGGCCAATTGCTTTCTCATGGGTAATGAGAGAATTACTCTGCTGCTTCAAATTTTTCTTTGGTCCCTAACCTCAAGACCTCCTTTTAAAGACTCATCAGACCGATCATGCCCATCTAGGGTAATATCTCTTTTTTAAAAAAATATATATATATATATTTATTTATTTATTTATTTATTTTTATTGGACACAACATCTTTGTTTGTATGTGGTGCTGAGGATCGAACCCGGGCCGCACACATGCCAGGCGAGTGCGCTACCGCTTGAGCCACATCCCCAGGCCAAGGGTAATATCTCTTTAGAAACCTGGAGCCAACTGGTTTATTATATATGAACATGTCTTTCCCTCTGCTGTGCGACTGATTGGCAGGAATGATGTCACACCACATTTACCAGCTGTACCCACTGCCATGGGCAAAGGATTGCATTTGGAAAGTTCATAGGGAGACCATGAGTCTTGGGGTCATCTTAAAATTCTGCCTAACACAAGGCTTGTACTTGTATACCCATCTGCCTGCACCCATAAAAATTCATTTGAATTGTATTTTTCCTTTTATTAAAACAAATGCTTATTTTGGACAATTTTTTCAACTCTCAGAAAGATTAAAGAAGTAGTGCCATAAATAAGTTCCAACTCTTCACCTGAATTCATCAAGTATTAATACTTGCCAACTTGTGTTCCAGCTTCTCTTCTACCAAACCATGTAAAAGTGGCTATAAATTTCATGACACATCACCCTGAACACTGAGGTATCTCTTTTAAAAAATAGGGCCGTTCTCCAGCAGCCACCATTATCTACCTAATGAGATGCTGTGATATGAAATACAGGATTTAATCAGATAGTTGAACATAAGTCTATACCCAGAGCCGCATCCTCACCAGATCCACCCTCATACTGGGAATGCCTTTTCCCCTCAGCTGAGGACCACTAGTGTCGGATACTGCATTTGGCTTGTACCTCTCCTGAACTTGCCTCAATCTAGAGCAGCACCTACGCCCCCCGCCCCGTCTTGATTTTCTTGGTAATAAATCCCCCAGGGAGTCTAAGCTGCTTGCCTTGTGAGCGTCCACATTACGAGTCCTGGTGGACCCCATCCACAACACGACGCCAACAGCATTCACTAGGTGGCACTGGCATTGTTGGTGACATATTCCTTGCTTCATTCAATTGTCATCTTGGATTTTATGGTGATATCATTTCGTCTACTTTTTGAATCTTACAGTTTTTGTGGAAAGAGATGCTTTTCCAATTTATTCTCTTGACGAGGATAAGTGGCAGACAAATAGAAGAAGTACAGATCTATGTGTGGGCTGACATGCCCCCTAGTGCTCTCAGATAAGAACATGGACTCTGCTAGACCGCTACTCTTGTGGCAGGCACTGGACTGAGTGTTGCACACTTAGTAGGCTGATTATCATAACTCCTGTGGCAGGCACTGGGCTTGTGCAGTACACTTAGCAGGCCTGTTATCATAGCAACTCGGGGGAGGGGAGGGGGGATAGTAGAGAATAGGATAGACAGCAGAATACATCAGACACTAGAATGGCAATATGTAAATCAGTGGAAGTGTAACTGATGTGATACAGCAATCTGTATACGGGGTAAAAATGGGAGTTCATAACCCACTTGAATCAAACTGTGAAATATGATATATTAAGAACTATGTAATGTTTTGAACGACCAACAATAAAAAAAAAACTAAAAATTATTTTAAAAACAGCTTGTTATTTTGCAAAACTGAGGAGCAAGAGCACGTGCCCCACCTACCATCCCACCCCTGAGTGGCCGCTTCAATCCAGGACTCTGTGTTAAATTTGTCTCAGAGGCAGGGGCTCTATTTTCCTAAAATAAGATTTCTCTGTAAAAAAAAGAAAATATGATGTTAAATATTATGTAGAAATTCAGAGGTAAGAGGCTATAATTACATGAAAGGGCAAAGTGAATCTTCTAGAAGCTACCACCTCTAATCCCTGACGACCATCAGTGAGGTTAGTTTGTACTGAGCATCCCAAAGTCCCCAAGCATCACAGTTACTTGGCACTCACTTGCCCTGGGTCCTGATCCTGCTGGGGGAGGGGGTTAGAAGGAGAAAGACAGATGTTCCTTCTGCTCTTTTATAAATATTAAACCACTGAAATTCAGAGAATGTTAATGATGGCCAACAATTATGTTTAATTGAAAAATTAAGCTTATCCAAAATATTTTAAAACTTTAAAGAGCTACAAATAATTTTCTCTCTTTATTCTGCTCTGATTATTGAGAAATGTCATTGTGTGAAAGACTAATAACACATATTATAGATTAGTATATTGATGTTTTATAAATAAAAGAATCAAAACAGCTCCCAAATGGATGTAATATCTTATTATACTTCACTGTGTTGAAATTGAGCTTACTGTGGAGTGCTTTTTCCTCTAACTGAAGGCTTCCAGTTCTCAGTTCTAGCAGTAGACTTGGCATCAAAACAATTTGACATAATGAATGATCATCTTCTCAGCTATGCAGGAACAATAGTCTAATTTTGTCTATTTGTTCCACATGTTAATATGATTTTAATATAATTTTTAGTCTTGAGTTGAATTCTATGTGTTTTATATGTGCCTTCTGTGTATAAATGTTCACATTTCAGACATATATTTTCAATCAAAGAAATCCTTTTCAAACCCAACATAATAAATATATTATTCTATATTTCTTTCTATATTTTTTTATATTTTCTTTTTATAATTATAATTAAAATTTATACATGGGAACTGATATTTTATATGATGAGAACTTTGAATAAAACTTATTCTTTATTTTTCTCCATGCCTTTAAGCCTGCATCAGAACAGCACAGTCTTAATTACTACTCCTTCATTGTAAGTCTTTATACCAGGCAGGGAAAGCCCTTTATCTAACTCTCTGTCATATACCAGGATTGTACAACTGTGAACCTGCACAAAGCATCTTGGAGGGTTTGGTTGAACCTGTACTTGGAGATAAGTGGGAGGTGAATTGGTGTGTACCCTTCTATTACATATATGCCACTTCATTTCCACTGGATTTTAATGTCTTTCAAAAAAGTTATTTTCTCCATAATAGTCTTAATTGATTTTCTTATACTTGTACCTACATTTTATATTTTGGGGGTCATTATAAAATTCATATTTTTCTCCTACAATTTCAACATCTTTGCTGCCACTGAATAAGAAAGTGCATGATTTCTTTATATATAAATCATATGATCCGTAGCTTGTAAAATTATCATACTAATAATTTGCTATGGATTCACTCAGATTTGTTTGTTTGTTTGTTTGTTTGTTTGTTTGATACTGGGGATTTAATCCAGAGGCACTTAACAACTAACTACATCCACAGACCTTTTTATTTATTTATTTTCACTTTGAGACAGGGTCTCTCTAAGTTGCTTAAGATCTCGCTAAGTGCTGAGGCTGGCTTTGAAATTGCAATCCTCCTGCCTTAGCCTCCCTAGATGCTGGGATTTCAGGCATGGGCCACCATGCCCATCCTTCACTCTGTTTTTTTTTTTTTATGTCAACAACAGCTTTCTGTAAACAATGAGAGTTTCGGTTTCTCTTATTTTTTTCCAATTCTTATTTAGCTTTTTATATTCTTAGTTAATACACTTTGATGAAAATTTCCAGCACATGGTTGAACATATTTACAGTGTTAATCATAATGACCATTGTCATTATGTTTCTAATTTTAGGGTATTACTTCTTAAAGTATTTTGTTATTAAACAAAACATTTTTACCTCTTCCTAGGCTATATTAAAAGATAAATATATAAAGTTCTTCAGATTTCCAAATATTAAAGAAAATGACTTTAAATGTAGTCATTCATATTAGCCCCAAATTTTATTAGGAATCTCTGGATTCCATAAAATAATAGATCAATTCATATAAAATTCTGAGTGACAGTGTTATTCAAAAAAATATTTTACTTGGATAAATTAACATCCCAATGTAAATGCAACAGTCATAGCTTTCTAAACATTTCCAACCTGAAAAATCTTGGGAATTATAACATCTAGAAAGAATTCTTGAAAAACAACAATGAAATGTAAAATCTTCCTAAACAGTAAGTGGAAATGACGTAGAAAAAAGACCAGGGCCAGGCTCAGTATTTACATAATTAGTTGAATTTCTACACAGTCTGCTGGAATCAAGCATTTACAAGAAGGTTAATCCCTCCAAATATCAAGTATGAAGAAGACATATATCATATTCAAGGATATAAGAACCCAAGGAATACATCTGTGAGCCCTTCTTAGAACCAATGACATAGAAATAAAATCAGTCTACTGAAATATTTATGGCTCAAATTACCTCAGAAAAGGAATCTGTGGCAGAAGTATTTGCTAAACATCAAATCTAGTGATCTTAGATAATTTGTGGAAGACAAATGCCAAAGAATTAGGTATGTAAAAATACAGCTAAAAATAGTCTGCTAAATACATACCATTAAAATTAAAAGTGAAAGGTAATGTTTTGTTCTCGTGTAGTCTTGATCAAGGACTTCACATCTTTATAAAATCAATTCTGATTTTCCAGCCATTTACCCGTGTACATGATCAGAGACTCTGTATAGAATGTTGGTTATTTAAAAATGATGATTCTTTCTGGTTGGTATATCCACACTATACACAGGATATTTTTGTTATAAAGGGACTTTTAATAGTAATTTAGTTCAACCATCTCATTTTACAAAAAAAAAAAAAATAGTTGAATCAGTCCAAGTGGCTCAGTAAGACTGAGGGCTCAATTCAATGTATCTTCAATGAAATTAGTCAAAATTGCTCAGACAAAAAAGTAACATGTTAATATAGAAGACAGAGAATTTAAACCATGTTCATGTAATAACAGATAAAAATATGTATGAAGAATCTTCCATTTTGATTTTATGAAGACTTCTCAGCCTTGGACTTAGTTATCTGCCTGCTGTTGCCTGGTTAGTTCATCGTCACTCTTGTCTTCTCTTCTTCTAAGCAGGTTTCTTTCCTTCAGACTTTGCTCCTCAGGCTTATGAAGTACCCCTCTTTGTCTCATTGCACCCTGAGAATATCATTGTCATTCCCCTTTCTAGAGTGATTTGAAATTATTATTATTTGTGTGTGTGTGTGTGTGTGTGTGTGTGTGTGTGTGTGTGTGTGCTGGTCTGCCCCATTGGACTACCATTTCCTCAAGTTGGGATCTCTTCATTATCATTCCCCAGTTCTATGAATATTTATTTAACTTATTGAATTGCATTTAAGGCTCTATCCACTCAGATAACCATTGAGCACTTATTATGAGCATGGCATATTGATAAGAACTGAATTATTCCTCTATGCCTAGAACAGCGTGTGAATTTTTACAAATATTCAGTCTACTCTTTTTATTTTCTGTTTTTGAACGAGGAATAATTTATGACCTCTATCTGGCAAACACACTTCAAAGGTATTTTCAGTTGCTACCTGGCCAAGATCCTGATAAAATCTCCTTTGCAGAGGGCATTCTCTGTGCTCTTATATGATTTTTATGATATTATGTCTTAGAAGTGTATTGACATTATAGTCCAGCATGTCCAAGATATATCAAAGATTTGGATTCCAGCAAAAATAAGCTCCTTAGAAAGCTTTCAGTATTGCTATTTTTTCTAAAGGAATGATTGAGGGATTTTTAAAAAGGATTTGTATCTAAGCAGAGGTTTCAAATGAAACTGTCATGTACAATTTGATGCTTTATGATTGTGACATATGAAAAATGCTATAAAGTTTCAGGGCTATCATTATTTTATTGAAATCTAATGTAAATAGGCTCTTTCCCCACATATCTTTTCAGTTGGAACAGATGCATTTTGAGAATGGAAATGTTATGTTGATATATTTGAATCCACATGGAAGATAAATATGAAAGGGTGAAGAGAAACAAGTCTCACAGCAAGTTCCACAGGATGCAGAGTACAACAGAGATGGCTTGGGGTCTAATTTTTAAGGTCATATATTTTAGGAAAGCTACCCATTGCCCTTCATTCTCCTCAATAAGAACATGTAAATGCTTGGGTCCCTTCAATGCTTCACCTCCTTTGCTACCTCCTTACACTCTCTCAACCACTGGGAGGCTTCACACCCCTCTCATCCCAACCACTGGGGGACTTCACACCCCACTCATCCCAACCACTGGGAGACTTCACACCCCACTCACCCCAACCACTGGGGGACTTCACACCCCACTCATCCCAACCACTGGGAGACTTCACACCCCACTCACCCTAACCACTGGGGGACTTCACATCCCACTCACCCCAACCACTGGGGGACTTCACACCCCACTCATCCCAACCACTGAGAGACTTCACACCCCACTCACCCCAACCACTGGGGGACTTCACACCCCACTCATCCCAACCACTGGCAGACTTCACACCCCACTCACCCCAACCACTGGGAGACTTCACATCCCACTCACCCTAACCACTGGGGGACTTCACATCCCACTCACCCCAACCACTGGGGGACTTCACATCCCACTCACCCTAACCACTGGGGGACTTCACATCCCACTCACCCCAACCACTGGGGGACTTCACACCCCAATCATCCCAACCACTGGGAGACTTCACACCCCACTCATCCCAACCACTGGGAGACTTCACACCCCACTCACCCCAACCACTGGGGGACTTCACACCCCTCTCACCCCAACCACTGGGAGACTTCACATCCCATCCACCCCAGTTCTCTCTCTTCCTTCCTTAGCATCCAGTCTTGCCTTTCCCTTTCAATGTCAACTGTCCCCCTCCTGCCATCTTCCTTTACCCCTTTCTCTCCCCAGATTCCTCCCTGAATATGGCGTGCTTCCCTGATTCTCCTTGGCTATTTGGTAGCTTCTCAAAGTCTTGGTTGCTTCATCTTTAAACTGAAAATAATAGGAGTAGATGCCACATGGTGCTAGTGTGAGGGTGGAGTGAGCACTGCTGGACATTCAGGAAGGACATGAATAGATACCAGCAGATCTTGGAGGCGGAGTCAAAAGGAGTCTCCCTGGGTTAGTGTTCCCACCTCCTTGCTCTGCATCACACTGCCAAAGCCAACCATTCTCAGCACAGGTACAACCACCGATTCATTGGAACTGCCACTGATCATATTTTAGTATTCCTTTTTAGATAGGCAATTCACTGTCACCTGCTCTGTAAATCGAGAACTGTCTCTGCTACTCTCATCTTTGTAGACCCTACTCCTTGATCCTGTAGTGAAACATTTTTATTTACAGTTTTCTTTCTATTTGATCCCCCCACCCTCCATTTTTCTCTCAAGTCCTAGGGATTGAATCCAGGGGCTCTTTATCACTTAGCTGCATCTACACCCCTTTTTACCTTTTATTTTATTTTAAGACAACACCTTGATAAATTGCCCAGGCTGGCCTTGAACTGACATCTGGCCTGACTCTACCTCCCTACTGGCTGGAATGATAGGTGTGCATCATCATACCTGTCTAGAATTTCTTCCTAGAGATAAAAAGTACAGCTATAAATTTTTAATTTTTAAAATTTCTCCTACCAAAAACTTAAACCACTTTGGGCTTTTAATCACACATAAACTTCCCAGCAGATAAGTGGGTAAGTTTCATGTGGGTACAAGAAAGCTTTCTTACTTCATTTCTTGGATACATAATTTACTGAACAGTTTACTATTAAGAAATACAGGTGTTATTTCCAATATGTTGCTATTATCAACACTCTTGCAATATATAATTCATGGTGAAGAATGAAGATGCATCTATGGCTCAAATTCTAGAATGTAGGAATGATAGTTCCAAGTCACATGCAAGTGATTTGGCACATATTTTCAAGCAGAAAATGTTCCTTATGCTCGTGCACTGGCTTGAAATGTGAGCTTTATCATCGTAACTATTTTTTATGCTCTTCTATTCTGACTATTCAGGTGCTATAACCGCATTGTTTTGATTACTCGGGCATCTTAGCATAAATTTTAATGTTGTATTTCTTCTGAGTTTAACTAGCCAACCCTCCTTTTCTGTAAGTTAAATAATGTGTGTAATAATTTAAAGTTTACTGCATTTAAAATATTAACTAATATGGAAGCATTTATACCCTCATGAGAGTGATTTAAGGTTTATTTCATTAAAATATTAAATAATGCAGTTCAATTTACCTTCTTTCCAATCAAGATTGGTCTTTTCAATAAAATCATGGTTTATGTCCTTGGACATGTTTTCATGTTTCTTTTGTAGATCTTATCATTTCATTTAAGTGTATTTCTATGTTTCTTAATAATTGTGTGTCCATCATAAATGGATTTTTCCATCCTACTTTGTGGATGATTGTTGTGTATTTATATGAGATTATGAACTTTTGATGATTAACTTTATAAACCCTACCTTAGTGAAATTAATCCTCTTAATCTCTATCATAGATTTCAATTGGTTTTATTGCTTACCA
The DNA here is from genome assembly GCF_964194105.1 of Spermophilus citellus. Taxonomy (NCBI): domain Eukaryota; kingdom Metazoa; phylum Chordata; class Mammalia; order Rodentia; family Sciuridae; genus Spermophilus; species Spermophilus citellus. The sequence continues at coordinate 123,160,079 of NC_138198.1, forward strand.
ATATACAGTCACTTAACCAGTAAATTGTTAATCTCTTAATTTTTTATTATTTTATTATTTTTATTATTTTTTAAATTTATTTCTCTTTTGGAATTGTATCATTTAAACTTTCTAACATGTAAATCATGGGGTGGCTAAAGGGAATTTTTATGGTGATACTGATTGCCACAGATTATTTTTTTTAATTTTTAAATTTGCTTTAATTAGTTATACATGAAAGTAGAATTCATTTATGCACTTTGATATATCATACATAGATGGGATATAATTTATCATTCTTCTGAGTGTATGTGTTGCAGAATCATAGTGGTCATGCAGTCACATATATACATACAGTAATAATGTCTGTTTCATTCTACTTTCTCTCCTATCCCCACATCCTCTCCCCTCCCTTCCCATCAGTTCCCTCTACCTAATCTAAGGTAAAGCTATTCTTCCCTAGTGCCCCCCGCCTTATTGTGAATTAGCATCCACATATTAGAAAAAACATTCAGCCTTTGGTTTTGTGGGATTTGCTTATTTCACTTAGCATGATTTTCTCCGACTCTAACCATTTACTGGTAAATTTGTTTATAGCAGCTCAATTCATAATAGCTAGATTATGGAACCAACCTATATGACCCTCAATAGATGAATGGATAAAGAAAATGTGCTATATATATTCAATGGAATATTACTCAGCTTTAAAGGAAAGTAAGATTATGGAATTTGCCACAGATTCTTCATTGTGGTTTTTATTAAGTAATGTTGATTTTTGGTCTTAGTTGAGTGGGAGAGGTAGGGAATAGTGTGTATGTTATCATGTAGTACACACATGCACACACACACACACACACACACATTTTTTTACTCAACTAGTGGTATGTTTACTTGTTCTTCTGTTTCCCCAAACTGTTGCCAATTGGAGGGAATTATGAGTTTTGTTCTCCAATACTGTAAGTATGATGTTTTCCCACAATTTCAATATGTATTTACTGTGTAATTTGAATTATAAGTGAAGCCTTCTAAATTGCAGCCTACTATAACTTGTTCTCATGCTCTGGAGTAATTCCTAGGTGGAAACATCTACTTGCTTGTGATGGAGGAATAGCTCCTGACATAGTGACTGGTCAAGGAGATGGCGATGGTGGAATCTGTGCATTACTGATGTATATGATCCACAAAGATTGAATACACTGTTATTTTTTTAAAAAATAGCAATTTTCAGTCACTTGTGAGAGACTGTTGTTGGAAGTAAGAATTAAAGTGTTGCTGAAATATATAATTGCTTTTATTAAGGTTTGGAATAATTGTTGCTGATTCTTTTTTTTTTTTTTTTAAATTTTTTTAAAATTTTATTTACTCTTGTTAGTTATATATGACAGCAGAATGCAATTCAATTCATATTACACAAATAGAGCAAAAATTTTCATGATTCTGGCTGAACACAAAGTAGAATCACACCATTCATTTTTTCATATATGTACTTAGGGTAATGATGTCCATCTCATTCCACTGTCTTTCCTACAGTCATTCCCCTTCTCCCCTCCCTCCCCTTTGCTCTATCTAAAGTTCCCTCTATTCCTCCAATGCTCCCTGCCCCATCCATTATGAATCAGCATCCTTTTTTCAGAGAAGACATTCAGCATTTGGTTTTTTGGGATTGACTTACTTCACTTAGCATTATATTCTCCAACTACATCCATTTACCTGCAAATGCCATGATTTTATTCTCCTTTAATGCTGAGTAATATTCCATTGTGTGTGTGTATGTGTGTGTATATATATATATATTTTTTTTCTTTATCGGTTCATCTACTTAAAGGTATCTAGATTGGATCCACAATTTAGCTATTGTATATTGTGCTGCTATAAACATTGATGTGGCTGTGTCCCTGTAGTATGCTGTTTTTAAGTCCTTTGGTTATAGACCAAGGAGAGGGATAGCTGGGTCAAATTCCCAGTTTTCCCAGGAATCTCCATACTGCTTTCCATATTGGCTGCACCAATTTGCAGTCCCACCAGCAATCTAAGAGTGTGCCCTTTTCCCCACGTTCTCGCCAACACTTATTGTTGTTTGTATTCTTAACAGCTGCCAGTCTGACTGGAGTGAGATGAAATCTCAGAGTAGTTTTGACTTGCATTTCTCTAACTGCTAGAGATGTTGAACATTTTTTCATATATTTGTTGGTAGATTGTATATCATCTTCTGAGAAGAGTCTGTTCACTTTCTTGGCCCATTTATCGATTGTTTTTTTTTTTTTGGTATTAAGATTTTTGAGTTCTTTATATACCCTAGAGATTAGTGCTCTATGTGATGTGAAAGTGGTAAAAATTTGCTCCCATTATGTAGGCTCTCTATTCATTTCAATGATTGTTTCTTTTGCTGAAAAGAAAGTTTTGAATTTAAATCCATCCCATTTATCGATTATTAATTTTACTTCTTGTACTATAGGAGTCTTATTAAAAAGAAGTCGAGGCCTAATCCGACATGATGGAGATTTGGGCCTTTTTCTTCTATTAGATGCAGGGTCTCTGGTTTAATTCCTAGGTCCTTGATCCACTTTGAGTTGAGTTTTGTGCATGGTGAGAGATAGGGGTTTAATTTCATTTTGTTGCATATGGATTTCCAGTTTTCCCAGCACCATTTGTTGAAGAGGCTATATTTTCTCCAATATATGTTTTTGGCACCTTTGTCTAATATAATTGTATTTATGTGGGTTTGTCTCTGTGTCCTCTATTCTGTACCATTGTTCTACATGTCTATTTTGGTGCCCATACCATGCCATTTTTGTTACTGTTACACTGTAGTACAGTTTAAGGTCTGGTATAGTGATGTCACTTGCTTCACTCTTCTTGTTAAGGATTGCTTTAGGTGTAGCTCAGTGGTAGAGCGCTTGCCTTGCATACATGAGGCACTGGGTTTGATCCTCAACACCACATAAAAATAAATAAAGATATTGTTGCTGATTCTTTAGAAATCTAAGGCATAATGAATTCATGCTTCTACCCACATATACAGAGCCCTTACGGGACTCTACCCTGCAGCAAGCTGTTTGACATGCAGAGTTGCATCTAACAGGAGAAATGAAACTTCTGTGTATTCATTTATAAAACAAATAAGACAACAATAACTGTCATGTTTGTGGCAAATCGAGCACAGGAAAATGGATACTGGGAGCATGACAATGAACAGGAGAGTTTCATCTGCCTTCCCTGAAAACTATTAGACTGATAGGAAAAAGCAATTAGGTCGACCAGATGTCAAGACACCACTAAAACACAAAGAAAGGATGCTGATAAGTAATTGTGAGTCCCTGGGAGGTTTAATTTGAATGAAAAGTAGGAGATAACCCATAGGCAGAATGAAAAAGGATGGCGAGGGAAGCCTTGTATGTTGGAATTACACAGTCAGATGAGCATGTCAGACATGCAGGATCCTTCAAATGGGCAAAGCATCGCAAGAATTGCTAATTGTTTGGTTGGTGGCATACAGAGTAGCTTAGAATGGAAGGAAAAGCAAAGACATCAAGTCAATTTAACAAACAGTAACAATAATTTAATATTGTGTCAAACTTGAAGTTACTTAACTTTTCTACCTGAGTGTGCCATTCTATAAGCAGGGATAATTACATGGCCTCCCTTATTGGATTTAGGGCTGTTTAAACTATGTTAATATTTGTAAATCAATTAGAACAATGGAAAACATCAGAACTAAGATGCCAGTTATTATTACTGAAAGTCAGATTGCTGCTGCTGCTATGGAAACCATGCCCAAAATGTTGACCCAAGAGTCAAGTCGGGTTAAATCATATCATTAAAACAATACAAAAACAAACGCGGAGCGCCCCAATCCAATTAGGTAGCTCTAAACAGAAAGCCAATACTGTTTTAACACAGCAACCAAAATTAAATTTGCAGAAATGATAGAAATAAAAATGTAAAGTAGGAAAGAAACACTGTGTAATTTTGCAAAGAAGCTTTTGCTTTTCTTTTTTTTTTTTTTCTTTCTGAATAAAATTGCTACAAGACGCTTCATATCATGAGATCTTTAGACATCTGAAGCCAGTCATCCTTGGAGCTGTTTCTCTCCCCAGCCTTGCATTCCTGTCTATTTAGGAGGGAAGCTGCAGGTTAGCCACTGGGCGTGGTTGAGCTCCTGAGGCTGCAAGGTGGTCGTGTGCTCACGCACCATTCACTTTACATCTGGATACTTTTATTAACACTTGATTTTTAAAAAAGATTACTTATGACTTTAGAAGATTTGTGACCTTCAAAGGAAAGGATAGAATGCTTGTCCTAAGGCACATTTGGGGGCAAAGTTGTATTAATAACTAAACATGGGGATTAAAGAGTTTCCCGTTGGCTTAATCCTGAGCAAACCCAGCCCTGGCCTTGCGTGGTTCTTCAGGTCTTGGAGGGAGCGCTGTACATTGCAAACCTTTCTCTTCTATCACCCCTCTTTTCTGTACTGTCTCTTGGGCTCGTATCAGGAAGGGCATTTTCTACTCAAAGGCGACTTCAGGAACAAATAAGAAACTGATGTCACCTCTCATTTTAATTTGATTCCTCTAATTTCAGCATTTTTCCTCCAGCTCAGTTTGTAATTTACTCCAAGCTTAGTGCAATTTTCCCAGCTTCAAAATCAATGGGTTCCTATCTTGCTTGTTTAAGTTTCAAATGGCTTCAATGTGTGAGGGATATGACATGGTAATTACAAACACAAACACTAAAACTGCATTATCACAGCTTCGTTTCTACATCTCAGTTATTATCCTTTCTTTTCAACATTTCTGTACATTGATTTTTCTCATGGATTTTCAAATACAATGATAATACAATAACCTAATGATGTTGTTTTGGGGATTAAATTAGTGAATACTTTTAAATAGTTTACAGCAGTGCATGGCCTAGAATAAGTGCTCGTTTTGAAAGTTACAAAGGAATAGAGAGCTCTAAGGGAAGGATTAATTTGAAGAATGATTTTCAGCAATCACTGTGCTTTGAGAGAGCTCTGGGTGGAGGAGGAGGCCGCCATGTGACCCCAGGGTGAGTCCGGGAAACCCTGAAGCTCAGTGTGGGGGATTCCTCCTTGGTGTGTAAGCAGTAGGCCACTGGGAGGCACTGACCGGGTTGTTCTCCTCTTTCTTCTTTGTTTTTAATCCAGAGAGATACAGGACCACATCACCGACTTAGGCGTTAGTACAGAATGATTTGTAAACTTGATGGGGGGTGAAACAAGTGGAAAGCAGGAGATCACCTGGGAGGTGACCAGAACACTGTCTGAAGGTGAGGTTTATTAGGTTTAGTAGTAGAAACGGGAAGGGAGAGAGCTGGTATGTGTGGATGATGAAGAATATTTGTCAACCAATATTTTTCTGGAGTGGAAAGGAAAAGCTTTCAGAGGCTGCCTTGAATCCAAAAAACTTTATTGACTTCGTAGAAAAAGCAAAATAAGTGTACTAAACAGAGATTTAAAAAAATTAAAAACATGGGAGGGAGAAGAGTTCCCATATATCAGTTACCACATAAATGTAATGTGGATACCCACTAATGCACAGGCAGAAAGTCAGGAAAGTCAGAAATGCCTAAGGCTGAAATTTTTTAGAGACCTTTCCATCTTTGTCAAATTGCCCTTACTGATCTTTGTACATCTGCCAAATACTGTCAAGTTTTAATAAAAATCTCAATTGTATTTTTTCATTGAATTGCATTAAGTTTTTAATTTAGGGTGGATACAACTGATATATTTAAAATATTAATTTTCTTATGTGAGATTATATTCTTCCTATTCATATGCTCAGAATTTATTTCATATTATTTATCAAATATTTATTATTTTGTTTCTCTATATTCCATATTTAGTTCATTCTTGATTATTGTGTTATTTCGCTTTAAGTTACGATCCTTTGTGCATTCAGTTTCTTCAGAAGTGCTATGGTTTCAATCTCTACTGTCCCCTGAAAAGTTCCTGTGTTAATGCAGGGATGCTCAGAGGTTAAATAATAAGATTATGAGCTGTAACCTCATCAGTGGGTTGATAACTTTCATGGATTAATAATTTAAGTGGCATCAGAAAACGTGGGTGTTTCCTGGAGATCTCTAGCAAAGAAAAAACTTGTTTTGTTCCAGTTCACATCGGTGGAGGGCTGCTGGGAGCAGGCACTGAAGGGTGTGCTGTTCAAGATCTTTCCAGGACTGAGGTTGTTTCTAAACGCTCCCTTCTGCTGCGGCTGCCCAGTCTGCTCTGGCCTCAGATAACAGCGTCATGCCCTGGACCTGAGGCTTGCTACTGCCGGGGAGTGTGTCATCCTCGGCTGTGGCTCTAAACCCTGTGTGTACTCTCTCCCCATCCTTCATCCATTCCCAATAAGCAAATGCAGCAGAAAGAACTGTATTTATTAAGTTGAAATCTTAAAAACCAACATGGCATCCTCAAAAATTGCCACTGCTTAGAATTTTAGAATCATCTTTAGTCCTTTGGGAATTTCAGAGTTGTTTTTCTGGTTTATCAACATTGGGAGGAACCAAGAAAATAAGAACAGGAAAGTCTAGCACATTCAGTTTGGTCTTTACAACCATATGAAAAGAGATAGATTACATAGAGATAGTTGTATATATGTATACTACTTATACAAATACATAAAGGGAAATTGAAAAGATCAAACAGAAGTCTACATACCTGTGTACTAAAATACAGTGTTCAGCCGAGCATCTGTGCAGGGATAGTGGGAGTCTGGTCCTGTGTTCCCCTGTCTCTTTCTGCCTCTGCTCCTTCCAGTCCCAGATCCCATAACCTACAACAGAAATGGTCAGCAAAAATACTTTCAAGTGCTTAAGTAAGAACAACCCTTGAAACAGTGATATGAATTCTTACATTTTTAAAATAATTACTGTTTTTAATCAATTAAGCTATTAGGTAAAAGTAAATATAAGCAGATTTGTTCATGTTTTTAAAACAATACACTTACATTCCATAACCCAAGAAAGACGCTTTTTGCATTTTATCACTGTGTCTGTTTCTTCCTTAAACAAGGGCACTTAAAAAACAAAACAAAACAAAAATCCCTTACTCTTAATTGATACATATTAGTTGTAAATGTTTATGAGGTACAGTGTGGTAATTTAGCACATGTATGAATTTATGATGATCAGATCAGTGTCATTAACATTTCCAGCTCCTTAGACATTTGTCATTTCTTTGTTTTTGTAATATGACTACAGTTTACAACTTATATATTTTATCAGGGCAACTTTGGATAGATACCTCTGACCCAAAGATTTCAGATGCTCTTGCATGATTTAGTATTTTTAGTAAATTCACAGGAAGGATAGTTTGAATTTTACTTATTTCTCACCAAAGCACTGAAAATATTTGAGAGAATTCGCAGCCTGTGGACCACATCCTGAGCTGTAGGGGTGTGTGCAGACCCAACAGGCTATGTGTGTTCTCAGCCCACATGGTCGGTTCAGCTGGGCCCACAGAAGCCAAGACTGGAGATATTGCAATGAGAGTTGCGGGTTTTTTTCTGTTTACAGGAAACACATGTCTTGGAAATTCAGGTGATTACAAGGAGTCAAACCAAAATCCCCAATCACATTTCTGGCTCTATAATGTGAAATATCATTTTCTAGTCACAACACTTTTTATACAAGTCACCACCAAAGCCATGAGTACCCATTATGAAGTACACATGCACTATTTTATTCATTTAGTAACTGGGTGCAGTATTTTTACTGCCTCAGTGATAAACACTGATGATACTCTGTTCTCCTTGCCTAGTTCTTGATAAGGCATTTAATATTAAAAATTAAATGACTTAATCTAGGTATAGGTGTTGCATCCATACTTTTTGGTAGCTATTCTCATAAATGCAATTTGTGCCTTGACTCGTCATGTGGTTTATTAATAAAAGGAGACTTGTCAAGTGTTTTTACTTAAGGATATTTGTTGATGACTATGAAGACATTCCATTTCAGCATCAGGGTGTCAATTCTTAAAACATTCATAGTCTGTATAATTTAATGAAACAAAGTACACTTTCATTTGAGCAAATGTATTCATTATTTTTGCCTAGGAAAATGTAGAGAAGAGTTTTATTTAATTTTTGTGTACCTAATCTAGGAAATCAACACTATTGCAAACCATTTCTTGGGGAAACATATATTAGCAGGCAAAAACAAAAGAATCACTATATCTGGTTCTAATCTTCTTACTAAATGCTGAAATAGTTTGTAAAGGTTGATTTTTTAAAAGTTTATCTGGTGTAATCATGTTGCATTTTTTAAATATTGGCATATAAAGGCTCCAAAATTTTGTAAATTTCTTAGACCAACAAATAACAATAATTACAAATTATTTATGATTACTTACTTCTTCAATGATACATAAAGTTATAACTTTTTATCTCCTTTGCATCTCTGAAAATCTACCTTAAGGACAAATCTATATATTTAATGTAAAGTAGAAATAGTCTGCTGAACACTTTCAGACTCTAATAATGTCTATATGAAAAACATTTTTGAATGGTAGCTCTGGTAAGAATTTCTGCTTTTTCCCAGTACTGAACAAATCTGAACAAGATAAAGTCAACCAATAGTTTATTGGGAAAGATTATAAAACATTAACTGGAGATCAAAGTCAAATGCAATGAATTCCATAAGAGTTGAGCACAGTGTAGGTTTATTCTAAAGAATAATTATTGAAAATAATTCTTCTTATTTTAGACATGAGTAATAAGACATAAATCATGGTCTCCTCTCTGTACATCTGTTATTTAATTGTCTATTAAATGTCTAGTATATTGCAATTTAGATTGGACACAATATGATATGGGAATAGGATGAACTACAGAGATGATCCCAAAAGACAGGCTTTGAAGCAGCAAGACATTTTAGTATATTGTTGGCTCAACTTAGTTTGGGGCTCTTTGGCAGATTACTTGAGTTAAATGGATCAGTCACATTTACCCTTCCCTGTCTCTGCTGAATTTCCTGGTCCTGGGTGAAGGCTGCATCTCGGTGTCAAGAGCTACCCTGACACCCTCTCTGGTGGGCATCCCACCTCATTTCCCTGCAGTGGCACCAGCACAGATGTTCCATCCAGACTCCAATGCAAAGCCAATCACAGTTAACTTCTTTTTTAATATAAGTAAGGCTGTCAGGTTTGGGGTTTTTTTTAGATGCCTGAGCTCATTAGATATCAACAGCTCTGGGATGCCTATGTCTTAACCAAAAGATGTTGACATCTGCCTGCCTCCCTAGAGTGCTCAGTCTAATTAAAGGTTGATCCTAATACCTGTTCTGACCCCTTCTCAGCAACTGCCATCTGCTATCCTGAAAAGCACTAGGGATCATTCTTCTGCCTCTATCTATTGCTATATTTTTCCTCTTAGAAGAAGAATTAAAAGAAAGGAGAAAAGCAAAAGTAAAAGGGGCTCCTAATGGCTGTGTAAACATGAATGTGAGGTAGTTTTTAACTTTCAAAAATAATTGAAAACTAAAACAGCCACAAAGAAAATGACATAAACTAATGGACAGCTTGAGGCCAATGCTGGTATATATACCCCCAGATAGAGCTGTATTAGCAGCCAAGAACTCACAGCATGTGCCTCAGAATGCTCCTATGTTAATTGAGCAGAATGAGTGTCACCCCACCACCTCCCCTTACATCAACCACTACGCTGAACGTGATGGAAGCCACGTTCCTGCTCTTGGTATACCGACCACCTAAGTATTTATCTGTGTGGTGTACCTTGGTTTTGCCAATTTCAGGAATTGGTATGAGAAACTTAACTATGCATTGTTGTTTTTAACCTGGATTTTTTTATTCACATGAGGATTTTGAGATTTATCTGTGTAGCTACAGTTCAGATATTTTTCAAGGCTGCCCAGTATTTAATTGTCTAAATAAATTGCAATGTATGGATCTGAGACCTTTATTAATAATGCCTTTATGAACATTGGTATACATGGTGCACATTTTTCTGGTAGGTATAAAACCAAGAGTGGAGTTGCAAAATTCTGTGTAAATTTCAAGAAAATTCTAGGATTCTAGACAGCTACGCAGTCTCCAAATGTATGCACTCAGACTTTTTCCTCCAACAGAATATGAAACCCTTTGCTCCACAGCTTAGCCAATATGTGCTGTAGGCAGTAGTTTTGCTTTTTCTTTCCTCTTATTGGAGTAAAATAATGTCTCGTTGAGCTTCACATCAGATTTCCCAGGTGCAGGGAGACTGAGCACGTTCACAGGATAGTTGGGCGTGTGCACGGCTCCTTTTTATAAGTGCCTATTCTGGTACCTGCTTGCCCTTTTTTAACCCAGATTGTTTTTCTTTTTCTTCTGTATTTCTAAGAATTCTTTGCACACCCTGGATCTGTGCCACTTGACAGTCATGTGCATAGCAGTATCTTCTAATCACTGGCTCGATTTTTAATTCTCAGAGTATTTTTTCCTGACACAAAACATAATTCTTACTTAAATTTATTACACATTTTCTCTTCTAATTATGTTTTTGTGTTTTATTTTGTCCCTAACTTGAGATTACTGATGTATTAGTATCCTATTATTTTTTCTGAAAGCTTCAATTATGGAACTGTCACATTCCAGTCAAGAACACACCTGATTTCTAAGCCTGAAAATATATGACATTGAGTGGGCAAAAAAAGAGGAAGGTAAATTAAAAGGCAGAAATGCTGTTTGACTAGGCATCGCAGTGGTTGGTTAAACAGAGGTGCTCTTTTTTACATCAAAAGATGAAACTGATCTTGCGGTATCCTGTGCAGAGGACAATTCTCATTTTGTGGTTGTTTGATTTATTCAGTGATCCCAGAGCTGTTGGTTAGCAAGTCCTCCCTGTTGCTGCAAACCAAGTGCTTCGTTTTGTTATCAACAAAGTATCCTATGTGTGCCGCTGTGTTTATTCTACTCCTTTGGTCTGTTTGCCCCGTTCTGCGGTGTCTTAGTTACTGTGCCTTTTAATTAGCATTGGCACTCCACATAGCAAGGCTTCTAATTTGCTGTTCGATCTAGTTTCAATCCTTTGAACTTGTTGGTTCGTAACCTAATGGATGATCACCTTCTCTCCCATTCTTTGGAAGTCTGAGAATCACATAGACTATGCAATCCTCCTGTACCATGTATAGAGGTCTATTTAATCAGCTTCATCAATCATGTTGTTCAAACACTGTACATATGTAACTCATATATGTATTACTTTTCCTGAAAATACTGAAATCTTTAAAATGTTATCATAAATTTTTCTATTTTTTGACAATTTTGTTTTATAATTTTGAGGCTTCTTTGTGCATACTCACAAAGGCAGAATAAAACACTCATTCTTCTCAATTAATATGTATTTCAAACAGTCTCTGTCTCTAATAACATATTTTACCTTATTGTGAACTTTGATGATATAATTGCAATAACTTTTTTGTTAAACTTTATGCTCTCCTCTATTTCTTGGTGCTTTGGAGTCTTGGTGGCATACCATCAGAAAGTAGAAGCCAAGCTCCTAAAAGATGTCTCTACCCTGTCCCCTTACTGTAGTTCCCTGCCCACTGCCCTGGGCCCTTGAAGCAGTAATTCAGACAGGTTCTTGCCTTCACTAGAGATAAAATCCAACCCAGACAGTAAAGAATTATGTTTATTTAGGGTTTATTAGGATTGCAATCTGAAGGATGCAAAATTCAAGCTGTCTTTAAAGTGTGCTCTCGGGTTCTACAAGGTGGCAACTCTTTTCATAGATTGAAGTGCAATGTGGGTTGCTAGTTCCATCTCTGACTTGTCAAGAATTGTTGCTGGTTCATCAGAGGTCGAACTGAACCCCTCTTGTAAGAAAGGCCTTGGGCACAGCCTCAGGCAGCAAAGGTTTGGTTTCACCAACAGTGACACTGGTGAATTGCTTTCTAGAAGCTGCAGTTGGACCCATTTCATAGGGTCAGCATGTACAGTGTGGTGTGTGCAGACAGCCAGTTCAAATGCTCAGCTGCGGGTGTTCCAGGGCTCCTGGCTCCATTTTATGTGCCCAGAACCAACCCTACAACCCTACTTGACTGTCTTCCCCAACACTGCAGGGGCATCGTACTTGACATTCTCTCCGACTAAAATCCTCTTTCCTGGTGTTTGAATCACTCCTTCTCTTGCTTCCGCTAATGCTGTGCTCAGTATCCCCCTGGGCCAGCCTTCCCCTGACACGCCTGGAGCTCCCTTCTCTCTCCCTGTCCCACAGTTCTTTTCACAACCCCAGCACTCTGCAAAAGGCTGTCCTCAGAAGTACTCCTGGGTGGCTGTCATCGGCCCATGGAGGGAAAGTTCCCAAGACAGGAGTGCTGTTTCCATAGGCACAGGAACTTGGTTTTCGTGGTTATTAATGCTTTTCTTTTCTTAACTACTATGTCTACAGAATCTACGATTCTCAAATATGATTTGAATAAATGAGAGGTGTATGTGGTATTGAAAGATACTGAAACTCCCTTCTGTATTGAAGATATAGCTAAAACTAATTTCATCCGTTGAATAAAGTTGACACATTGTAATAACTACTTTTCACAAAGAAACAAATGTGTTTTGTTGTACCATGTTCCTTTGTTCAGAGGACAAAAATCCGGGACTAGGCAAGTTAAAAATTTTCATAGATTAAACCTGCAATAACTATCAGGTGGACACAATATCTTTATTTATTTATTTTATATGGTGCTCAGGATCGAACCCAGTGCCTCACCGTGCATGTGAGGCAAGCACTCAACCACTAAGCTACAACGCCAGCCCCCTGTGTTTGTTATTCTGATATGTTCATCTGACACATGATAGTTATGAATAAGAATCTAATCCTTTACCCAGAGACATCATCTATAGAGTATCTTGCTTTCAGAAAGGAACCAATAGAAGCCTCTCAGATGGACCAATTTCTTCTGTGTATTTTTGAAACCTCGGGAGACAAAGTAAGTTTCTAGTTATAGTGCCAGGGACTCTCAGGTTTGACAGCTCCTATCATCAGAAATTCTTTCAAGTTTCTACCCAAAATCCTGTTTGAAGTGCAAGGTTCATTAGGTCAACAGCTTGTGATGGAACAGGCCCATTAAATCCAACTTTTGAGTAAGTTAAAGCTTGTGAATGAGTCCTAGCTAAATAATGTAATTACAGGTATGAACTAAAGCCAAGAAATCTACCATCTACTACTCAGTGAGTCTTAAATGCAAAAAGGATGTCCTTTGTGTAAAATCACCTTGAAAAGGAAAAGGCACCAAGTGGAAGAGATTGCCCTTTGGTAAAAGGGTTTTCATCAGATGGAAGGGGATGAAGAGGGGTTTAACTACAGCCAGCCGGTGTGTGCAGGGTGTGTACAACTGCAGGTCCCTGGGATTTCTGGAGTCCTGGCAGAAACGTGGAGTGTTCTATGAGGAGAATCTGAGGTGCACCCAGAAATTAGTTTGGTGAGATGATTGGCATGTTTAGAAGAGGAATCTGAATGACAAGGTGAAATTAGCTAATACCCTGAAATAGAGTTTGTGCACCATCCAGAAATCAAGATGGAGCATGCAGGGAAATCATCTGCTAAGGGACAGACACCAGGGAAAGAGAGTCCTCTTGCAAGAAATAAGTTCTGCTGCTAATCAGCCAATGGACTTTGCAACTTCAGCAGCCCTTGTGGAACCATGAATTGAACAGCCCGTCTTCTTCCCCAGACTGCTTGGGAAGGTCATTCATTTCTGTCCTATTTTCAATGGGATGCTAATAAAAATTAGGTACCTAATTTTATTCACAAGGTTCTCTTTCATGCACCCAAAGATTTTATATTTATCATTTACAAGCAAAATAAAACCTACTCCTTTATAATTTTTTTTTCTTCCTGGGAGTGATTTTCAGGGCTCAAGCAGTTATTTTGCTGCTCATCTCTGGAATGTCTCCAACACATTCACAGAAGATGCCAGTTATAGGGCCTGAAGCAGATCATAGCACACCAATAAAAACTAGTTTGATAAAAAAGGACAAAGGGGTGATTTCCTCATGCTTCTTCTCATTTTATACTCCTCTTGTAGAGGTGGCGTTAAATGCCCTGACTCATATTTAATTTGACTTCACAATAACACAAAATGACACTTGAAAATTCTTCATACCAAGGCCCTTTTTGGTTACCTTTCTCTTCTTTAAAAGCAAAATATTTTGAAATCTGCAATTAAGTGATTCTTTTCCTACTTGAAGCTTTAAAATTCAATTAGAGATCAAATGAAATAGAACTAGAACACAGCCATGATAAATTAATTTTATTTTCCCAATAAATTATGTTTATGTTTTAATCACTTTACTATGAGACTGTCTTTAGACTTTGAAATATCAAAAATAATTTGAGACCACAAATGGAAATTTAAAAACCTTACACAAAATACCTGACTAACAGCCTTCAAAATGATCAAGGTCATGTAAAACAAAAAGATACTAAGACACTGTTCCAGGTCACAGGACACCAAGGACATAGGACAAGTGAAGTCACCTAGGAATTGTGGATTGGGTCCCTGAACAGCACAATTAAAAGCTGGAGAAATCTGGACAGAATTTGCAGTTTACTTTAGTAGTTTTACCAACTACCTTGGAATTTCACCCATGTTTATGTTCATGTCTTAGTTTTGAACAATGTGCCTTGTGTACATTAGCAGAAGCTGGGTAAAGTATGGAGACACTTGCTACATCATTTTTGAAACTGTTTATAAACCTAAAGTTATTCCAGGAAAATAAAAAAGAAAAGAATAACTTAAGGACCTCAATCTAGTACACAGTTTATTATGATAAGTCCTTAAAAGTCCGTCTTAGTGTAAAACTTTTCTTTTTTCTCCACTTCCTCTCCAGTATTTATTATTGTTTGTGTACTTGATGGCTACCATTCTAACTGGAGTGCAATGAAGATTTGGTATAGTTTTGATTTCCATTATTCTACTTGATAATGATGTTGAATATTTTTAAATCCTGGGGTACATTTGAGTCTTTGATTCAAGTAGTATCTCTTTTATGTTTTATGAGGTAAACCAAAATTTGGGACATAAATCTTTACTAGTGTTATATTTTTTGTTGGATTGTTCCCTTTACCATTACGAAATGGCCTTTTAAGAGATTTTTGATTCGTTTTGACTTGAAGTCTGCTTTGTCAGATATAAGAGTAGCTACTTCTTATTGTTTTCAGTCTTCATTTACAAGGTGGCCAATTTAGATCCTTTCACTTTCAACCAATGGCTCTTTGTCTATAATGTTAGTCCCTTGCAAACAACATAGGTTTCAGTCTTTAAAAAAAAAAAATCCATTCTGTCTGCCAGCCTGCCTATGTCTTTTAATTATAGAGTGAGACCATTTACATTCATCATTATTATAAAGAGATGTTTAATAATTCCAGCCGTTTTGGCTTATTTATAACATTTAATTTGGTCCTATTTCTCATTTGCTTAGATTTGCTCAGCTAGTCTTCAAAAGAGAATTGTTCTCTTTTTTTTTGTTTGGCTTTGATTTCTTCTCTGTATGGTATTTCACACTATTGATGGGACTATAAGTTAGTACAACCACTATGAAAATCAGTATGAATCTTCCTCAAAAGGCTAGGAATGGACGCACCATGTGATCCAGCTATGCTTCTCCTTAGTACTTATTCTATAGAATTCAAGTCAGCATACAATAGCAATATATGCATACCCATGTGTGTAGCAGCACAATTCACAGTAGCCATACCATGGAACCAAATTGGGTGTCTACCAATGGATCAATGGATAAAGAAAATGGTATATGTACAGTTGAGTTTTATTCAGCCATATAGGAGAGTGAAATTTTGTATTTGCAGGAAAATGGATGAAAGTTGAGAACATTGTGTTAACCAAAATAAGCCAAAATCAAAAAAACTAAGGCTTTTCTCTCATGTGTAGAAACTAGAGAGTAAAAAGGAAAATAAAGGTGGTGTTGGGTGGGGGTAGGGGTGGATCTCATGAAAATCAGAGGGAGATGGGTAGTGTAAAGGAAAGGGACCAAAAGGAGGGAGGAAGAGTGGAAAAGGCTAAATTCAGGGGAATGATATTGGACTAATTGTATTGTTATATTGTGTGCAAGCATGAACATTTACCAACAAATCCCACCATGATACATAATTATAATGCACCAATAAAATGTGGAAAATAAATGAAAAAAAAAAGTCCATCTTAGCCAGGGGCAGTGGCACATACTTGTAATCCCAGTGGCTGGGGAGACTGAGATAGGAAGATCACAAGTTCAAGGCCAGCCTCAACAACTTAACAAAGCCTTTAGCAACTTACTGAGACCCTCTCTCAAAATAAAAAAAATAAAAAGGCCTGGGTATGTGGCTCACTGGTAAATCAACCCTGGATTAAATCCCCGTACTGAAAGAATAAATAGATAAATAAATAAAGTCAGTCTTCTCAAAATGGGAATGCTTGTGTTTTCTGGCTCATGTTTAGCTGACTCCAAAATAGAAACTAACTATGGTAATACCAGATGTGGCACTGTAGTCACTAGATAGCTCTGTGTGCATTTCTGGAGTATCAAAGGCTTCATTTGACATGAGCTGTGAGCAGTGAATGGAAAAAGGGTATCACCTTTGTTAATACAGATACAGATATTGCTGATCGATACAGACATATTGCTTATACATATGTTGCATATATATGCTTCCCCCTCCCCTTCATCAGCTCAGGCTACCACAGCAAAGTGCCCTACAGCAGGTGACCTGAGGCACAAAACTTTACTTTTTCACAATTGTGCAGCACGCAAGGCTGAGATCTGGGTGCCAGTGTGATTGGGTTCTGTGATGGCCTCTTCCTGGCTTAGGGACAACTGCCTTCTCACTGAGTGCACACAGGGCCTCTCTGTGAGCGAGCGGGGAAAGAGAGGAAGCAAATGCCCTGGGGTCTTCTCAAGAGAACTCTGCTTCCACCATCAAGGCCCACCCCTCGTGATTCCATCCAGCCCGGATTATCTCCCAAAGGCCCATCTCCAAAGACTATCTCACCAGGAGTTAGGGCTTCAGTAGGTGAATTTGGGGGGGCATAGTTCAGTTCAGCACCCAAAACCCAAGAGTTTCAGATCAGACTGTAGACTCCTTTCCAATCATATGCTAGACGTTTTCTGCAGGCTATCTATCTCTTGTAATCCTGAAAGAGTGACTTCATGATGGAGTTTGATCTTAGTTTATAGATGAGGAAGTTAAGTCTTAGAGTCGTTAAAATAACTTCTGTGAGGCAAGGCCTTTAAAGAATAACAGAACTTACAGTGAAATTGAGTTTTTCTCTGTTCTTGGACATTATAGCATAAAATCCTCAGCTCTAAAACAAGGCTTCAAACTGTATTAGAGAATGAGTGAAAAGACTTGCTCTCTATATGTTACTTCATGGTATATTGTGGAGAGAGTCATTTTTGGAAGGAATTGCATTTTATTTTACTCTGTATTGGAACATGTAAATATGAATAGCTATATTAATTAACAATACCTGAAGTATCCTAAGATATTAGCAGGAATTAATATTTATATTGAATGTAATATTTAAAGAGTTTTTCTACTGATATCATGTATATAATAGTTCCCATAACTTATGGAATCTTTGAAAACTTTAAAAATATATTTGGTACAAGTCCACTTTTACCATATAGTATATGTAAACACACTGCCATGTGTAATATGTGCATACACATGCAGGGTGTGTAGATGGTTTTGGATACTATGAAAAGCCAGCTGCTCAGAGTATCCTGTCTGTTTGTAACACTTATGTTTATTGGTGACTCTGTGTGCACTGTGGGATTAACTTAATATGCTTAATTTCTTTTTCACTTCACAATAATCGTATAATATAGACATTGTTTTCCCCAAACTAATGGAAGGACACCTGCTTAGAGAGCTCAGTGACTTGCCCATTGTGGCTCTCACATGGGGCTGAGTTGACTTGGAATTCCAAGTCCCGTCTTTCAGTGGCAATGTTCACGTCTGGAAGATCCTTACTACAATTTCTGTTTATCTTTTAAAACTCTCAGGTGATCCTCTAATTTTTCTGGATGGAGAATGCTTGCATCTGAATATTCTGGCTCTGAATATTTGTTAGGCTTTTGCCTCGTTAGGTGTTCACCAGGTAGAGTTTTGTCATGAGCAGAAAATCGCACCTGCTCTGTAAGCAAAATGAGCAGATCCTCGTGGCAACCTTCTGTGCCCCGAACACGGGTCCCCCTTGCCACATCCTCCCTGCTTCTCTTGGGGAGCTCTCCTTTGTTAGCTGGACACTGAGTAATCTGAGAATGCACAGCTAGCCAGGATGTAAATCCAAGCCTGTCTGATCCCAAAACTTTAAGGATTTTCCACTATGCCACGCTATTTCTTCTAAGTTCACATTTTCTAAATGTCACTATTTAAAACATAAATATGTTTTTAAATTTAAAGTCAGAATTCTCCAACACCAAATAAAAATCGATATAGAATTGAGTTCATTGAAGCTAAAAAACCACATGCTAAGATCATAGCCCAATCACATTGATATATTCTTTGCTATTGTTTTACTTAGGGAGTGGGGATCACTAAGGGACCAAAAGATGTAGCATGTGCTGAGCACAAGCGTGGGAAGAACACCCAGAGCTTCAAAGTAGCTCCTCATTTCCATGTACACAGAGGGAAAGCACTCGAGAGGGAAGGCACATCCATTGGATCTTAAGCAGAGATGGACAAACATATTCCCATGCAGGAACCTCTGGGTTGTCCTGGACATGCACCTCCAGGCTCCCAGGTCTAAGAAAGACAGCAAGAGCCGTCAAGTGCACGTGCTGTTATTTTGCTTATTCTGCTTTACAATGAGAAGTCTCTATCGACTGCACTAAAAGTGCCTTTTACCAAGAAAGATGCTGTCTGTTAGCAAAGAAGCCATGCACCCCAGAATCAGTCAACAGAATTGCAGTATTCATCCTCTTCTAACGCAAAGTGTACTGTGACAACTTTGCAATTTAAATAAAGACAGAGAAGGTAAATATAGTGACCTAAGTTTCTGAAATTTCCTTTTACAAATTTCCTGTGGCTGTGGAGAGATTTCACTCCAGCAAACAATGGATACATTTTGAAATTTAAAAGTTGTGGCCAGTTTGCATTCCCAGACCTGTTTCATTACTAGAATAAAATACTGTACTGCCTTGCCTCTGAAAGGCCTGTGGAGGGCATGTGATAGGTGAGAACCCTGTGACAGATGATGGAAACTTCCAAGAGTGATTAGTTCATAACTTAAAGGCAATTTCCAGAAATAACGGTTTCTGTTTGTGCAATTATTAGTCATTTTTTTAACCAAAGTGTAAAGACATACAGTTGTGTTTTCCAATCTTGCATTATCTCTATCTTAAAATGAAGTTAATAATACTTACTTTATCTACTAGTTATGATGATTAAATGTGTATATAAATTCTGAAACTTATTGTACATACTAAGTACTTAATAAAATTATAGTTACTAAATAAGTTTAAAAGAGTGAGATAGATGTGCCCATTATAAAAACAAATTGCTTTCTCTTTCCTAAATTAACATATGGGCATCTGTTTTAAAAAAAAGCCTAAAATCCTACAAGATAAGTTAATTTTTAAATGCAAGTTTTTTTTTTTTTTCCTCCAGAGGTAGAAAATGGAGCCATACAGAAGTGCTTCACTTAAGCTTATTGAGCTGCTACTGCACTGGCACAGAAAACAAAATCATCTGTCCTGAGGATAGTGGGAATAAAGGTTGTATATGGTCTTGAAACACTGGGGATTTACTTACACTGAAAACTACTGAAATGAACACATTGACAACCTCATTACACAAAGAAATTTTTTATAAGAAATATTGTATTTTAAAATTTTGCTGCAATTGTAATTAGTAACATACTTATTATTCAAAGACAAAGTTACTCTATAAAGTAAGTGTGCTTTTAAAAATTTATTCCCAGTGGATTAATTGAATAGATGAACCTCTTGGTGCCACTAAGAGCATATAAAAAGGAGAGATAATGGGATTCTTTTATTTATTTTCAGATTTTCAGACGATGCTGGCTGGTTTTCAAGAAGGCTTCCAGCAAAGGACCCAGAAGGTTAGAAAAATTTCCAGATGAAAAGGCAGCTTATTTCAGAAACTTTCATAAGGTGAGTCAGAGTCCTGGGAGTCCCTGGGAGAATAGCTGCACCCTTGACAACTAGTGGAGATATTTCCTTGATAGATGAAAGCTGCAGAGGCAAAGATTCATGGTCAAGATAAAGCCCCTGTTCTGATAAAACTCAAAAGTTACGTTTCTTCTTTATTGTAATCATCTGTTGTAAATGCCAGGGGTAACTCTGCAAATGAAAGACTCCTTTTTATTGCTGCTTTGCAAAATGAGATGACTCATAACTCAACCAGATCATTTTCTAAGGTGCTGAGTAGGCATTTTCCCCCTGTTCAGGTTAACTGAGCATTTGTTACTTTGATTTAAACCCTGGGCAATATTTAGGAGATAAAATTTTGAGGCTAGTTTTAGCAGTGCTAATGATATTGTTAATGTGCATGGCACTTGGTGTTTAGTCAGCTCCTTAACAAGAAAACGATCATCCAAAGTGCTGAGATGTAGAAATGTGCCATAAATTCCAGGAGTAAAATATCAATTTCCTAAGAATTAAAGAATGTAAAATATAACCCCAAGTAATAATTCATATGCTACCTAAAGTTATCTTTGGGGATCACATCAAAACACAGTTCAGTATTTTGCAGCAATATGGAGGATTCCTGATCAGAACTGAGAACTGTAAAACAGTATTGCTGGTTGTAGGTGCTCGGGAAAGCTCAGTAAAGATTCTAATCTGTCTTTGGTGCTGAGCTAGAGAAATTTACTGGTTGATGTCATGAATGGGTGGAATTTTATTTTATATGTTATACGTTTTAATTTCTCCTTTTATTAACAGAAGATTATTTATAGTAATATACTAACAAATTCTATTACACAAATAGCTAACAGACACATACATTATATCTGAACCCAATCAGAGAGATTAGAATTTGAATTTCAGTAACTGTATGAGCTATTCTATGTATTAATGGAAATATACTATCAAAAAAATGCAAGTTCAAGTCCCTATTCACTTACTAGCTCCTGGACATTTGATTTTCTCACAAGTGGATGGATTTTAGAATTATTATATTACATGTCTCTAAGGGTTATGGAATTCTGATAGCATAAAAGAGCTAACAATTCTTCTTTATTTATTTATTTATTTATTTTTATTGGTTGTTCAAAACATTACAAAGCTCTTGACATATCATGTTTCATACATTAGATTCAAGTGGGTTATGAACTCCCATTTTTACCCCAAATACAGATTGCAGAATCACATCGGTTACACATCCGCATTTTTACATAATGCCATATAAGTAACTGTTGTATTATGCTACCTTTCCTATCCTCTACTATCCCCCCTCCCCTCCCCTCCCATCTTCTCTCTCTACCCCATCTACTGTAATTCATTTCCCTCCATGTTTGTTATCCCATTCCCCTCACAACCTCTTATATGTAATTTTGTATAACAATGAGGGTCTCCCTCCATTTCCATGCAATTTCCCTTTTGTCTCCCTTTCCCTCCTACCTCATGTCTCTGTTTAATGTTAATCTTTTTCTCCTGCTCTTCCTCCCTGCTCTATTCTTAGTTGCTCTCATTATATCAAAGAAGACATTTGGCATTTGTTTTTTTAGGGATTGGCTAGCTTCACTTAGCATAATCTGCTCTACTGCCATCCATTTCCCTGCAAATTCCACGATTTTATCATTTTTTAGTGCTGCGTGATACTCCATGGTGTATAAATGCCACTTTTTTTCATCCATTCACCTATTGAAGGGCATCTGGGTTGGTTCCACAGTCTAGCTATTGTGAATTGTGCTGCTATGAACATCGATGTGGCAGTATCCCTGTAGTGCACTCTTTTAAGGTCTTCAGGGAAAAGTCTGAGAAGGGCAATAGCTGGGTCAAATGGTGGTTCCATTCCCAGCTTTCCCACGAATCTCCAAACTGTTTTCCAAATTGGCCGCACCAATTTGCAGTCCCACCAGCAATGTACAAGTGTACCCTTTTCCCCACATCCTCGCCAGCACCTGTTGTTTTTTGACGTCAGAATGGCTGCCAATCTTACTGGAGTGAGATGGTATCTTAGGGTGGTTTTGATTTGCATTTCTCTGACTGCTAGAGATGGTGAGCATTTTTTCATGTACTTGTTGATTGATTGTATGTCCTCCTCTGAGAAGTGTCTGTTCAGGTCCTTGGCCCATTTGTTGATTGGGTTATTTGTTATCTTATTGTCTAATTTTTTGAGTTCTTTGTATACTCTGGATATTAGGGCTCTATCTGAAGTGGGAGGAGTAAAAATTTGTTCCCAGGATGTAGGCTCCCTATTTACCTCTCTTATTGTTTCTCTTGCTGAGAAAGAACTTTTTAGTTTAAGTGGGTCCCATTTGTTGATTCTTGTTATTAACTCTTGTGCTATGGGTGTCCTATTAAGGAATTTGGAGCCCGACCCCACAATATGTAGATCGTAGCCAACTTTTTCTTCTATCAGACGCAGAGTCTCTGATTTGATATCAAGCTCCTTGATCCATTTTGAGTTAACTTATGTGCATGGCGAGAGAAGGGGATTCAGTTTCATTTTGTTGCATATGGAATTTCAGTTTTCCCAACACCATTTGTTGAAGATGCTATCCTTCCTCCATTGCACGCTCTTAGCCCCTTTATCAAATATAACATAGTTGTAACTTTGTGGATTAGTCTCTGTGTCCTCTATTCTATACCATTGGTCCACCCACCTGTTTTGAAACAAGTACCATGCTGTTTTTGTTACTATTGCTCTGTAATATAGTTTGAAATCTGGTATCGCTATACCGCCTGATTCACATTTCCTGCTTAGAATTGGTTTTGCTATTCTGGGTCTTTCATTTTTCCATATGAATTTCATGATTGCTTTATCTATTTCTACAAGAAATGCCGTTGGGATTTTGATTGGCATTGCATTAAAGCTATAGAGAACTTTTGGTAATATCGCCATTTTGATGATGTTGGTTCTGCCTATCCATGAACAGGGTATAATTTTCCATCTTCTAAGATCTTCTTCTACTTCTGTTTTTAGGGTTCTGTAGTTTTCATTGTATATATCTTTCACCTCTTTTGTTAGGTTGATTCCCAAGTATTTTTTTTTTTTGAGGATATTGTGAATGGAGTGTTTTTCCTCATTTCCATTTCAGAAGTTTTGTCGCTGATATACAGAAATGCCTTTGATTTATGCTTGTTGATTTTATATCCTGCCGCTTTGCTGAATTCATTTATTAGTTCTAGTAGTTTTTTTGTAGACCCTTTTGGGTCTTCTAGGTATAGAATCATGTCATTCACAAATAGTGATAATTTAAGTTCTTCTTTTCCTATTTTTATGCCTCTAATTTCTTTCGTCTGTCTAATTGCTCTGGCCAGTGTTTCGAGAACTATGTTGAACAGAAGTGGTGAGAGAGGGCATCCCTGTCTTGTTCCAGATTTTAGAGGGAATGCCTTCAATTTTTCTCCATTCAGAATGATGCTAGCCTGAGGCTTAGCATAGATAGCTTTTACAATGTCGAGGTAAGTTCCTGTTATCCCTAGTTTTTCTGATGTTTTGAACATAAAAGGATGCTGTACTTTGTCGAATACTTTTTCTGCGTCTATCGAGATGATCATATGGTTCTGATCTTTAAGTCTATTGATGTGGTGAATAACATTTATTGATTTCCGTATATTGAACCATCCTTGCATCCCAGGGATGAATCCTACTTGATCATGGTGCACAATTTTTTGGATGTGTTTTTGTATCCGATTTGCCAGAATTTTATTGAGGATTTTTGCATCTAGGTTCATTAGAGATATTGGTCTGTAGTTTTCTTTCTTTGAGGTGTCTTTGTCTGGTTTCGGAATCAGGGTGATGTTGGCCTCATAGAATGAATTTGGAAGAGCTCCCTCTTTTCCTATTTCCTGAAATAACTTGAAAAGTATTGGTATTAATTCTTCTTTAAAGGTTTTGTAAAACTCCGCTCTGTACCCATCCGGTCCTGGGCTTTTCTTGGTTGGTAATCTTTTGATGGCTTCTTCAATTTCATCCATTGATATTGGTCTGTTCAAATTGTGTGTATCCTCCTGACTCAGTCTGGGCAAGTCATATGACTTAAGAAATTTATCAAAGTCTTCACTATCTTCTATTTTATTGGAATATAGGTTTTCAAAATAATTTCTAATTGTCTTCTGTATTTCTGTAGCATCTGTTGTGATATTGCCTTTTTCATCCCGTATGTTAGTAATTTGAGTTCTCTCTCTTCTTCTCTTCGTTAGCATGGCTAAGGGTCTGTCAATCTTATTTATTTTTTCGAAGAACCAACTTTTAGTTTTGTTAATTTTTTCAGTAGTTTCTTTTGTTTCAATTTCATTGATTTCCCCTCTGATTTTAATTATTTCTTGCCTTCTGCTACATTTGCTGTTGTTTTGCTCTTCCTTTTCTTGGGCTTTGAGATGAAGTGTGAGCTCATTTATTTGTTGGTTTTTTCTTTTTTTGAGGAATGACCTCCAGGCGATGTATTTCCCTCTTAAAACTGCTTTCATTGTGTCCCATAGATTCTGATAAGTTGTGTCTGTATCTTCATTTATCCCTACGAATTTTTTGATTTCCTCCTTTATGTCTTCTGTAACCCATTGATCATTCAGTAACATATTTTTCATTTTCCATGTGATGTAGGATTTTTCCTTCCTTCTTTTATCATTGATTTCCAGTTTCATTCCATTATGATCAGATAAAATGCATGGTATTATCTCCACCCCTTTATATTTACTGAGGGTTGCCCTATGGCATAATATATGGTCTATTTTTGAGAAGGATCCATGTGCTGCTGAGAAAAAAGTATATCCACTTGATGATGGTTGATATATTCTATATATGTCAGTTAAGTCTAGGTTATCGATTGTGATATTGAGTTCTATAGTTTCTTTATTCAACTTTTGTTTGGAGGATCTGTCCAATGGTGAGAGAGGTGTGTTGAAGTCACCCATAATTATTGTGTTGTGGTCTATTTGATTCTTGAACTTCAGGTGAATTTGTTTTATGAACATAGCAGCACCATTATTTGGTGCATAGATATTAATAATTGTTATGTCTTATTGGTGAATGGTTCCTTTTAACAGTATATAATGTCCTTCCTTATCCCTTTTGATTAACTTAGTCTTGAAGTTGATTTTATTCGATATGAGGATGGCCACCCCTGCTTGCTTACGAGGAACGTGTGCGTGGTATATTTTTTCCCAACCTTTCACCTTCAGCCTATGTGTGTCTTTTCCAATCAGATGTGTCTCCTGGAGGCAGCATATTGTTGGATTTGTTTTTTTTAAACCATGTTACCAGCCTATGTCGCTTTATTGGAGAGTTTAAGCCATTAACATTTAGAGTTACTATTGATACATGGTTTGTACTTCCAGCCATGTTTGATTATTTATCTTTTTTTAAAAAATTTAGTTTGTTTCTCCAGGATTAGCTTTCCCCTTGCCCTCTATCTTTACCGAGGCACTTCCCACTGATGGTTTTGGTTATTGTTTTTCATTTTTTCCTCATGTAGTGTTTTGCTCAAGATGCTTTGCAATGCTGGTTTTCTGGCTGCAAATTCTTTTAACTTTTGTTTTTCATGAAAGATTTTTATTTCGTTGTTATACCTGAAGCTTAATTTTACTGGATACAGAATTCTTGGTTGGCATCCATTGTCTTTCAGTGTTTGAAATACGTTGTTCCAGGGCTGGGGATGTGGCTCAAGCGGTAGCGCGCTCGCCTAGCATGCGTGCGGCCCGGGTTCGATCCTCAGCACCACATACCAACAAAGACGTTGTGTCCGCCGAGAACTAAAAAAAAAAAAAAAAAAAAAAACCATCATGAAATATGTTGTTCCAGGATCTTCTCACTTTCAGCGTCTGTGATTAAAAATCCGTTGTTAACCTTATTGGTTTGCCCCTGAATGTAATCTGCCTCCTTTCTCTTGTAGATTTTAATATTTTCTCTTTGTTCTGTAGATGTTGTGTCTTGGTGTTGGTCTACTGTGATTTTGTATGCTTGGTGTCCTGTATGCAGCTACAAATTTGCATATCCGTTTCCTTTTCCATTTCTGGAGAGTTTTCTGTAATTATTCATTTAGCAGGTTACTCATTCCCTTGGTTTGAATCTCTATACCTACCTCTATCCCAATGACTCTTAAGTTTGTTTTTTTTTGTGTTATCCCATATCTCTTGGATGTTTTTCTTGTGATTTTTTACCAGCCTTTCTGAGTTGGCTAGATTCTTTTCAAGATGATATATTTTGTCTTCATTATCTGACGTTCTGGCTTCTACTTGCTCCACTCTGTTAGTGATACTCTCAATTGAGTTTTTAATTTGGTTTATCGTTTCCTTCATTTCTAGAATTATTGTTTGATTATTTTTTATAATCTCTATCTCCTGATAAAGATGCTTAACTTCTTCTTTTATCTGTTTATGTAATTCATTCTCAATGTGTTCTTTCGCTGCTTGAATTTGCTGTCTTGTATCCTCTTTAAGGTTCCATTCCATCTGTCTAAGGTGTTCCTTGAGTTCTTTATATGACCATTTTTCTGATGACTCTAGGTCCTCCTGAATATTTATGCTGTCCTGCATTGTTTGTACTCCTTTTCTTCCTTGCTTTCTCATGCTGCTCATGTTACTTCTTGTTCTGTTTGACTGCTGAGTTACTGTTTACTCCTATAAATTTATTTGATGCTATAGCCACTGGTTTCAATGAAGTTATCTCCTCCGCCGCATTCTGGTGATGTCAGTCCTCTGCTATGGTGGAATCCCATGCAAATGGCAACAGTTCGTTTCCCTTTGCCAGGTGTCCAATGCAACGTGTGGGTCCTGACTGTCTCTCCCAAGCCCCATTTCAATCCTGTGGCCACTGCCTATGAAGGCTCTGTTGGCATTAACCTCCGTAGGATCAGAAGGGCCAACAAGTTGTTTCAGCAGGATTGTTTTGTGCTGAGTCACAGCAGTTTGTCTGCGAGAAGCAGGCGAACAGGAGCTTGAATTCAGCCGATCCGGGCTCGGTGTGTGTTCTGAGAGGCCCAGACTGTTCGCCCCAGATCCACATCATCTCAGCATTGCCTAGTGATCCTGATCAAACAGCATTTAGATGGTTTATGACTCCCTATGCCCGAGCAGCTGAAGAGGTCAGAGACTTGATCTCTCCGCACCTGCCGCCATGTTGGATCCCCAAACTTGTCACAATTCTTCTTCTAACTACAGGAAAAGAGTTTGATTTCTAAAGTCTTACTGGTATTGTATTATGATTATTATGGTTATGATTTTGGCAATAAGATTAAACCTGTGAATAAAGAATTTCCAGGATTTGAAATACAAATGTGTGATATTTATTTTTTCATTGCAAGGTTGAGGGACTGAACATGCTTTTAGTGAAATCCTAGTCAGAGACCCTGCCTGTTGATCAATGAATTACATTAACGTGAGCTCACTAGTCAATGTACCTGTCCTCCCACCCCCACCCCCCCACACTCCTCCTTTACTATCTATTGTTTGGGCCCAACCATCTTCTGTCTGAAAACTGGACACACTCTAGAATTCTAACCAACCATCAGGATTGGTAATGTGGATACAAGAGGTATGTATCTTTGATCCATGCCAGATCCTCTGCTCCTGATTGGTGATTTGGAGATACAAGAGAGTCAGACATTGTCCTTCTGAAAAAAACTTGAATTCTAGTGCAAAGGACACATCTAATTCACAAAAGTGAGTATACATACGAAAGTACACAGTTTTCAAGTACAAAAAAAATCATATACATTCCACATAATTCTAATCAACATTCCATAAGTCTTTTTTTGTAGATATTAAAAGCTCATTTTATGTGGAAATCTCTATAATCTAGATTAAACAAAGCAAGTTTAATAAAGAGCGAAGTTGGAACTATTATGCTTAAAAATATCAAGGCTAACTATGAATCTACAGAGATCATCACAATAAGATATTAGCAATAGGATATGCAAAACAATCAATGAAAGGGAATAGAAGGTCAGGAATGAACCTGTGCTTTCACGATCAGTTGAATTTAGAGAAAGATACAAAGACAAGTCAATGGGGAAAGAAATTTTATTCAACAAATGCTGTTAGAACAACTGACTGTCCTAGGTAAATAAGTAAACATTGATCTTACTTTACACCATAGACAAAATAAACTCAAAACAAGATCACTGGTCTAAATGAAATGCAAAAACTCCCAAAAGTAAACATAGGAGAGATTGTTTCCCCTGTGGTATAAGAAAACAATTTCTTAAGACAAAAAAAAAATGGACAAAAATTATGAACATTTTCTAAATGGTCAGTAAATAAGTGCATGAGACAACACATGACATCATAGTTGTCTATAAAATTCAAACCAAAATCCAAAACTACCCATTCATTAGAATGGCCCAAAAGACTGAGAATAATTAGAGTTAGTGAAAACATGGAGCAACTACAGTCATGTTGGTGGTCAAAATATAATACTGTGCACCAATGTTGCTTAAAACGTTATCCATCTATCCAGCCATGCCACTTTTAGAAATTTACTACTTTTAAAAATTTATCCATTCATATCCACCTAATGGCAAGTTTAGAAATGTTCACTTTGTTTCCAAGAGGCAGGAGTAAAAACAACCTAAATAGAGCAGGAGGGGGGATTATAGTACATCCATCAACAGATATCCCTGAATGATGGAAAAGAAAGTCTTCTGGTATGCAGAATGTGAGACAAATATCAGAATTATGGTGCCAAGTCAAAGAAGTCAGGCCTCTAAAGATCATATTGTAATGATTTCACACTTATCTTCGGTAACAGAAATTAGGTCATTGGTTGCCTAGCTTTGAGAGGGTGACCAGGGTAAAGGTGTGCATGGGGAACAGGCTGCAAAGAATGGTGAAAATGTTATTTTTATTATGACAGTATTTTTAACGGGTATATACAACTGTTGAAACTCACTCGTTGGCTTATTTTAAATGGATGCAATCTTTGTGGGTGAGATATTTTTCAACACAGCAATATGGAAAAGGTCAATCCTGAAAGAATATTGAAGAAGGTCAGGAATCTCCTCACATTGCCCAGCAGGCACATTATAAATGCAAGATCTAGATTCTGTACGTAGCAGCTGTGTGAACTTGGGTTGGCCATTTAACCTTCAACCTACTTCATTGTCCTCTGATAAATTAAGATTATGATAGTATCTATGACAGAAGGCTATTGCGAGGAATAAATGATACCGTTGCCTTGTAATGAAGTTAAATATAGCTGGAATGGTTGATAAATGAAATTTTACAGCTCTGCATGTAACTGCTTAAAGAGGTTCTTCATATATAGCAAGTCTTAAGCAGCAATTAGTTCAGTCCAGATGTGACGGTGGCTTAGATGAAGTGTTGGTATTGGGTCTAGAGATAAAAAGACAATCTTTGGACATGGTGTGTGAAAACTGACAATATTTACTTAAGAATTAGGTGGAGTGAAATGTAGTAATCATGGGTGATTCATGGGTTTGAACTTGAGCAAGAGCATCAATGATTATGTAATTCATGACATGAGGAAGTCTAGAAGTGCTAAATCTGGGTAAAAATCAAAAGCTTTAACTTTGTATGTGTTATACATAAAATGTCTGTTAGGCTAACATGTCTAGTAATCAATTGGGTAATTGAAAGTGGTCAGGAGTAGAAAAAATATCAGTGCTACAGTTCATTTGGTTGTCCTGAGCATATTGGTAGCACTATATGCTACAGCACTGGATGAAATGTCCTTGGAAGTGTTGGAAGAGAGAAGAATAAACAAATAAGTATCACTACAGTATTTGGAAGATTAGAAAAGGCAATGGAGCTCGGGCAGAAGCCTGAAAAAAAGACTCTAAGTGGAAAGAAGAACACTCAGAGTAGACCATTGGAACCCATGAAAAACAATGACCAGATGACCATCTGTGTCTAACATCATGGAGGGATTGGGAAGACAACAGAAAGGGGATGGTTAGACGTAAAACACAGAAGTGTCTGGTGACTCTGACAGAACTATTTCATTGAAATATCAGGACTAAGTTTACGTGGAGTGACCTACGGAAGAATGAGAGGTGAAAAAGAGACCAGCCCTCGGGGAGCTTTCTCAAGAAGTCTTGTGCCAAGACCTGCAGCAGATGTGTCTTTAAAATGTGACCATATGGCAGCACACCTGTAGAAGGCACAGCGGGAATGGTCTGGCTGACTGAAAACCAGGAGGAGGAAGCTCCTGTGTCTTGTCATAGTGCCTTGTCTTTGGAAGAATCAAGGGTGCTTCATGAATTTTAACAAAAAGAAAAGGATAGAATCTGAGTGTGGACACAAGTAGGATGTATAAAAATTAACGTTAGAAAACTGCAACTGAGCTGGGGTTGTGGCTCAGCAGTAGAGCACTTGCCTAGCACATGGGAGGCACTGGATTCGATCCTCAGTACCACATAAAAATAAATAAAAATAAAGATATTGTGTCCACCTACAACTTAAAAAAAAAAAAAACCTGTCACACTTCAAAACCATCCATATCCCCTCCCCCGTTACCTGAGAATCAAGGTACAAAACAGTAACAGAACTCAATGAGAATAAGAATATTTAAGGGAATAATCTGTTAATAAGTAGCTAAATAAATTTCATCAACTGTAATGTGCAGCTGCGGAAAGCATTTTAATAATGAAACTCAGTAGATGTGACAGCTAAAATTTACCTTTGTTGTGGCAACGCTGAGAAGATTAAAGTTTTTATTACTATGACTTTATAGCTTTGGCAAGGCTAATTCACTTCCTTAGTGACTTAGGTTTCCTTTCAATAATTTTATGTCATTTTTTTTCTGAGATTGACTGTGAACTGAATTGGTAAATTTAAACCAATCTTTATAGGGAAGATTAGTTAGAGCATGGTTCCTCAGTGGTCAGAGATCTTGCGGTTGATTTTCAACAGGGTGTGCTCAGGCCCCCTTCTCACACTTTGACTGTATTTTAGCACACATTGCCTGGTACTTCCACCAGCTGACTGGTTCTAGTACCTGAGCCTTCTATAGCCACATCTCTGTGCTCCTTCTTCATGACCCAGCCCATTGATGCTAATCCCTGGGTCCTCTTTCCCTTAGCACGTGCACTACTTCAAAATCTCTTTTGTCATTCCTTTATTTTTCTTTAATGTCATTCTT
The DNA here is from genome assembly GCF_964194105.1 of Spermophilus citellus. NCBI lineage: Eukaryota > Metazoa > Chordata > Mammalia > Rodentia > Sciuridae > Spermophilus > Spermophilus citellus. Next base: position 123,191,305 of record NC_138198.1, read on the forward strand.
TATCACTCAAATGCAGTCTGTTCCTCAAGGCATCAAAATGGTATTTCCATGAAGCAATATTCAAATTGGAGTAAAACCTTCAACGTGAGTATTTGCTTTTCCTGGGTGAGATAAGTGACCTGCAGGCGCATCTATCCCTAGGAGTAATCACTGTTCTTGTTGCCCAGGGAGCTGCCCTCTTTATTATGAAACTGTTATTAATCCCAAGTCGTATATAATGAGCACAGCATGATTAAGAGGGTTACACAATTTTTTTGTGAGACTACTAATACAATGCAACCATTAGCATGATATATATTCTTATGAGATTGCTGGGTCTGATGACAAGACAAATACTGAGGCTCTTGTTTGCACAGGGACAGCAAATGTCATTGTCCACAGGACTGTTGAGAGCAGAAAATAAGATACTGCATTTGAAGGATTTAGAAATGTGTAGCGTAGTCCATAAATGCTAACAGTTATTGTCATTGTTGTTTTAAGCTTTTACAATCTGATGAAATAAAGGGTTTATAAATAGCTGACTATAATAAATGCAATGAATAATAAAAACTATGAGGGAATAGTTAATTCTATCTCTGGAAATTAGGGCTTTACAAAGGATTGCAGTTAGGAGCTTCTTTAAAGATTACTCTGCTTCATTAAAGATTATTCTGTTTTAAGCAAAATACACAGGGGAATGCATTGTGCAGAAAAAGAAAGAGGAAAAACTGTGATAACAAGTTACATCGTGGGGGTGATTTGGAAAGCACTTGGGTAATGGAGTGTTGGCAAACTCTGCAAGAAGAAGGAGTTAGGAAGATGAGCTGACCCAGGTGGATGTAGCAACCAGGCAAAGGATACGAGAACCTCTAAGAACTGGGGTTTTATACTTTAAGAAGCAGAGATGTCATGAAAAATTTAAAATCCCTTGTCAAATAATCCAATAAGTTCTGTTTATTAGTGTTTAAGTACTTTAAATGAGTAATTAGTAACTTTGATTTTCCCTAAAATCTGCCCTAATGTATGATAGCAATAAATTAAAATGATCAATCAAATAAATAAAATGTTTCTAACCTAAGTGAGGAATTTCTAAAAAATAAGCTAAGGATACAGTTATTTTTTTATCAACTTTATATTTGTATTATGCCCTGTCTAAAACATACATATTATAAACTTACGAGTATTGATGCTCTCACTTAGACATTTGATATATTTACTGTGAGCAACATCCTGCTGCATAAATCAATTTTATATGAAACGGTTATAAAATGGTATATACTTTTTTAAACTTCTTGGTAGAAAGAAATTTGAAATTCAAATCACTAGCTACTGAAGGAAGTTATTAAAAATGCATTAGGGTTGAAAATGTAGCTGTATATAATTGTCACAACAGATATTCAAAACAAATTTATCCTAGATGAAAACCGAACTGGAGTAATTTACATAAGTTCAGCTAATAAATTTTCCTTAATTTTCTAAGCAGATGAAAAGGAAACAGTTTATAGAAAATTTAATGAAATAAATATGAGTGGTGCCTATAGGGAGGAAAAGATGAATAAAATCCCTGAAAAGGATGAATGAAGACAGAATAATGTGCAGCTTCAGGGGCGACGCCAGGAGAGTGAAGCTCCAATTGGGACCAGTCTCACATGGAAATCCTCTGTAACCTGACACGGACAGCCTCCTTTGATTCTGTCTGCTTCACTCTTCTTTGGTGCTAGCAGTACTCATCTTCATTTAAGACAAACATCAGAGAGAGCCCAGGACATGACGAGGGTATCTTGGTGAAAAGTGGCCACCTTTGCAACATACCTTTAAAAGCCAAACGTTCCTGGTGTGTGCATACACAGTGTCTGTGCAGAATGTTACGTCGAACACTCTCATTGAGCCTCTTAATAATGGCTCAGCTCTTCGTGGGTGCACCCTCGATATGATGGGAAGCATGTTCCAAAGTTGGTGTCTCTTGAGATACCTGCTGGAAGTTCCCGCAGAGCAGTCCTGGGAATGACTTGTATTTATTTGGAAGAAAGCATCTTATCCATTTGTTCATTTTGCCATCTGAAGAAGTTCCATTTTCTTGAACATAAACACTTGCTAGCCAAGGCATGAGCTCTGGGATGGTCTTCCTTAGCCCCAGGATCCTTTATTGTTTATTTCATCCTGTCACGTGTTTGAATCCTGTTATCCCATGCTAGTTGCTCAGGAAACACAAAGAAATGAAACAGGAAAAGCTGCTTTTATGTAGGATGAAAAAAGTAAGGAAGTGCCCACAAAGCTGTGCCTTCTGCATAAAGTGTCTCTAAAGTCAGCCAGCAGCAGGGGAAGCCAGGAGTCAAGACCTCAGGGTGGAGGGTGTCAGCAAAGGGTGACCTCGAGGCAACAGTGAACGTTCTGAAGTAAACTTGATCTGTTTAATATCAGGATTGAGGCCAAATAAAACTTTCCCAAATCCAATGTATCTCCAAGAAGGAACAGTCCATGTGGATTAAGGATGCCTTGGAAAATAGACCATCCAGTAAGCAGGTTTAAAATAAAAAAACAACAACTCACTTTACAGAAGATGAGAATCAGACTCTTAGAAACTGCCTGTATGATTGCTAGGAGCTGGGTTTAGCCCATGTAAATAAATATTGTCTTTTATGAGAAAAAATACTGTATTTATTACACTTCTTAACATTATTTATTTTCATGTCATTTTCAAGATAACTATTTACAGTGGTACTATATTTTAAAATTGGTATAATTTAAACAATATATTTTCCTATCTCTAAATAATAATTGTACACCAATTGTACACACCATGTATTTTACATGTAAAATACCATGTATAATATAAGACAATATGTTCATAATAGTCACTTCTGCTTCACATTTTGCAGTTTTTAAAACAGGGAAATATTTCATACCGACTTATGATAAATTTTGAGACAAATTTGGAGGATGAAGTAAAATAATTTTCAAAAGTCATTTTATGTGGTAAGTCAGACAATGTGAAAGAATATTCAGTACCACAACTCTGTTTTGACATTATTTCCATCATTTCTGGAGCATTTTAACATTCATTTCACAGATTTAGATGCACTGCCTTGAATTAATTTCAGAATATCCTCAGTACATTTTTGGTTTTTAAAAATATTTTTAATCCATTTATAAAGTCTGTCTAACACTGCAATAGCTGATGGATGTAACGGAGAAACGCTTATAGCATCATGTTCCTGAGAATAAACTTTTTTTCCCCATTAGCCGAAAGTTATATATTATAGCCCAGGTAATGAACACCTGTTCATGTATAGCCTATAATTTGAAAATGCTGCACTGAGAACTTATTTGTGAACAATACTTTGTACTTCACTATAAATATCTATCTTGCATCTTTACTTTATAAATAATACTGATGCCTCATATTTATTTCAAATTGATATGGTATTTTAAAGCTTTCTAAATCTAATAGTCTTATTTTAAAATAAACAATAGGAAAGTTTTAATTGGCAATTAAACAATTGTATCTTGTAGACCAGGCGCCACCACTGAACCGACTGTATTGATTAGAAAGTAGGTCATTGATTTAGGGAACTGCAGCCTTTGAGACTCAGTGCAATCACTTCTTTTAATGGCAAATATTCCTTTTTTTATGTACTTAACTTGGAAATATTATCAGACATAATTTGACCTCTAGAGGAAATAGAGAAATCCCTGCCACAAAACACTGAGGGAAGCAAGGCATTTGGCTTGACTTTGTTGGTTATTTATTTATTTATTGAGACAGGCAGATATGCACACACAAACTCACAGAGATATTGCAATTATTTGCATAAAAATAAACTATTTTCCCAAGTTCTCCTTTTTAATTTCTTTGAATGCAGTGAATCATATTTAGATACCAAGTACACTACAGGATTAAAATTCAACCTGATTTTTAAAAGATTGGAATCCTCCTTTAATCTTATGGCTTCAGAAAGGTTCAGAGAGATTGTCCTCCTTCACAATATTCTAGTCTCTGAGCTGAGTCCACCAACTCTCTGATGTGGGCCAAAATGTGACCTTTCCCCTGTCTTATCCCAGTTCCATCTTGCAAGTAAACTGATCTGATCAGTCCCATCACTCTCCCCAAGATTCACATATTTTATGCAGTTCAAATGCTGAGGATCCCTGGGGCACAGGTCTGGTTTTCCACTGCTGAGTAACCAACTGCAACAAAGGCACTGGGTCAAACAGTACCCACTTGTGAACTCGCAGTTCTGTGAGTCCAAAGCCTGGGCCAGCATGTCTCTGGGTTTCACAGGCTGAAGTCAGGGAAGCAGGTGGACTAAGTTGTCATCCGGCCCTAAAGAAGACTCTTCAAAGCCCCTTCTGTTGCTGGTGGGGTTAGCCCCCTGCAGCTGCTGGACTGAGTTCCCTTTTCTTGATGACTATCCACCAGGGTCTGCCCTGACCCTTCGACATGTGGTTCTTTGTCCTAATTGGGTTCTGTGTTATTTGAAGCTTTATGAATTTCTAAGCAAAAACGTGCATAATCTTGAAGATGGTGTGAGTCTGTAAATGTGGAGCTAAACATTAGCTAGACGTTATTCAGTTTACTCCTACATCACAGCTGGAGTTGGTCTCATAAACTTATGAAATTAACTGCAGTCTCAGCTTTGGGGTAACCTTTAGTATTGATATTATTAATGATCACACCAACACTCATTGCCACTCCGTATTCCTCACCACAGAAACACGACAGCGCCCTTAGTTATGTGAAGAGGTATCATGTGCCGCGCTGTGGGCGGCTGGGCTGAAGACTGATGCAGAGCGCGTGCAGATTGCAGGGAGCATGTGCCTGTCAACAGGTTGACCTGCTGGAATTTCAGTTGGCTTTTCTTTAGGAGGTGAACCTCCTTCCCTCTCTCCCTCCTACGCTCCCTCCCTTCCTGCTTTCTCTCCTTCCTTCCTTTCTCTCTTTTCCCAGTGCTACACAGCTCACCTGCGAAGGTGGCAATGATCATGCTACTCACTCAGTGGGTGCTGTCATCACTGATTTCCATAATTCCTGAAAGTGTGGGGTCGTCTGTAATCTGTTTTATTCCCATTCCCTGATCCACTCATCCTCCTCAACTGTGGCCACCATCACAGTGAGGTTGACTGCCGTCTTTATATTTGTGTGATTCGTATAAACACTTACTGTTGATTTCTTGTACATTCACTGCACACATGAATACCACCGTGTAATAGTTCTCATCTGTGTCTTGTTCTCATTCACACCGTGTGAAGGCTGAGACCTGTTTGCATTTCTGTGTTCTTTTTGTCATTGGCTTCCAAAGGCTGCATGAATCCCCATAGTTTGCATCTACTCTACTTTTATGTTTTCATAGTGAAAGAAACTAGATTGGTAGCAACTTCCCATTACCTCAAATAATTCTGTAATTCAGATTTTTTTCCTATGTCCTTATGACCCAGTGTGAGGAACTTTATTTTATTTATCTATTTATTTTTTTAGTTGTAGATGTACACAATATCTTTGCTTTACTTATTTTTTTATGTGGTGCTGAGGATGGAACCCAGTGCCTCAGGCATGCGAGGCAACATTCAACCACTGAGCTAAGACCTCAGCCCTGTGAGGAACTTCTGAGGTCACACAAAAGGAGTGAGAGCAGAACATTGTACTAAAGACATGTGACTCCTTAATTAAATGTGTGATAGATGGCTGACCAGAATGGCAGCTCCACACCTCCTCTGATGCCTGAGGGCACCTGTATTCCCACATGCTTCTCAATGCACTCCATCACTTATTAGTCTTCTGAAATATATGAATGTAAAGTAATCCTGTTCTCAGTTATTTTGGACTGTCTTCCTATACAGGTTTGCTTTTGGCTACGTTTGTGCAGGAATTGCCTGATAATACTGCTTGTCCATTTTCTTACTGCAATTCCTGCATTTCCCCTTGCAGTTTTGTGAGCTTGACGTGTCTATTTGGAGCATTAGTCTTACTTCTTATTAGTCTTACACTTTATGGTTTTTATTTCTGTCCCCTGCCTGTCAACTCCACATTGGAGTCCTGCAGTAAACAGAAATCTGCAAATCGCAAGCACCCTAATTTGTCCTGGGTCACGCTCTGATCATTTCCTTTAAGAAGTATTTACCCACCTCGTATACCAGAAATATATCCTCCCACAATCACTCAGTTAGCATTATAGTTTTCCTTTAATATTTTTGCTTTCCATCTATGGAGTACTAGATTTGTATGTTTATTTAAGAATTTTATTTTATATATAGAGAAGCAGTTTTTCACAAGTCTTCTTAAGCCTTCTCTTCATCATTATGGTGACATGCATTTAATACATAGACAGAGAGAATGTTCACCTCTGAATTATCTATTATGTAAACTGGTTGCTCTTGAACCATGAACACACCATTTGGCTTACTTCACCAGGGTACCATACTATGCATATAACATTTAGTAAGACAAGAGCCCAAAACATTTGGTTAATTCTCCTTTTATAAAATTATTTAGCAACTTATCAAAGAACCTTTTATTCTGCTTCTTTTAAGGTTAAAATACTCCTCAAGGAAATCCTTAGGCATCTCATAATTTCCCTTGTTATTATGAATGCATTTGTATTTTATTTTCTCACTAAGAATTGCTGGCATGGAGAAGTTACTTTTCAAACTGTGTATCTGATAATATTGCTAGGTGTTTTTGTTGTTTCTAACAGTTTTGCTAGTGATTGTTTCTATGTTAGTGATCATAATATCTGAAAATACAGATAATGGCACCTCCTTCCTTTCCTGGTCTTCGTTCCCAGGACCTATGTTTTGTGGAGACTCTGATAGCATCTCAGCCAAGGCTCCAGTAGTAAATGGATGGTGTCTGCTGCTTCTGTGGGAACTAGAATAAATTTTGCTATATACCCTGTTAACTAAAGGAAATTATTTTCTTTTCTTGATATAGAAATAGTTTTCTCATACAGGGTGTTGAACTTTATCAACAATATTATTATTTCAGTCTTCTAAAGAAATCAAGTGATATTTGTCCCCTAATATATCCATTTTGAGAAACATATTCATAGTTTTTGACTAAACTTTTACTCCTGGGACTACCTATTATTATTCACTGTCACTATAAATTTTGTTAAACTCTATTATGAAATCCCCCATAAATGAGCTTTTGGTTGATGAGCACACTGTCTTATTGAAGTTTTCAAGTATTCTCTTTTTTTCTGTTGACAATTTTGAGGTTTTATATTTTCCTAGATACATCTTTTTTTGTCTGCACTATAAAAATATTAGCATTAAGTTATTTACAGTCTTTCTATTCATATTTATATCTTGTCCATTTTCCTCTTTGCACCCTTGATTCACTTTTCCTTTGTCTCACTTAGCTTGCCAGAGGTCTCTTTTATTCACTCTTTCACAGGGAGCTCTTGGTTTTGTTAAATTTCATGCTATTTTCTTCATTTCATTGATTTCTGACTTCATTAGTTTGTCTTTATAGAAATGCTCCATGGTGTTTTATTTCTGTGTCTGAATGCCAGGGTTCTTTGCCCTCATCTTTTTTTCCCTCTTATTGTTCATGAAAAGTATTTTTAAATATTTATTTTTTAATTTATGTGGACATGATATCTTTATTTTATTTTTATGTGGTGCTGTGGATGGAACCCAGTGCCTCATGCATGCAACGCAAGCGCTCTTCCTCTGAGCCACAATCACAGCCCCCATGAAAAATATTTTAAAGCTACATATTTCTTTATGCAAAATTTTATCGGTGTCTCTCAAATTTTAACATGTTTTGCTTTTATTTTCATTAAAATCCAAATATTTTGTCACTTAACTTGAAATTTCCTTTTTAAATCATATGTTGTAACTCATATTTAGAAATATGTTATTTACTTTTATATGTATGGGACATTTAATTGTATACATTATAAATTTTAATTATATTGTATTAATGCCATAGAATGTAATTTGTATAATTTTATTCTTTTAAGTTTACTAAGGCTTTTTTAATCAAGTGTATTTTCAATGCTCATAAATACTCCAAATATGTTAGAAAAAAATTCTATTGTGATTACTGTTAATAGCAGATATGTGTATAAAAAAATAAAATAATATAAAATAGCTTGACCCTATTATATTTTGAAAAACCTCCATTTCTTTCTTATGAGAGGGATAAATTTATTACTTAACTTTCGTGTGAACTTTCAGAGACTTTTGTCACTGTGATCACATTATAATCTGTCCTTTGGTTTTTCCATTTACTACAAAATTTATGAGACAAAAGTCAATATGCTTCCAAAACCACTTGGGTTGGGGATTAGGGACACATTGCACTACTTTTAGCATCTATGTTATCTTGATTAAGAATCAAGTTTGATTATTGTCTATGCAGCCAAGATGTGAGCCTGGGCACCATTTGAAGGTAGACACAATGTCTTAACCTGTAAGCATTTTCTCTGGATTTTTCCATTTGGAATTCAGCTTGTGAAACCTTTAAAGTTCATGTGTGTCAGCAAAGTTTGTATTTAACTATAGTCCTGTGTCTTTTTGAACAGCTGAAGAATCATTTTTACTGCAAGAATCTTGAGAGTTGGCAGTTTTGCTTCACACCACCAGTTCTTGATCTTATTTCTATAACACTTCTGTCTGCTATTTAGTGGTAGGTCAGCAATCCTTCATGATAGCTCTTCCCAGATGTCAAAAAGTCTGCAGTCAACACTGAGCTTCTCAACAGGTACCCATTCCTGTGTTTCAATTCCAGAAATGCCAACAAGAAACAGAGTTACAAAAATTATACCCAGTGTGATGACTTGCAAAAATATTGACTAAGAATTTTCTTGAGAGTCACTGTGAAAATCATCAAGTCTATGATAATAGACCATGGAAGAGAGATTCCCTCCTCCCCTCCCTTCCATCCTTCCTTGCCTTGATCCCTTTCCTTTTGCTTTTGTTCTTGTTTTTACAATGACATACTTGACCTCTTTGTAGAGGGTATACCTGGAGGCTCCTCGATTCCCCTACGGGAGATGGTGGTGCCCCAGAGGGTCTTCTCCATTGCTCTTGGCCTGGCATTGCAGGATGATGGCAAGTCCTTTAGAGTGGAACTTTTCTGCTCTTATTAAAGTGTCAAAAGCAACCAAGAAAAGCTTTTTGTGGTGATAACAAGGCAAAGAAGAAAATGATGATGAGATCATGGAGCATCACTGAGACCTTCTCCTCCCAGCTTTGGATGGCCTCTCCTGTAGGAGGATTTCCTCCCCCCAGTGCCTAGCTCCCTGGTTGAGAGAGCTCCCCAGCTCAGTCCCAGGTCAGCCTTGCTGGTGACCCCCTCAAATGTTAGTTGATCTATTTTCCAAAGAGAGACCTCTGCTTTGTCACCTTATGCCTGCTTTTCCCTGGGGACTCCAGTTGTGACAGAGCTCATTAATAGGGAGGTGTTGCCTGTGGGACCATCACCTTCTGTGTGGCTGTCTATCAATCATCTTCCCAGGCTCTGGGTAACCACCTGGGAGAGCTCTGTGGACTTTTTATTAATCAAAATTAAAGTAAAAATATATGTAATGCCCTCAGGTGACACAAAATAGAGATATATTCCTGAATTTTCAATAAATTATAAGGTAAATAGGGCTATATACAAAATTTTCCTGTTGCCTTTCATTTTGCTTTAAGAATAGAAACTTTATAACATAAATTGTGCTATTTATCTTCAAGTAATGTGGTGTAACGCTATTAGTTTCCCAGGGCTGGCCTAACAAATTGTCACAAACTTGGTAGCTTAACACCAAGTAAATTTATCCTCTCACGGTTTTGGAGACCAGAAGTCATGAATCACAGTGTCGGCAGGAGTCACTCCCTCCGGAGCCTCAGGGGAGGACGGGTGCTGCCTGCCCAACAGCGGGGGCTCAGGGGCTCCTTGGTTTGTGGCAGCATCACTTCTGATTTTGCCTTGATCATCTGGGCTCTGTTTCCACTGAGTCTTATTTCCAATCTCCCTCGTTCCCTTATAAAGACATTAGCCATTGGGTTTAGGACCCACACTAAATTCAGGGTGATCTCCTCTCAAGATTCAGGACTTAATTGTGAAAATCCCTTTCCCAAATAAGGGCACAGTCATTGCTTCTGAGACTTGGGACTTGGACATGTCTCTTTGAGGGCCACTATTTAACCAGAACAATAATTAAGAGACCTAATTTTGTACTACACCAGGTAAAGTCCTAGTAGCTGAATAGTTTTCTATCAGTGTCTGTGTATAAAGCTGTAGCTCTCAAACTGAAGAGTAGCATAACCAGTGAAACATGCTAAGTTTCTACCTATCCAGAGATCCCCTTAGTGCACGTTTTCCTATGTACTGATTTTATTCATTTCTCAGACCTGAATATATATGATCTTTCTGTTTTATAATGAACAATCTCAATATAATGTAGGAGTAATAATGCACTGAGGTTATCCCAGACTTCCTTCCACCTTACAACCTAGGTCTTTTTTTGTAGCTGATTTTCCTTCCTCTGGTCATTTCTTATTAAGCTGTAATTTGCTGTTAATACAACTCATGGCATTCAGGGCAAAGGCTCTTGGAGAAATGGATAGTGCACTAGTTTGAGAAGTGGAAAACATGGTCCTTCTCCTGGCCATGGCTTTGTGTCACAACCCCTCAAATTGGGACAGCCCATTTTACTATCTGTAAATCAAGGAAAGGCCAGCTCTCAGTTTGCTCTATCAATTAGAATCTTTTGGCTGCAAGTAAAAGTGGACTATCATGATTTATAGTATGTTCAGGGAGGAAGCTGGTCTCAGGCTTATTTGATCCAGTAACTCTTATCAACAATTAAAATCGAGGACTTCTTGTTTATGTGTGTGGTCCCTACTCTGCCTTCCTTGGAACTGCCTGGACTTCTCAGCCTAGGAGCAGGCCAGCTGGAGCATTTCTGACTTATGACACTCTGACAGGACAGCTCCACCATAGGAAGACACTTGTCAAGACCCACTAGTCCTTTCAGCAGAACACTTCTATTCATTAGTGAATAGTGAGTTCCACCCAGACCGAGTCTGAGAGATTCCCACCAGGCATGATGGAGGGGTGGACATATGAACAATATCAGGTCCTACTAACAATGTGGAACTGGAAGCTGAGTAGGCAGCCAACAGCCACCGTCACAGGTGTTCCTCAGCATTTGTGGAGGACTGGCTCTGCTGAAGGTAACAAACTGTTCAGATGCTGAAGGCTCTGCTGTAAAAGAGAGTGACATTGTGAACCTGCGCACATCCCCTACAGGATATGATACCTAATACAACAGAAATGCTATGGAAACGTGGTTGTGCCGTATGATTTGGGAAACAATGGCAAACAAAGAAGTCCTTGTGTTTTCAGTACCCACTAATTATATTTTTTGCACAATTTTGATCTGTGATTGCTTGACTTCTGAGGTTCAAAACTTGTGGGTAGAGGGCCAATTATAGCTAACTCCAATTCTAATATAACTGTACCAATAATTATTCATTTCTAGATGATACGTTTCATTCTGTGGCTTAACGTGGGAGAGCCTTTATATCTGTCAAAGATATGGAAGACTAAGCTTGTAATTATTGATGATGAACACATCGAGATAGTTAAACAGTGACCCATGGGAAGACTGTGTCAGAGCACATGAGCTCTGTCACAGGTTGCTTTAAGAATAAATTATATTGATTTTTCAACAGCACATGTTCATTTTTATCAGCAACAAGGGAAATATAACGAGGCTGCTACTGGAAAACCAATGTAAATTTAACTGAAAGGAAGCAATAATAAAATTTTTATGCAAATTTTAACATCAGCTATTGAAGCATATGCTGTAGTAGATAACACAAATATTTAAATTATTCTTATGAAAGCTTAGCAATCAAGAATAGAGAGACATGTGTGTATTAAGTGTGATAATAATTGTAATAATAAAAAAATCAGTAAAATTATCATCTTTTCTTACTGAAAAATCAATATTCTCTATGCCATTAAAGTTTTATTAAACTTACTCCTGAAACGTGCTATTTTATCCTAAAAAAACCCTTTCTTAATTAAAACAACCATAGAATATTAGTAAAATGCCAGAATTAATAAGAATTATTACTAAGATTAATGAGAAAGAGGAGTACAATTTGTGTTCTAATTCATTTAAATCTCTTGAAAATAATCTAAAAGTTCATTTATTTTCACTTTTCAAAAGATAATTAGGTTTAAAAAATAAATTGAGCACTTAAATAGGTGGTAATTTGGTCTCAACTGTCATGAAGTAAATTGTTTAGAGATACTCTAAAACTAATAATAATTTCAATAACGATGCCATCTCACCTATTTATGTGTAAATAGTGTAAATATAATTTTGCCATAGTAAGATCTTCATTAAGTAGTAACATTTAGTTTAATTGGTACTTAGGCTAGGGGGAAAATGCAGAACATCAATGGCATGATTTTTAAACTGTAAAATGGATCTCAATTTATTTATGCTAAATGTTGCTAAGTGTACAAATAAGAGCATTCTGGAAAACTTGAGCCCAGTTGCCACTTGCCTCAGCCCATGTGATTTCCCCTAGTTAACTAGCAGTAATGGCAGAACAAGAGACTTAATCATTTTGAACTATAAGAAAAACAGTTTCTCCCCCTGATGTGCTCTATTTATTTATAACTCCCAAATATCTAAGTACACCCTCCCTCTCAGAGCACACAGCCCAGAGAACAAATCAGTCTTTTCTTCCATGTGTTTTGAAAGAAATAATCAGTTTACAAATGCCTAGTGCTTTTCACCTTGAAAAGCATATGGTCAGATATCCGAATAAATGAAGAAATAAGTAAATCCTGCCTTAAAAGAATAACTATCTGGACATACTGAGCCTAATACAAGAACCCAGATAGATTGCGTAATCAGCCAAGAGGACATCTGAGCTCAGATCAAATTGCCAAGGTCATGAGAAAGAGCCCAAACAAGAACAAGTCACTAATGTCACATGGGTCACTCAGGAGCACTTGTCCATCTGAGTGAGTTTGACAGGAAGATGGAGGCACAGGGTGTCCCAAACAGATTATTGTACAAAAGCCTCCATAACCACTAAGTGGTGAGCTTTTTATTCAGGAACACTGGAAGATTCTGCCTATGGTCGGACGCTGTCTTGCATTAAGGGCTGACGTGGAAGCAGATGAGCTCAGATGTTCAGGCAGGAACTGGATGGTTGGAAGTCTTCCAGTTCTTGCTGAAGAGTGAGACCTTCAGTTCTGAGGCATGAGCGCATGGCCGTGAGTCTTTGAGGGGAATGGCTGTGTGTCGGTGAGGAAGATAGCTGGGAACAGTGTGACAAGGTCCTGGGGAGTGGGGCCGGTGTGGGCATGATGACAGGGAGCGCGGGCTGGAGTGAGTCATGAGGTTGTGGAGAGGAAGGCGTGAGGAGAGAATGTTGTAGGAGCAGAACTAACAAGGCTGTGACCGAAAGAGAGCCCTGGGCCCTCGAGAGCACTGTGCAGAGCCGTGGAGCTCAGTGTGGCCCTGAAGAACCGCCCTGCCATGGCAGGCTTGCTCTTGATCTCACTGTCTACCTGCAAAAGCAGTAGTACACGGAACTGGTCAAGGCAGCAGTGCTGAGTGACAACAGCAGTCACTGAATTTTTGATAGTCAGGCAGCTGCCTACATAAGTAAAAACAAACAAAAACTTTACTTAATAAAAATATTAATTTTATTCTACCTGGACCACAATGTGGCTCTTAAATATTGTATTTACCAGAATAGCAAGAACTCAGAGCACAGGACTGCAGTCATCTCAGGAAGGAGCAAGGTGTGCCGTGGGGGTCCAGCCCAATAGCTGCTTCTTCAAAAGAGAAACAGACAGAACTTCCATTGATTGAAAAAGTCACTGAATGACAGCAAACTATGCCACTCATCCTTGAGACTTGTGTGGGATATTTTCTTAAACTAAACCAAGCAGAGGATGAAAAAGGAGGGAGGAGGGGAGGGCGTGGGGAAGTTCTGGGGAGTGTAATTTCCAAATTATGCCGTGTCCATGTGCAATACTGGATACCATTTTGAAGGATTCCACTCATGTGTGCAGTTATAATGCACTAATTAAAATATGAGGGGGGATCATAGAGTGAACCCAGTGAGGGGGGTGAGGAGGGGAGGGAGAGGGAAAGTGCTGGGAAGGAGACTGAGCAAATTGTAAAGTGCATGTGACGATGGCTTCATGGGGCCCACTGTCCTGTGTGATTTAACGCATCCATGAAAAAAGAACTGAGCAAGCCCCTGTCAAGAAAACAATTCACCATGTTCATTGAAAAATATAAAAATTCAGTTTTCAGGTGGAAATTATAATTCGAGAAACGTGCATCTATATTCTCAAGTTTGACAACTTTTTAAAACTTCGATTTTATTCTTTTATGAGATGTATTAAATTGAAGAGATGACAGCATCACACTGTTAATCGACAACTGAAACCCACATGATTCTGGAAACTAGAGAAGCAGCATCTGCCTGGAGAGGCCATGAGCATGCTCAGTGTGAGTGAGTCCCACAGGCGAGCAAGCACTTGGGGCACCTCTGTCAGGGTGCCTGAGGCTGAAGGTAGAGGATCCTGGACCCCTGGTGCCTGCCATGTTTCCCCTGCCTGTCCATCAGTTTATGCTGTTGATTTTTTATATGAGACCACAAAAAATGCAAAATCCACAATACTTACTCTAATAAACTCTGATATCATTGAATAAAAATATTTGGAAAATGCCCCTGGGCAAGATTATAAATGGTTTCATGATATTGTTTGCCACTGCAAGATATTTTATATAATATATAACTTTATATAAAGTCTATCACTTTTGTGTTCCAAAGCAACATGAAATCTTCATTGTTTTGAGACTCTTACTTTGTTCAGGTAAAATTATCATTTGACAATATTGTCTGACTTTTAAATATTACTTCAATATACTATGTTGGAGTGAAATTTGGCATTAATATTACTTGAATCAATTATTTAATCATTTAGACATTCAAAAGTTAGACTTTGTCTTTCTCTCCAGTGTATTAATCTTCAGAAACTTCAGAATTTCACATGATAATCTTAGAAGAGATTGTTACAAGAGAGAAACAAATATAAATAAGGTGCAGATTAAAACTAATTTTTGAGGTATGTGACAGAACTCTAACTCCAATGTGACACAGCAAGAGGGCTGCTCCAGGTGCCTGAACAGCAACCCTGAATGAGGTCACAAATCCAGGTCACTAAAGATTTTGGAAAAATAGGTGACAAGTAACAACAACCTCCTAAAACGGTAGCACATAATTTTTCTTTGAATATAATGTATTATAGGATATGAGTGAAATTTGGGGTCATGAATTGTTCATTTTAACTACTTCAATATTATCACATCCTGATTGATATCAGAGATACCAGCTTCCAAAATGAAGATCAAAAGTTTTTAAATACATCTGTACAAGTTGTGAAATACATCTGTACATTTCCCATTATTTAGAACACTACTTAATAATTTAGAGTATAGCAGAGCATTGGAAATTCTGAGTGGAAATGTGTATTTTCTCTTCAGCAGTAACCGTCATGTGCATGATACAGTGAAAGCATTGATCATTGCTCAAGCAAGTCAAAACTGCTACCCTTGTCAAAGAGAATTCTCACATTAGGTCAACTGCAGAGACCCAATTACTCAAGAAATCAAGCAGGTGGAGTCAGCACTGGCTACAGGTCTCTCCTTAAGTTGACCAAGGATGGGGCTGTTACTTCCTCCAATCACCAGCTTTCTTATCTGTAACAAATATCCATGCTAATATCAACTCTTCAGGGTTTTGTGAAAATTGTGAGAAAAATATATATTGGGGCTAATGTAAAGAGAAAGCTCAAAATCCTGAATATTCTAACTACCAGCAGGGGTCATTTCTAGGGGTAGTGATGTGTCTATTCTAAACACAGTAGAAAAAAATTACTACACGTATCAGCTCTTCCACTTGGGGCCAAAAATTTTGTTCTGAAGCTCCTCCAGATCGGGTCATGCAGAGACCTGGCACACACTGGTGCTAACAGATGATCTTATATTCATGGTTAGAGTGATCATCCATACCCAAATGACAAACCTTGTCTCTAAAGTGTTCTGCGAAAGCAATGATGCCAGCCGTTTTGACCAGAATCCTGAAACGAAAGTTGAATTCACATTATGGAATCAACGGGCTTAAAAAATATTTCTTTTCATTTTACGTTTTCACATGGGGTTAATGCATAATGGAATCAAGTACAGCAGGAGCTCCAGTGCGGTCCTCTGAAATTCCTAGCCAGTGTAATGTTGGTGTCTGTGCGTGCACATGCTAGTGTGTGTGATTTATTACTTTATATGTGAAGGTTTGCAATAACAAGAAAGGAATGCACTGCAGCAAGTTAAATATCTTAGCTATTGCATTTACAAAATATTGAGTACCATTACTATGAGAATGATTCAGTGGAAATACATTGATAAATTGATGAAAACACAACATTTCATAGGAAATTTAGCATTCTTTTTTTAGTATTTGACAGACTTAAGTTGAAAAAATTGCAGAGAATATCCTTTTTTTTGCAAACAGACTTGTGATTATCAAATGAGACACTCAATAATTATAAAAATATGGAATTATAGATTACATAAAACAAATAAAAACTGACTTTCTGCAATTTCAAAGTCCTTCTCCTGATCTTCTTTTTGGGATAATGTTACAAACAAGATAGCATGTGTCCATTTCCATACATACTAATGCTTCAATTTGTTCTTTCTTGCCTGTGACTTTTATTTTTGGTGTTTTTCTCTCTAATCCACATCCTGTAATGTTAAATACAGTTATAAGTGCTAACTAAATTCTTATAGATTAGATGCTATTGATGATAAAGTAATATATATAAATCTACACATATGTACATTTGTGCCTTCAAATATATATAACATAGCTATGTACATATACTCTCACACACAGTCAACTTCCCATATCCACAGGTTCCTCACCTCTTGAAATCAGACCATGGATCAAAACTATTTGGAAAATTGTGTTTGTACTAAATATGCACAGATTTTTCCTATTGCTATTCTCTAAATGATATGATATGATAATTATGTGTGTACCATTCACATCACATTAGCTATAAGTAATATGAAGCTTAATTAAGTTATATGGGAGAATCTATGTAGGTTATGTGAAAATTATATGCAATTTTATATGAGGGATTTGTGTATTCCTTGATTTTGGAATCAACAGGAGTGGGGAGGCTGGAACAAATTCCCCACAAATACTGGGAGATGAGTATACATATAAATGTTGTGTGTGTGTGTGTGTGTGTATGCAGATAGATGGTCAAAAAGTTAAGACTTATTGTTTACTTAGTTCTATGTTTATCAAAATATTAATCAGCAAAATAACATTCAGAAGCAATATTGAAAATTCCATATTTTGAGAGAAGAAATTAAAGCACAGTCAAAAGATAATTAATTTATTATAGGTTCCCACAGGATCATAGATATGACACCATAAGATGTCATAAAAAATATTAATGGGTATTATTATGTTAGTTAATTCTGCTTACTTTCTGCTAACAATACTGATCCAGGAACAGGAAATATTTTAAGTTAAAATAAAAAAAAAATTCAGTATGTTGCAAGATAATTTAGAAAAAATTAACCCAAACGTAATTATTAAAATGTTGTGTTGCAGAGAAGTTGAAGAAATAAGCATTTGGCCATTTGTATTGCTTGTGAGGAAAAATAAAAGAATCTTAACTTGTAGCAAAACATGTACCAATAAAAAGTCAAGAAGTAAAAGAGATAAATGCGTTCTTTATTCATTTCCAAATGAATCAAACATCATTAACCTAGGTTCATAAATCCCAGATGGACCGTGGTGAGGGAAGTGATTCATGGGTCCACACACACTGCGTTTTCCTGATAAGCAGATCCATTGTTTGGAGCCACCTCAATGATGGACAGGTGTCAGTTTTCCCATGGCTATAGTGCTATCATCGTGGGACTTAGGAGACAGAGGAGATACTGAATGTAGTCAACATTTAACAGATCTTAATGAGAATGCTTGTGTACCACAGCTGCTATGGTCTCCTGGGCGTGCCACTTTACTGAAAACATTGAGTCCACGAAGCTATTCTACATAGTTTTTAGACTATTTCAAAATGCAGCAAACAATATGAACTGTGACCAAAATTGAGTGCCCAATGGAAGACATGGTGTTTCTTCCTTACTGTTTTTGACTATAGTTAATTAAAAATTAGCACAATAATCCCCTGGGAAGTGGTGTGAGGCAGTGATACCTGATCCTTGTGTTTATCTCTCCAGTATAGAATGTATTCAGCACACTAAGTTAAAAATATTATTTTTTCTTTCAAGGTAACTGAACTACACAACATCAAAAATATAACCAGGCTGCCTCGAGAGACAAAGAAGCATGCAGTGGCCATTATCTTTCATGACGAAACGTCAAAGACATTTGCCTGTGAGTCAGGTAAGCCATTACAGGTCCATCTACAGCTTGAGGACATTGAGCGGCTTCTGAGACAATGACCCCGGCAGATGAAGATGCGAGTCTGGATTGGATGGCTCATTGTAATGAGAGGGCAGTGGAGGATATTAGTCGCAAGTTCAACTTACTGATTTCTCCAGATGTTTTGGGTACTTATCGTTCTCTCTCTGTGCCTTCTCCCAGGTGGTCTGAGAACTCTGGCAGTTTCCATTCAAGCTTTGAGAATTAAGTAAACTATACCAGGGTGATGTTGAGCATGTGATTAGAATCCAGGTTTCTGCAGAAAGTAGCTGCAGGTATTTTGTAGGGCAATAATAATGCCACTGTACAAAAGCCTGGCAAACTCAGCCTAACTCCCCAAACATTGCAGAACAGAATTTGGACAGTGTGCTGCTTTCACCAGTTCTTGGTACCGCAAATAAATACATGTCAGATTGAATTTCAACATGCCGGTTTATGAACCACTCTGACAATGGTGAGATGCAGAACTTTTTAATTTGAACTTGCAATATCCTTCACATTGGAGGCCCTGCGTCATGTATGAGTTGACAATGCTTTTCAAAGATTTTGCTCAAAGGAACAACGTGTTTGCTTTATAATGCATGTTACCAAAAATATGAAGGGTTCAAAACATGAATTTAAAATGGTTATGTAGCCTTTAGAAGATTCTTAATTTTTTAAAGGAAAAATGAAGTTTCTGGTTTATATAAAGTTGATAGGTCTAATTACTGCTAAGGCATATTATTCTAAAGCTGCTGATGTCACTGTGCGTGACTGAGACTGCTCACACCCTCATCTGAGCTGACCTTAGTCTTCCTGGCCTGACCTGGAATGCGTCAAAGTGCCCTTCTTTCCTTGGATGCCTTTATTCATCAGTCCTTCTTCATTTGCCATCTGACCATATCTCATCCTTCAAAACAGACTTTTTGGAGGTACAGAGATGTCTGTGATTGGTACTATAAATCCCAGTCTTGTAACAGTACCTGTCTCAGCCTTATTGATATATTGTTATCCCAAAATATTTTTACCTTCTTGTTCACTGTCTTAAAACAGTCTAGTCACTTCAATTTTTTCTGAGCTCTTAAATATATAATATTAATGTCTCATTAAATTAATAACAGCCAGGAAATTAGTTTTCAAAAACACGATAAAAATTATTTTCATTAATTTAATTGTTATTTTTCACTATTGTTTGACTTTTTTTGAAATTGTAGTGAGCAATGTTCTGCATGTATAAGTGCAACTGGAGTCTGTTATTTTTGGAAAGAATGATATTTAATTATGTTTTTTAAGTAACAATCTTATTTAGATATTCTTTAGAGAGACACTGGCCTAATTTGTGTTTATTTAGTTACTTAATCATTCAATAGATTGCCTTTTATATTGTGATTTTTTACTGAGATTACAGTAGAAACATTATTTAATGCAATTTTACATTTACACAGATGGCTTTTCTGATTTAAACAGCTATAATCCATTCTTTACTTAAATTCCTATCGTTTTTTTTTAAAAAAAACAAGTTTGAGATTAATGTGGAAACTGCCCTCTTTTAATTTTTTATTTTCTATAAAGTTGGGGAGAATGTACACACACACACACACACACACACACACACACCATCTCCTCCTGAATACATACCCCTGCTGCTCCATGGCATTTTTCCAGGTGTCACCTGAATTTCCTTCCCTTTATGGGCCACAAGGTATCTACCAGTGCATCAAATAAAAACAGGCTCTTATTTCCATTCTGACACTTAAAAGTCATTTCAGTGAAGACATATTATTTTTATCATCCCAAGAACCCAGACTAGAAACATTCACTTCCATAAGATATTGATGTTGGTAAATAAGAAGCTCCTGTGCACATAACTCAAGGTCAGCAGGACTCGGCCTCAACTTCAACATGTAGTGTTTGGAATTCTCAAGTGTGACTGGAAGAATGTCATTGAACTCCACATCACAGAGCACCTGGGTCTCCAGAGAGTGTTATTGCAGCAGGTGGCACCAGCCCCTCCAGTCCTGGTGCTGCGGTCTGAGCATTATATCTTTACATACAGCTCAGCGCAGACTAAACCCACTCCTCCCTGGGTCAAGTTAGCAAGTGCATTTGAACAATTTATAGAAAGACTATAAAGATCAAGAATTTTAAAATAAATATTTTGATTATACATAGCAGCCAGGTCTTGGTTTCTAATAACAGGAATCGGGGCATGAATCCATGCTAATATAAGCAATTAACTGAATAAGTAAATAATGGGAGCAGATAGACAAATGTCCCATAGAAAAATTCCAAATAATTCATGCAGAGGCCCTGCCCTCAGGAGGGATGCACGACTCCCCACTCTGTGACTGTGAGCTGCCCAGGTGACTTCCTTCCAAAGGAAAGAGCGTAGAAAGGGGTGGGTGGGAGAGAAGAGCTAGACTGTAGGGAAGCTGTCAGAGACCACCTCAGCCATGGTCAAGGTCCACATCAGCACAGCACTTTACCTCATCACCTTCCTCCCAGCAACCCACAAATCAGTGTAATCCTGAGAAACACATCACACAAATCCAAACTGAGGGGCATTCTACAAGGTGCCCGACCAGTACTCTTCAAAACTTTGAAGGTTGACAAAATCTAAAAGTCGGAGAAACTGTCACAGCCAAGAGGAACAAAAGGAGTCATGAGGAGAAAATGTAAGTGGCATCCTAAATGAGACCCAGAAACAGAAAAAAATGGCACTGGGACAAAACTGAGGACACTCAGTGAGGAGTGAGGAGACTTTAATAAATTATCAATTAGGACCACTAATTAATAAGAATATATCAACATCGTTTCATCAACGTTAGCAAATGCACATAGCAAAAGTAAGGTGTTAATAACATAATAAATGTAAGACTTAATAACAGAGAAAATGGGCATACAACATCCATATTATCTATGCAGTAATGCTCTACAACTGATGCTATATCAAAATAAGAAATATTTTTTTAAAAAATTAATGTGGAACTGACATAAAATATATATCAATGAACTAGATTAAGTATAATGAAAATGCAATGCATTTTAAAGGATGTAAGTTTACTAAAGAAAATTGGATATTACAATCAATAGTAATTGAATCTTCGCCTCATCAATTGCAAGTGAGCAAACGGCTTATCTGGAATGCCACTGATGAAGAAACTACAATTAGCATCATCACAAAAGAGTTCTTGAACCCCTTGGGGACAAAGATGACTTTGTAACCTGCCTGTAATCTGGATCAGTCACCCCTGCCAGTGCCATAACTCCCTTCTTAGCCTGTTGACTCAGAGGTACAAGGAGCACAAAGTGGCGAGGGGGAGTCTTAACTTCCAGTTCAGTGAAATCTTTGTTGTACCCCCCAGAAGAAGCGTTCTTATCTCTGGATCTAAGATGTCTAGGCCAGCAGAGCATAAGGTTACAGGAACAGGAAGCAAAAGCTTTCCTAGTGGGTCACTAGGTGTGGTAGTGAGTGGTGCCATCCCTGTCTCCACACCTTGGTTCCTGGACCCATGAATTCTTGCAATGGGAGAGACAGTACCATATAGTGGATGCTGATGTAGAGGATAGACCCTTCTGGAGAACCTTGCCCCAGGCCTGTGCTGTATTGCCATCTAGCAGGCCCTGGAACTGCATCTTCCAAAAGTCCATTCCATTATTCCATCAAACCAGCTGCTTCAGGACAGTAGGGAACAGAGTCCTCACACTTATTTCCAATGAAGATGCAGAGAAGAGTGTGTTCTCATATGGCTAGATGGAGCATGAATTGTATTAATTATTTTTTCAGGGAAAATGGCAACTATATATAATAGTATATATTATATATAATATACATATTATATTATATATTATATATATTATATATCAGTATATATATTTAGTGTATATATTTATATATTTAATCTTATATATTTAGTATTTATATATTTATATATATTTTAGTGTATGTATATGTATTTTAGTGTATATATATATATATATACACACACACACACATATATATACATATATATATTTAGTGTATACACACACACACACACACACACACACACACACTTTGGGACCATATCCCACATAAACATATGTACCAGCACATGAGAATGTGGTTTAAGTACACAATGTATAATGGAAAAATGAAAATAAGTACCTATAGAGTGAATAGTTGAATAAACAATGGTATATCCTTATCAAGAAATATGTGATCATTAGAAATAGTTTTACATGCGAAGCAACTGTTTTAGTTAGAATTTTTGTCATCGTGACCAAAAGACTTGACAAGAACAATTTAGAGGTGGAAAAGTTCATTTTGGCCCATGGTTTCAGAGGGTCAGTTCATGGTCTGAGGATTCCACAGCTCTGGGCCCAACATGAGGCAGAACACTGTGGCAGAAGGGCGAAGCGGAAGAATCAGCTCAGGACATGGCAAGCAGGAAGTAAAAAGAGTGAGCTCCACCCAGCAAAGACAAAATGTACCCCCTACTACCCTGCTTCCTCCAGCCACAACCTACCTGCCTACAGTAGCCACCCAGTAATCCATATCAGTGGATTAATCCACTGATTAGTTTACACATCTCACAACCTAATCATTTCACTCCTGAAAATTATTGCAATGTCTCACACATGAGCTTTTGGGGAACACCTCATCTCCAAACCATAACAGCAACTATCAGAAAGTATATGTGAGATAATCACATATTGTAAAGAAAACACAGAGAGAGAGAGCTTTAGCAATTTTACCAGGGTGAGAGAACATGATGATGAGCTGTATGAAAAAGATTTTTGGGGAAAAATGCAAATAAAAGAGGGAAAGAAACAAAATAAAATAAACAACCAAAAAAATCAAGCATGTAATTTATTCTATTCATCTGAAATCATTCATGTGTGAACAGGGGCATAAATGTGTCCAATTTTAAAACTTAAGTTAGTACCAATAAATACAAACTAAAACCTCCAGGAAGTTCGGAGTGGTGCACCTATACCATAGGCAAATGTAAGAAGAAAAAAACACAGCTGAACCATGGACTTCTTGAGGCACAGAAAAAACAGATTTGCTGTGCACTGCTGTGGGAATTCAAAACATTGCAATCACTCTGTTTGGCAGACTCATAAATTTAAGCATGCAATGACCATTCATGCCAGTAATTGCACTCTTGGGCATTTATCCTAGGAAAAAAAATGAAAATGCACACATACATATACAACCTGTATGTGAATGTTCACAGCAGATTTATTCAAAGAGCCTAAAGCTGGAAAGAACCCACAAGTCCTTCTACAGACAGCGTACATCATGCCATAGAATACTCCATAGGGGGAATAACTATTAGTACATACAGCAATTTGGATAAATCTTGAGGGTATTATACTGCTAAGTGAAAATAAAAAGCTGATCTCAAAAGTCTACTATCATGTGACTCCTTTTGTTTACTATCTGTGAAATGACAATTTTAGAAATGGAGAACATATTGGTAATTGAGACAGGTTAAGAGTGGGGTTGGAGGCATGGGGACGGGAGAGGTGTATCATGGTAAAATGGTAATGTGACCTGGGATCTGAGTAATGCAGTACTTTGATTGTGGCAGTACAAACACAAACCCGCCAAGTGATAGATTATATAGAATTTACACACACACACACACATACACACGTAGAACTGGGGAAATCTGAATAAGACTGGTCAATGCTCAATGGAAATACAGTGTTGTGACATGATACTACAATGTTACAAAATACTACCATGGGCAGAGTGCGGGGAGGAGGACTGGACAAAGCGTACCCAGGCTATCTCAATCTCTGTATTAGTATGCTCTATTTATTATAAGTACATGTGAATCTGCAATTCTATCAATCAACTTTAAACAAATCAGATCTGTATTATTATGAGGCTATCCATGATGTATTTTCAAGTTGTAAAGAAAAAAAAAAGGATGAGAAAGTTACGTGAGAGCATCTTTGGTATAATTCGGACGTGGTAAAAAGAAACTAGTAATACCAAACAACAAGAAAACTAATCCTCAGTGTGTGCCTGAGTGGCCTGTGCATGTTTTATGAGCGTGGAGGCTCTGCCTGTGTGTGTCCTGCTCTTCTCCCAACATGGAAGCCTTGGGGGGGGGGGGGGGGCTTCGGTCCCTGCCTCCCAAGCCTCAGCCCCACTCTTCACCCTGCCAATTTCCACATCCTTCCATTTGGGGCACCACTGTCTCCTGCTTCCTGCTTCCTCATCTTGCATGGAGACTTTGTTCCAGCCCCCACTGCTCCCTGATTCTGGGCCTCACACACTCTGCCCCAGACACCTCGGCTCTGCCAGTTTCCACGCTCCGTGAAGAACGCTGGTTTCTAAAATGACACCTTTTCCCTAAAATGATTTACAACATTCAGTAAGATGTGTTATTATCTTAACTTATTATTCCTTTTTTTCTTAGAAACACTTTTTCAGAAGATTCTCTTTAGTTTTTTCTTTCTCATGCTTTACATCATCTAGAAAAGATGCTGCCCCAGATCCACAGATTCAGAATAAAGTGGATAGGCATGCAACTCTACCTTCCTGTTGATTAGCATTTCTAAGCTTTATTAAGGGATTGTTGACAAGAGAAATTTACCTATATTTAAGTTCCACAGTATGATGCTTTGGGGTATATTACATTATAAAATCATCATCCCCATGACCCATGTCACCTCACATAGTTATCATTTTCTTTTTTCTTCTTTTTTTTCTTTGTGTGTGTGTCAAGAACTCTTAAGATCTTCCCTCTTGAACTGTGTAGAATGCTTAATTTTAGAAAGACTCACCATCTGCATAAAAGCAGAATAGGGCAAGGGTCCTTTCTGTAAAGCTTCTGTATTTCAGATACTCATCCCAGATCACAGAACGTTTTTATGTTTTTGATAATAGAACTGGCTTAACAAAAAGTTAGGCAATAGAACAATAGAGTTTCATTATGTTAAACCAGTTGCATAGTCAAATATGTCAAGCTATTGCAAATTTAGAATGTATAACACAAACGTATAACACAAAATAAAGGCTTGTAGATATCTAGGACAAAGGAGGAAGTTGATTTTATTGCACGTAAAAGGCCAGATTAGAATGTGACATTAGAAAAATCCTCAGTGCTCCTTCCCAGAGTCGCAGGGTTTGGGGTAAACATGAGACTTTCGTTTCCAGTGACATCAGTCCAGTGCTTTTATGAGCAGTCCATTACTTTGGGGGGAATTGGGGACATTTTGGCTTACTGACTGTTCAGTTCAAAAGACAACTTGGACAAAGTTGGAGCAACTTCTATTTCTAGCTGACTCAGCCATCATGGAATAGAAATGCTGGTTTATGACCATCTGCTTCTTAGCTACTCGGCTAAGAGATGTGGAAGAATTTATTAAAACCAGAATGTAGTGGGCTTATGTGATCCAAAATGTGTTGGGATTCTGAAGCTAACTCTGCAGAGAAAGTGTCATGCATGTAGCAGCAACAAGGGCCGAGACTTTGAATCTGTGACAATGCTCTTCACAGACTCGCATTAGATAAAAACACCAACTTTCTGTTGCTCCTTCTCATGCAAAATTTAAATTATTTTGGTAAAATTTGGGCATGGTTCTCTCTGGTTGTGATGAGAAATAAATCAGAGACAGAGCTGATTTGAGCAAAGTGTGCTACAAGGTTTTTCCTGAGTGTCTAGGTTGTCTGTAAAATGGGTAGGTTCAGCAGACAGGAGCCCCTGCCCAGCACCAAAATCACTACTGAGGTGAGTTGATTCCACCTAAGAACAAGTATGTCTGAGAGGGGGTTAGGATATTAAAAAGAAGAGAGAACTAATTTGCTGTAAGAAGAAAATACAGAGGCTAATGAACAATTTTGAACAAGTGTAGTACCTAAACTATCGATGCATCCTGGTTTACTCTCCAACTAAAGACTAAAGTGCTTTAGAAATTAGCAGCTTGAGAGTAAAGTCTAGTACATATCCTGAAAATCTCCTTTCTGCCCCAAACTCCAGTGGTTTGCTTTTCGGGTTTCAGCCTGTCTAGTTGGTGTGCCTGCTTCTGTACTCTGGATACTAAAGGAAGTTGTCACCTCCTGACTCTGTGGTCCCAGCACAGCCACCAAGCTGCCCTTCCCACAGGGAAGCCTTCCCTGACCCTTGTGACCTGTCACTAGGCAAGCCAAGATTTTGCTATAGGCAGCCAAACTCAGAAAGTGATTTTAGGACTACTATTGTGCAAGAGTCTAGGAACTGTTTTTTTAAGTTTTATGGACGATAAGCACACAGTGTTAGTTTGAAAATGGCCAATGGGGAAGCATTGTTTTTCTCAGTTCTTATTTTATACATTAAGAAAATGAACTTATGCTTTATTTTTATGATTTACATGAAGTATAATACCTTTGATGTGCCATTCCATACAATACCATATGCTACTATTGTATACAGAATTGTGGTTTTTTCCTGAGAAATCAAGCCTTCTATAATTGGGTGCCAGACTTTTTGAAATCTTTGAAGCAGAAAAGTGGTTTGAATATGTTTTTGCAGAAAAAAAAAATGTCTTTCATTTAAAGGCTGATAAGGACTTAGAAAATATTGAGTATGTTTATTAAAGTTCCATCCATCTTAATGAACTAATAAGAATATGTAACACTTTTTTTGAACTTTTTAGAAAACAGTGCAGATGATATTTAGTAGTGCAAAAGGCTTTAAGACTGAACTTTTTATTTTTTGTCAACTTGTCCTGTACATTTCCGTCTATTGGTAAAAACAAGATTCACTACAAACAGATCAGAAGACAACTTGAAAATGCATAGTGCTCTGCTAGCACAAAACAGAACAGTAGCATAAAAAGAATTTGCAGTGAATTGATTAGTTTACTCCCCAAAATTGCATATTCAAGTCCTAACCCCAGCGCCTGTCACACAGGTGACCTTATTCTGAAATGGGGCCCCGTGCACATCTAATCAAGTAAAGATGAGATGGGACTGCACCAATGTCAATTCCACTGTTGTATTTATGAGAAAAGAGGGAGACTTTGGGATACAGACATATACAGAGGAGACCTGGAAAAAGGTTTGTGGAGAGGGAGGCAGAGAATGAAAAGATGGAGCTGCAACCAGGGAACCCGAGCGTTGCCAAGGCCACCAGGAGCTGGGAGGGAGCCAGCAGCAGACCCCCTTCAGCCTCCAGGAGACACTGACACTGATAATGACTGAGGACTCATCTACAGAACTGTGAGCAGCTAGATCTTTGTTGCCTTAAACTATCCAGTTTGTGATAATTTGTGTTGGCTGTCCTAGGAAAACAATATAGAGCTCTTCCAAATCAAGTTTTAAAACATTGATCAATGGTTGCTGAGTTACAGTCAGGAGCAAGAAGTCTGGTGTCACCATTGCACACTTGGGTGACTACAGATAACAACAATCTACTGTACATCTCGAAAAGCCAGAAGAAAGGATATTGAAAATGTTTGCCCTTGGCTAAAAACAAAGTTCAAACTCTTGAAGACTTCTTAGCTGCTTTCACACCTTGGTCTTTCTTTTTCAAAATGATTCCTTTAAAAACAAAGAGGAATTTCAGAATTTCTTATTTGCCATTATTCATGGAATGAATGCCTTTTTCTATCTACCTACCTACTGAAACCAAAAATTCTATACAAATGACATGTTGTTAAGAAATTATTTTATTTTTCAATTTACACACACACACACACACACACA
Source organism: Spermophilus citellus (assembly GCF_964194105.1). Classification (NCBI taxonomy): domain Eukaryota; kingdom Metazoa; phylum Chordata; class Mammalia; order Rodentia; family Sciuridae; genus Spermophilus; species Spermophilus citellus. Next base: position 123,219,455 of record NC_138198.1, read on the forward strand.
CACACACACACGTACATATATATATTTGCAGTGTTGGAAATGTATATATATATATACATATATATATATATATATCTTTTCAAACTTTTTTATTTCAAATGTTTATATATATATATAAAATAATTAAAATATTCATATATATACAAATATGTATCTAGCACCTACTATTATGTACTTGTTTTATGTGTCACTTTAAAAATTTAATTAATAAAAAAGTTAAAACTGGTCATGGTAGTGCATGCTTATAATCAATGACTTGGAAGGAGAAGGCAGAAGGATCTCAAGTTCAAGGTCAGCTTGAGCAACTTCATGAGACCTTCCCTCAAAATAAAAAATAAAAAGTTTGGGGATATTGCTCAGTGGTAGAGCAGCCCTAGGTTCAATTCTCAGTACTACAAATATATGTGTATGTGTATACACATACACACACACACACACACACACACACAAGAACATAAAAAATTTAATAATTTCTTAACAACCTGTCATTTGTATAGAATTTTGGGTTTCACTAAATAGGTGGATAGAAAAAGGCATTCATCCCATGAATAATGGCAAATAAGAAACTCTGAAATTCCTCTTTGTTTTAATGGAATCATTTTGAAACAAAAACAAAAACAAAAAAGACCAAAGTGTGGAAGCAGCTAAGAAATCTTCAAGAGTTTGAACTTTGTTTTGAACATAGATGGGACAAATCAATTCCTTTTTTGAGAAAATAAAAATAACTTTTTTTCTGATTATCAAAATCATAGACTTTTCTCTAAAATTACAGCCGGTGTTATACATGAACAATTCACAAAGCACAAAATTCAAAGTTCCAAGTAAAATATAACAAGTGGGTAAAATGCATAATTCAGCTTTGAGCTGGTGGTGGGTAGAGGTGCCACGGAAGGGAAGCTGAAACATGGAGAATGTTTTTAAGAGAGGCAAGCCGGGCTCTGAGGCGCCTCTGAGAAGACCGTGGGACAGATGTGCACTTCAACAGCAGGACTGCAGGCTCCACAGAGGGCCTTGGGCCTCTGCCCCTGGAAAACGCCCCTCCCCTGGCTGGGCTGTTGTCTTCACAGTGCCTTCCTGGTTCTGGACAACCAAGCTGAAGACCCATGTGAAACAAACCAGAATCTTGTCACTCACTTTCAGCACCACATGCCCCTGCACATCCCCACGTGCAACTTCTAAAATGTGGATTTACCAGTAAAGAGGACCAAAATCACAAGTAAAGAAGCACAGTGGGTAAAAGTCAGAAAACAGACAAATTCCTGTGTGAGGACGATCATCCAAGTGCTTTTTAATAGAATAGAAAAGTTGATGACCTACTTTTTCATCAGTTTTTCAATGATGCCAAAAAAGTATTTTTGCATCAATTTAAACTGATGATGTAAATTTGTATTTGTTGGTGTGAAAAGATGCACATTACATCCAGTGAAAACCAGAGTTTGCAGTACATATACCATAAAGTTACCCCATATATTTTTTGAGGGGTTGTCAGGGATTGAACCCAGGGACACTTAACTACAGAGCCACAAGTCCAGCCCCTTTTTTTTTTTTTTTTGCATTTTATTAGAGATGTCTTCAAACATACATGAATGCATACACATATACTTAAACCCATGTGTGCACATAAATGTACAAATTTGTCATAAAACATGAAGTCCTGAAAATTCATCTCAATGATGCTGTTTTTTAATGGGGATGCCAGTTATATTTATTTTATATTTTTGTATTCTAGAAATTAACTAGTATGTATTTATTTTGTTATTTTAGGAATTACTAAATATCATGCATAGATAATAAATATTACAAATACTTACAAACCTACTAATCACCTTATGAAATAAATACAGCACAGTATAAATACATGATTCATGCTTTTGTTACAATTACATCAGTCACTAAAACTGTAATACAACACTTTGAAAGTTTTGTTTTGTAGATATTTGTGGTTTATACTACTTTCAAATTTACAAGTATTACTAAAAGTGATAGCTAATTGTTTTGCAGTTTATGAAATTTCTATAACTGTATCATACTCCATTCATTGGCAAGTTGCCTTTTTTCCTCAAGATTGCACTTGCTAATTTTTTCTTTGATAAACATGACTCTAATTATTAATTTTGCATCATTACAAGGTTATACCATGCTGTATTTTAGATAGCTAAACTATATTCTTAAAAATACATGCTTATTCAAGTTGGTATCCATCAGAATAATTACATGGTTCTTTCCCTTTAAACAATTAATAGGATATATTACAATAACACATTTCCTGGTATTGACTATTTGAGGTCAAGGTTAGGGTCTAGACTGTAGTCCAGCAGACTGTGTTCAAATTATCTCTGTGCTTCTGATTCTTTCTCTGAAAACCAGACCAATAGCAGTTTCATCTCACGAAATGTTGTAAGGAATGTTTAATGTGAAAATAACAAAGCTGGCCCATATTAAGCAATTGATAGGTGGTAGTTAATATTATCATCTTTAAAAGTCAAGAGTGAATTGAAAGATTATTTTTAATAAAAATTTCTGTAACACATAGGAATTGCATAATCCTACTCCCAGGTGTGGTGCATCTGTTGACTTTTTGTGCTCTCCTAGTCCAGGTTTGGCATCAGGATACATAAAAGAATTGCAAACTGTTCCTGTTTTTGAGCTCTAGCACAGTTGAAATAACAAATGAAATATTGCTTTTACGTTGCTCTGAAATCATCTTAGCCCAGTACATTTTGAAGGGCACTTTGTTTACAGATGTCACTCAGGTCCTCTACACCTATTTGAACGCATTCTACTAATTTGGGTTTTCTGGAACACTACCAGCTCTTCCTGGTTTTCAGTTTCCTCTGCATGGTGAAGTGGGCATCAATTGCATGGTTCAAATCCTGGTCTCCTACTCTCCATGATGTTTGGGAGAAAGTTACTTTATTTCCACAAAGCTCGTCTTTGATATGTTTAAAAGGTTAACTGCCAAAAGCACTGAAATTGTTGGCCACTCAGCACAGTGACTGAGACTCAGCAAGTGCCCTGTCGATGCTATTATCACCTTTCATCTTGTTATTTTTATTTGGTTTTGTTTGCTTACCAATTTTCTTCTCACTACTAATACTGTGCACTACTATTTCCTTCTCTTTTCCCTTTTAAGCTCTATAGAATGTGTAGGAAGGTATTATTTATTTTTGCTGTATTGTATGTGAAGCACATTATGGAAGCAAGGGGAAGAAGGGTCCAAGAAGCTCATTCTATCATGAGAGAGATTGTAATGGTTGATTCTTGAATTCAGGCTGCATAGAGAGGTAATGTGGATGAGAAGGGGGTGTTTGAGTTTGAAAATATGTCAGGATAAGCAACGGATTGATGTTCTTGGTGGTTAAAGTAGTGTTGGAACTGAGATGCTCAGTGCAGTAAATGGGAAACTAGGAGGGTCTCCCCTGAGATTACCAGTCCATGCTTAAGTCTCTCTCTCCAACATACTGACATCATTTCCCATGGATACCCACCTGAGTGGGATTGTTGAATCATATAGTAGTTCTCTTTTTCAGCTCATTTGAGGAGCCTCCATCCTGTTCCTCATAATGAATATAGGAATTTATATTCCCATTACAATGTACAAGGGTTCTCTTGAAAATAGCTTCAGGGAGAGATGTGAAGTTTATTTAGACATCTTCCTTACCCAAAATAGTTGATTCTTCAATCATAGAAGCCAATGCTTTGATAATATCCAGTACCCCAAAATAGTTGTTGCTTATTATAGCATGTTTTAAAGTGATAAATGATCTTTTTCTTAGAAAGACAATAATGTATATATATATATATATATATATATATATATATATATATATATATATATTGCTTTAAAATGGATTTGAAATGATCTTACTACAAAAAAAAGTGCTAAGTATGTGTGGTGATAAATATTTCATTAGCTCGATATAATATTTCCACAATGTAAATACATTAAAACATCACATTGTACCCCATAAATATCCCCAATATTCATCAACTCAAAATTTAAATTTAAATAGAAGAAAGCAGTTGGTAAGAGCCAGGGACCAAATACTAGGGTAATTCAATGGCTGTCATTATTTTTTTTCCATTTTTTGATTTAATTTTTAATTGGTTTATATTAATTATACAGAATAGCTGTGATGTGTATGTTTGTACATTTATATTACATGATTTGATCAAATTCATTCTCTAATACCTCCTCTGGACCTCTCCTCTTCTCTCCCTCTGATCCCCTTCTTCTACCCTTGTAGAAGAAGGACTTCTGGCAGTCCTCCACCTTCATGAGATCCTTGTTTTTCTTACTTTTTTCCTCTCTAGCTTCCACATAAGAAAGGAAACATAAGACTTTTGACTATCTGAGTCTGGCTTATTGCACTTAACATGATGTTTTCTATTTCTACCAATTATCCTCCAAATGACATGATTTAATTCTTCTTTATGGCTGAATAAAACTGCATTATGTGTATATAACACATTTTCTTTATCCATTTATTTGTTGACAGACACAAAAGAATGTTAGTTCCAAATAGTTCTAGTGTAGTAGCAGATTTTGTGGTGATTTCACAATTGGACACCTAGACTGAATCCATAATTTAGCTGTTGTGAATTGTGCTGCAATAAACATAGGTACATATGCATCACTAAAGTATGCTCTTACTTCTTTTGGATGAATGCTGAAGAATGGTATAGCTCTCTGAAGAGAGGTCCAGAGGAGGTATTAGAGAATGAATTTGATCAAATCATGTAATATAAATGTACAAACATACACATCACCGCTATTCTGTATATGGTAGTTCCACTTTCAGTTTTTTGAGGAAACCTCATATGATTTCCATAGTGGCTACACTAATTTACATTCCCATCAACAATGTGTAAGAGTTCCTTTTTCCCCACCTCCTCACTAGTATTTATTGCTATTTGTTCTATTTCAACTGGCATTAGATAGAATCTCAGTTTAGTTTTTATTTGTCTTTGCCAGATGATTAAAGATTTGAACCATTTTCAATAAAAATTATTGGCCATTTGTACCTCTTTTGAGAAGTATCTATTTAGTTTGTTTGCCCATTTATTGAATAGATAATTTGATTTTTATTGGTATTTAGTTTTTTGCATTCTTTCTATATTCTGGACATTAGTTATATTTCAGAAGAGTAATGAACCAAAATTTTCTCTCAATCTGTCGACTGAGAGAAAATGATCTTAAAGTGCTTAAAAATAATATAATTAAAAGTTTATTCTAATATAATTCTCATACTTGCTTTATGGAAGCATTTAATTTTATTCAAAAATGATCCAATTTTGTTAGATTCAAATAGTCTGGGTACAGTGACAGATTTAGTGTTACTTTCACATTTGGATTTTCAGTTTTCCTGGATTCCAGAGCCAGAAACCTGTTAACACCCACTGTGCCTGATAACCATGCTAAGAAAGACCAGGCAGGATGTCCACTTAATTTTCAAAAGAAATCTTTCTGGTTTTTTTCTGTTTTCCAGACATGCACATTCTTACTAACTTATAAACTCATTACCTTATTTTTATGACTTTCTGTAACCCCATAAAGAGCGAAAACAGAGACTAGGAAATTATAAGTTCACAGTCTGATAACCTTTGTCTCCTGTGAATTGAAGATTTGTATTAAGGAAGCACATCACATTGACATCTGAAGGATTTGTTTGTTTTGATAACTATTATTTCTTGAGCAGAATACACCAAAAAATGTCTGCAGCCAAAAGCATTTTCTTTGGCGGATCCACTAGAAGTGCCGGTGAAGACAGCAATGGTGTTTTGTGTTTTAAGTACCCCGTTGCCATTTGCTTCGAGCTATTTTTCATCTATTTTTAGATGTACTCCTACTAAGAATGTAGCTATGGCTCACTAAATGGTACTGGATTTATTTATAAATAATGAGACAGATGCCAACATAAAATTCAATTTAACGCAGGTCACCATGGTCTCTTTAGATGAGAACTTGTGGCATTTGATGGAAGTTGCATAATGACAAAGAAAACTGAGATTCAGAGATTGGAATGTTGGAGGCCCAACAAAGTGTTACTATGGTCCAAGGATGTGGATGGGAATCTTTTAAAAACTTACTCATCTCCAGACCAGTTCCCATTAGGAATTCCAGAAGATAAGGATTCATAGGAGTGTGCCTGACTGGAGACACCATGCTTGTGTCTACCACTACCACGCGCTGATTGTGTGAAAGAAATGCACCCATTAAAGTTGGAGTGAGCATTGTACTACTCCCACTCTGGTAATTATTGTGGATACTCCATGCTTTATGCTCAGGGTTGTTTTTAAGCACGTTGGAAAAAGATGGAAAAGTCTTCCTAAAACATAAGTAGGAAGATAAAATTCAACTTTTGTCTGAATAATTAGTTGAAAAGCTCCGTTGTCTAAATGATACTGGTTCATAATATCTATAATCAAATTTTAAAGAAAATTATTGTTTCTTTTAAGAAAGTAGGTAATGTAGGGCAATGGAAACAGATGGATCCAGTTCAGCCTAATACGTACTCCATGGCCCCAGACAAACTGCCAAATCCCTCTACTGAGGGTTCCTCTACTTCATTTGTTCAGTGTTGTTTTGTATCCCCACTTGTGCTCCACATGCGGACACACTTAAATCTCATAATAATGCCCACAACACTCTGAAGGCTATTATTCCCATTTTATAAGTAATGAAACATAAGCACAGTAAGGTCGTGACCCCCGTATCTAGTCGGTGCTAAAGTCAGATGCAAATGCAGGGAACAGGGGTGCAGAAGCTCTCCTCCCCACCACCAAACTTCGTACATTTTGGCCTCGTGTTTTTTTTTTCTGTGAAAAGGAATAATTTATAGTTCCGTTGACAACTAGGTATGGTAGGTCTGAAGCCCTGGCACCTAGCAGATCCTTAATGAACTGTGTTCTTCATGTGGAATAAGGAGCAATTTTATTTCATTACTTGGGAAGTTGTAATGTTTAATAAATCTGAAAACATTCAGATGTTAACTTATTAAGCTTTTACTGGCCCCTGAAGTTCTTTCCTCTTCTCCAAACCTGTCCTTGGAATAGCAGTTAAGGATATTTCACCAGTACCATCCTCATCATCACCACCCACCTCTTCACAAATCACCCTCAAATTTAATAAATGATCATAATTTTTTTCATTTTTATCTCCTATCAGTTTAAATAGATGTGTCTAACATATTTTTACTATAGCAAGATTCTGTAGCCACTTTTATAAAACCTGCTAGCAACAGGATTATATTTCAAGTTTCATCTCTTGGTAATCTAAAACCAGTGGTAATCCATTACTTCTTTCATGATAAGAGAAAATGAAAAAAGAATGGCTTTGTTATTACTTTGTAATATTTACAAAGTTGTCATTCTTCATAAAAAAAAAAATCATTTGGCCATCCCACTTCATCACCTACAGTTACTGAAGGAAAGCTTATCCAGGGATGAATTTCATGAAAGCACCACCTTCTGGTTCATTTTAGGGGTCAGATTTTTTAATTAACTGGTTCCTAAGTGTATTTTTTCTTTACAATATCATTTCTGTTGGCCATTCGTATTATAATGAATCCTGGCTTTTGGTTTGCTTTATCACATACATTGCAAGCCAGTTTCTTTGGAATTTGCCTATAAAAAAAAACCCATTGTTTTGGATGTTCTTTTACTTGATGCTATAAGACTTACAACTAATCCAATTGAATAATGTCTTTTTCATCTTTATATGCTTTTTCCAAACATTGTTGAAGAATAATGCTATATAAGCCCCCACACATCCCACCCTAATAAAGATTAACTATAAATTTTTATTTTATAAAGTACAGGTATGAAAGTAATTAAAATATTTTGAAGGTTGAAGCAGGGTCTAGAATTATGGACTAGTCAATTCTAGAGAAGATCTGAAAGCCAGATTTCTCAGTTTCTTCCGGCATCTTTTGTGTCCTTATCACATAGGTAAATGCTCAATGACATTTAAAATCCTGCACAGCAGTGCAGTAGAGGACCTCACGTGCTGTACCCTCTGGGTTAGTGTTGAGACCAAATCAGAATTCATTCTAAGGTCACAAGTCAGAGCTGTTTTATTACCTCCTCATGAGTTAAAATTATAACAGGAATATATCTTATGGGCAGAGAGTGAGCTTTATCTGTAATTTGTCAGGGAAATGAAATCTGTGGTGTGATCAGCCTCTCCACTCGTGTATCTGGGAGGCTGACTCACCTTGAACTGCCTTGGTTGAGACTTTGCTTTTTTAAAGATGAATTTCGTGGTGACTCATGCACACAGTGACAACCCGTCTTTACCTAGCCAGCACAGCAGTCAACTCCTCAAGTCAGGGGCTGATGGTGAATATTTGTCTTGTTCTGAAGGTCTGAGGTCAGATGCTCATGTTCACAGCTGTAAGTTCAGATCCAGAAGACAGAAAGTATTCCAGTCTTCTGAAGTGTTTTCTTAAACAAGTATCTTAATTGTTCGAGATGAGAGGTAAATCAACTAACTGATCTTTTCCTACGTAAGTGGCACCAGCGACATTTTCTTTGGGTCAGGCCCAGGGTCTAGTAGTAATGTAAGATAACAGAACACTCTTACAAGATATTCATAGTCTTGGTCATTCTGAAACCAGTTTATTTCTTGTTTCATAAATTAATTCATAAATATTAAAAATATTATTACAGGTAATTCTTAAGTGTCATTTTTATGAAGATAAAATTACTAAAAGACAGTTGATAATTCAGTGTTTTCCTGGGTAGAATTAAGTGAATTCTGAAACATGGATCAGGGAAGTATGGCCCCATTTCTCATTCATGGACAAAGTAAAAATCAACACCGTATTAACATTTGCATACAAGATGCACCTCACCCACTGGACTTCAGACAATGCCTGTTAGCACTGCTCATTCCCAGTAAGACTAGGTATGTGGTCTGTTCTCTCCCCTCTCCCCTTATCAGTACCTTCCCACGGGCTTTCCTTGATGAATACCAGAGAACAGAATATGTTCACCTTTCCATCTATCTTCTTTTACTCATCAATTCAAAAAATATATTTATTAAATGTCACTCATGTAAAGCTTGATCCAAGTCACAAGGGATACAGTGTCAGAGAAAGCTCCATGCTGGCAAAATGCTACCGACAAAAAGCTTGTAATCCAGTGAAAAAAGATGACATCTAAGCTCAACAACAAGTAAAATGTTGAATACTGTGGTGGTCAGTGCTGTCAAAGCAGGACCAAGTGTTTCTACCTCAAGAAAAAGTGAACTTGACCATATGTTCAAGGAGGTGATTTTGGAGGAAAGTGCCTTCAAAGTTAGGCTCCTGCCCTTCCACAGAGACGGTGAGGTGGCGCACTATCCTTGTTTACTAAGAGGATGGCTCCTTGTGGTGGAGAAAGGCTCTTCTGGGTGGACAAATCCACCAGGGATTTTTAAAGAGATTTACTACCAAAGCAACAATTACAATGACCAGTTTCCCAAGGCAAAGGCCCTATTGACAGGAAGAAAGGAGACACCTGGATTCCTCCAGGGCCTGGTGAGAGGCCTTCAAGGGCTGGAGGCAAGAGGAAGATTGTTCTAAGTGTAGGCCAGGCCCTGGAAGGTGACTCGGTGGTAGAGCACTTGTGTGCCTGTTACCCTGGGTTGGATCTCCAGCACCAAAATAAATAAATATTTTAAATGTATGATATGTCAAGGTCATCGTACTGTCATGTGTAACTAATCAAAACAAATAAAAAATTTTAAAAAAAGTAAGTATAGTGATAGGGGAAGGTAAGACTCCTGATGATTCATAGACCTGGCTAAAGACCTGGGCTTGCTGAGATGGGATGGCGTTGGGCATGCAGTGTCCTGGCCTAATGCACACTCCAACAGCGGAGGGAAGCAGAGCACAGGAGCAGGAGGAGACCAGAGGAAGGAGTTGGACCAACCGAAGTAAACCCACTGGTTATGTTGGCAACCAGGGAAGGACACTGAGTTGGCCACAAACCAAAAGAAGGGCTACAGGGTCCATGAACAGCCCAAAGGAGGGGACAGAGACACTGAAAACTGTTAGCAGAGCAAAATGATTTGCAGACTTTAAGTTAAAATTTGGACCAAAATGCATGGTGATTTGGAGGGACATTTGTACTGTCCAACAAAATATAATCCCTAAACGGCGAGCTTTCCTAAACTCTTCCATTGTCACCAAGCATAAATATCTCTGGTGTCAAATCAGTGTAGCCTGAGGATGAAGAGATTTCACAAAAACAGCAATCCTAGAAACTTAGTGGAATTTATCTTTTGAGACAGAACTCTTTCTTCAGCATAATTATTCACAACTTTTACATTTGTATATAAAATACAGAAGTGTCACTTCATAAAATTGCATCAAATAGAAAAAACAGTGATGCTTATTTTGCACTTCAAGTGAATTTTACATATAATGTGTAAAAAAAATGTTGTTTCCTGAGAATATTACCATAGAGTGAATTTTTAGCTTTTATTTAATTCTAAATAATGTTTGGAGAAATTTTACATTTGTGCTTTCCCAAATGTAAAATTCATTTTTTGTAAGATAAATGTCTACTCCATAAAGAGAGGGTTGCTAAGGGATCATGGACCATGTTAGCTTAATAAGAACCCAACCAGTTTATTTATCGTAGAACTTCTTAAAGCACTTATTATGTTACTGGAAAACTACACCTGTCCAAGGAGGGTGTGGTATAAACTTTTCCTAGACGTGCAATTGATGTGTGGATGGATACTTAATTTAAATTTCTGAACATAGTTCTGAACGTAGTTCTGTAGAAACAACTATTAGATTGATTTATTTGAGAAGACTTTGTGGCTAAGCCTAAGTATGAGCGATTCACACCTTCATGTAGAAAGTCTCTTGGGGGCATGGGTTAAGTGCATGTGAATCAAAGCAGAGTTACTCTGGGACTGGTGATGGAGAGTGTGTGAGCCCCAAATGTCCAGTCTGTGGCATCAGAAGAGCCCGGCTCATCCAGGATTCAGAGGGCACCAAGCTTTTGGCTCAAGAGGTGGTCAGATGGCAGTAAAGAGTGGTTCACTTTGGCATCAAAGGTTGAAATGTCTTAAGGTTTCCTAGCCAACTGCAGAGAATGCTGAAGGTCTACCAGTTCGAGGACCATGGTTCCTGCCAAATTAAACCAGCAGCTGTTTTCTGAGCACTCGGGAAGCTCCAAAGTCTGCAGCAACCTCTTTTTATGGTATTTATGGCCTAGCGACCCGGAGCCATGTAGAAGGTGGTTACTGTCTTTAGAGACCAGGAAACTAACATGTGTCTGTAACTTGCTCGGTTGGGGGTTTGCTGAAGTTAAGAATAAGATATCACATATAATTGTGGCTTTTCTCAACCATGCTAAATGGGCACGTATTTAACATTACTGGCATGTTTCACATCCCACATATTGTATCTAATTAAAAGGCAGCAGTCTGACAGACCCTTTTCCCCCCACGTCGCTCCCTGTTCCCGCATCTGTCACTTTTTTGAAAGTATAATTTGCAATAAAAGTGAATCTTAAAGTTCATTTATTTAGAAGTGGAATAAAATCATCAGTGAGGCTTTGGCACTGAGGGATGAGTTCATATAATAAAAATAATTTTCTGTCTCCAATTACAACTTGAAAGAAGGTTTCCATCTTGAAGGACTGATCATTTCCACCGTGAAGAATAGGCCCTCGGGTGGTGGGCAAGTCATCAGAACACTGCATCCTAACCCAGATTCTTCCGCCCTGTGGTCTCCTGTGTACCCTGAGCACGCCAGCACACTATCCGTGGAGACTGTGACACCATCCTCCGCACACACCTCTCCTCACACCCACGTGCATGAAGGCATCCAGGAAGGGCCAGAAAGACCTGATCATTTTGAAGGTGGTTTTTCCAACACCAACTGGAAAATAGATTCTGGGATTCCTGATTCCATTTATTTTTCTTTTTATTATGCCAAGCTTCCTCGAAACAAAACAAAAAAAAAAAACAGAAAAGGGATTTCCCATCATGCCTAACTTTAATTCCCCTGGATTTTTAAAAACAGTGAGTAGCATTTATGTTAAAATACATTTTACTTTAAAACTTTTCGCATGAGTGAGGAAAGCCATATACTTCCTTACTTTCAGTCATTCATTATTCATGAAATCAAAACACAAATAGACTGTCAGAATATAGCCAAAGGGCTGAGTTTGGAGTAAGAGGGCTGCTGTTACCATGTAAAGTATTATAAGAAATTGAAATCATAATAATAGAGGCTAGATGTATAATTCTTCTTGAGGAAAATGTGCCCCAAGTTTCACAAAGCATTAATCATTATATTCATTTCTATTTTCAAAGCCCCAGACATTATTTTGGATTTCTTTGTTCTCTGCCGAATGGTCAAATTATACTCTGCATGGGTTGCATTGCATATTACAAATCTTACTGAACTCCCTTGAAATACTTCTGTAAAAGTCTTTTGGTATTGCTGGATGTTTTCGTGTCATTCAGAAAAACATAAATTTATCAGCCTTTTCTTAAGATAGTTTCTTAAGGGAATAAAAAGTAGGTACCCCTGGTAGTTTGGTATTTAGAAATGCAAGTAACTGAGAGGTACCTTGGCAACCAGAGGGAGTTAACTCAGATTCTTAACTATTCTACATTCATGATGCTGTCTTTGCTGAATCAGGACACACTTACTTACCAGGAGATGATTATTATCCTAATAAGGCATCTCTAGGTATTTGTACTTATATATACTATATATATATATCACATATATACTATATATTACAATATATAGTTTTTACACAATATATACTATTCATATTATATATATTATATATATGAATATTATATATATAATATATATTATATATAATATTATATATATTATATATATTATATATATGAATAGTATATATAATATATACTATTCAATATATGAATAGTATATATATAATTTTTGTATTTGAGCACATTTCAATGTCCCTCCTGGATCAAGTATCAGTAAAGGAAACATATACAAAACACAGACAATATGAGAAAACATATTTTGCCAATTTCCTTTTTGTATGAGAGAGCTTCCCAGACTCCATTAAGGAGGATTCAGAGAAAACATCACTGCTAATGTATAATCCCAGTCTTCTGAGGCTTCTGAATTCCCTAGGGAATTGCCAGCCAACAAAATCCTAAGAGTAATTTGAAAGTGGAATTTGAGACATTTACAATCTGTGACTGGCTAACCCAAGAGATTTCCAGAGAATAGCGTGGTAACACCTTGCACCTGGCGTGGGACATCCGTTGTCTTCATCTGTCACTGTTCAGGTTCGGTTTGGCCAGCTGGCCATCTCACCACAGTCCTGCAGACAGAGGCACTGCTCCAGCCCTGCTCCCCCTGGCCCCAAGGATCCCTGACGGTTACTGAGTGCAGGACTTAGCCAACCAGTGGACTGGCGAGTTTGAGCATATCTAGAACACTTTGCAGGTTGTTCACAGGTGCTCCCACCCCTACCCGCCCACAGATGTGTGATACTGTGAATACACCTGCCAAAGAGCAGTTCACCTAACAACCATCCCACCGGAACTTGCAAGAAATCCTAAGCACTTCCACCAGACTTGTTTCCAAACACCAACGCATGGCACTGTGAGCTCCACATCTCCTTCCTGAAAATACTTCTGCCCAAGCCCCCTCATTTTTATTTTTAACCTTTTTTTTATCAAAATCACAAACATTTGCTCTGAGAGTCATTGTTTTGTTATGTGACTGAACATTTATTCCTTGAAGTTAAAGAAATATTTACTGTTATTTGGTAATATAATAAAATGCATTTTTATTTACCTTGATAACCATGAAATAAAGTGTAAAAACATCCTGCACACCCATCACTAAAAAGGAGACTTGGTTCATTTTTGGTTAATTTGTCTTATGCTACATATTTGCTTAGCTAATACATGGTTGACCTTTCACAATGAGAAGTTAAGTGTAACCTAAAATGTGACCAACTCTTATGTTTTCTTTCTGTGTGGGACTTTTCTTGCACTTTCCTGGCTTTTAATATGTACACCTTTCAATGTTTCTGAATTGTCTACTTCAGATTTATAAAAGCAATTATTAAAAAAAAATGTTTTTAATTCTGCATTCAAGTATTATTTTGCCTCTAAAATATTCAAAATAGTCTTCTAAATAAGATTAGGGAGTCCTGTGATCTTGTAGATAAGACTGGTTTATCAGAATATCTTCACCCTGTGCTCAGTAGCAGACTTGATGCATACGCTCCTTTGCTCATAGCCCGGTCACCACCTATTCAGTGGAAACGAGGTCATGAGAAATGCTCAGGGGATGGATTTTCATGGTCCTAGGAATTTAGATATAAATGTAATATTTTTCCCTTTTTGAAAATTCATCAGGCACATTTACATATAAAAGGCTTTAAGAAGACACTAAAAAGTAATAAAAAGACACTTTTATCCTTATTTAATTCAGTAATTACCAAACTTATGAGCCTACATGACTCCATTTTATCTCTGTCTGAAACGCCATCTTCCCTTCCTCTCTCTGGAAAAGCTTCCTCCCTGTCTCATAATTCAGGGAGAAAGAGTAGTGATCAGAGGACTCTGGAGCATCCATGTGGTGTGGCAGTATTCACAGAGCTTTAGAGATGACAAGGACCTCAGAGAATATCTAATCTAGTACCCCCCCCAAAAAAATGTATGACCAGAAGAGTTACACAGCTGCCTTTGAAAGCCTTTGATTAACGTTGACTTATACATCTATTTTGGTAGTTTAGTAACACCTTCAGAAAAATAATCAGAGGACATTGACGTTTCAGTTGGCGAATTTTAAAGTTTTTTTTCTTTTTTTCTTCAAATGACTTCTTATTTCCAGACCTCTTGAGGCTAGATCTATGGCCTGCCCATCCTCAGCTCCGTAGTGATGACACAGTCTGGTCTCATCAGCTGAGCCTTCTTACCCTCGGCCTGCTGCTATCAGACAGCACTCCGAGCTCCCAACTCCCTGATCAATAATCTTGGACGTTGCTCTAGAGCAAAGGTTGGCAACGTTATCTGTAAGGATCCAGAGAGTAAACATTTCAGTCCTGTGGTTCCTCTAGTCTCTGTTGAAACTGTTCTGCGTTGTTTCTGTAGCGGAAAAGCAGCTATAGACAACATACACACAAGGGGACACCTGTGTGGCAATAAAATTTTCACAAGCAGGCAGCTGGCAGGTGTAGGTGACGAGCCACAGTTTACCCCTGCTAGAGCCACTCTATCACATACTTACCTGGTCACAACAACTACCTGCGCGACGGGGTAAACTACAGATTCCTATGCCTCTTTTCTGATTTTGATTTATTATGAAGTCCAAGAATCTGTGTTGTTTTCAAACATATATGGTGGCTGTTTTCCCCCCAAAGGGACAAGTTCAGGAAATGTTGATCTAGGGCATTCTTATCTTTGCTTTTTAATATTGGAAAGTCACACATAGTTATTTCCAGTTTTAACTGATTTGATAGTAATTTTGCCAGTTTGTACCAGGTTCAAGTTGATTCAAAGAACTCTAATATTTGGATTCAGTTTGATTTAGCAGATTAACTTGATTCAATCATTAACTGAAGGTTTAGGTTTTGCTCTTGGTTGTCACTTGAACTTTTAAATGGTTTATTTGTAATTCATTTGAGGCTCCTCAAACCAAATACTCAAAGGAAAAATCTAGAATTGTCTTCTAAAGGACCTGATGCCTGATTAAGAAAATATGCATGCATATAACATACTCATACATACATGTGTGTGCATGTGTGTGTGTGTGTATACAATAATCTCACATGAGAGATGATAGCTACTTACAAGTAGGATTTTATAAAGCAATTAAAAGGTAATATTAATGTGATTCTGTAATTGAAAATGTATCTTATTCCTATTTGATATTTATAATCCTGGAAAGTAGGTCCTTTGTCCTTATTTTATAGCTATTTTATAGTTTTAAGAAACTGAGATTCAAATCATGCAGCTGGTAAATGCAATCATGTCATAAACACGGGACTTTAAATTTCAGAGTTTGTGCTCTTTCTCCCATAGTCCATGGGGTAGGAGAAAAATAAGCAGAATCACAGAAACGAGGAAAAGCTAAGGACCAAGGAGACTGCTCAGTGTTCAGTTGGCAGCTCTCCTGCTCAGAAGGGATGCGAGACTGTGAAGAGCTGCTTCTTCACCATCTTGAAACAAAGCTAGAAAGAAATATCTCCTCCGACTCAGAAGAACTCTTCACGGCACTGAAGGGCCCTCGACAGCTTGAGAAATTGAGACCAAGAGCCCAGCTTAACAAGGAAGTGGAGGGCTTTGGAGGAGAACTTGGCTGAGGAGGAAGAAGGGTTCCTGTGCAGTCAGCAGAGCTGGGCCCCAGGTCAGCTGTGTGGAGTGGCTCCTCGTTACCTTTTCACAGGCTCTGGAAACGTGATGGATGGCCTTTCCTCTGGGTCCTTGGGCAGAGAGTTCCTGAAACACCTTTCACACAGTCTCTTGCAAACACTGCAGGGTTGTTATGCTGGCTCTGTTTTTCTGTTCAGTACCTGGTCGGGCCCACCTGAGCTCAGGCCCTGATCTCTGGAGGTGACCCTGATTACAAGAGGAGGGGGGGAAGGGGGAAATAGAGGTGGCAGCAGAGAAAGGACACAAAAGAGAGAGGCAAGGTGAGTGTCAGGAGGGCACAAAAGACGCGCCAGCATCACCATTGACAGAGGAATGCCTACGTTAGTATTTCTACCCATTGCATCCTGACTCTTCCTGATCCTCAGCGAAGAACAGCATTACCCAGGCCCCGGAGTCCCTCATCCTCCTCTGATTGTCGAGCTGGATCTTGGCCCTGTGAATCAATGGCAAGGGCCAGTTGGCTGCCTATTGCCCAGGAGCACCAAGGCTAGACTTCTCCTTACACCTATTGTCATCCGTTCCCCTGACTCGGACCTTTCTGCCTACTTGCTGCATATGCACAAATACCACAGCACGGTTCCAGTTAAAGAATGCACAAGGGGTCACGGCATCTGTATGCTGCTTAATGGAGCCTGAATACCTGGGCAGGCCTTCATGCCCTTTGCATGCCAAGCAAGCGTGCTCTTGGCCTTACGCTTGGCCACACGTTGCCAGTGGACTGGAAAATCGCAATTCACAAACATGTCCGAGATATTATCTCAGTCTCATATTCCTTGTTAGTTCTCTTTCTGTCTTTCAAAATAGGTTCCCAAAATGATCTCTGAAAGAGAATCTCAGGATCCTTACCCTCGATTAAGAGTTCCTGATTTCATCGGGCATGGTGGTGCATGCCTCTCTAATCCCAGCAACTGGGGAGGCTGAGGCAGGTGGATCACAAGTAACTAAGCAAGGTCCCTAGCAACTTAGTGAGACCCTGTCTCAAAATTAAAAAAAATAAATTAATTAAATTAAAAGGACCTGGGATGTGACTTAGTGGTAAAGCCCATCTGGGTTAAATCCCTAGTACAAAAAAAAAAAAAAATGTTCCTGCTTTGCAAAAAATGTCTGAAAAGAGCACTTCTGAGTCAGAAGGAAGTAGACTGCCGCATTTTAGTTCTTCACCCTGAGGCGTATTGCATGCCCATTTGGAGCCTTGTGTCCAAATTTGCAAAATGGTGTCTGAGAGCAGTGCCTTTGTCCATTTTTGCAGAAATGCCAGTAAGTGAAGACCTGCTCTGCCTGCAGCAGCAGAAGCTTAAATGCTTGTTTGCTGAATGACCACAGTGATCACATCAAACTGCAGGGCAGCAAGGAGCAGGCTGAGGAGCCAGAGGGCAGGCTGTGGGATCACAGACCGGCTTCTGTTTTTGTAGAATCATGATTCTTAAACTTAACCAAAGGAAGTCTCAGAGTATCTTTAACCAATGTTGAAACTAATAAGACACTGAGAATTATTTCCTATTCTAACTTCTTACAAAGAAATGTAACCATGTAGCCAGCCACCAGCTGGCCCTGCCGTGCTTCTCCTCTTATTCGCTGAGTGCTGAGCGTTTCTCACCGGTGGGTCCTCACTTAGCAATGCCGCACTCCCCCGCAGCAAGTGGCCCAATTCTTACTCCACACTTGCTTCAAAAAGATGTTTCCTGCTTAGCTTTGGAGAAATCTGAACTCAACCATAATGACAAAATAAATAGAATGTAGGGCTAATGCTCTTCCAATCCCCTCCAAAAAAAAATCCCACTTAATCATTTTAATCATTTAAGATACTGATTTCAAAAATATATAATGGGAAAAAAAAATACATAAAAATGTATTTATTCTTATGTTTAAGCAACAGCAGTAACACCTAATGCCATTTGTCTTCACACCTCTGTTGATTAATGTCATTGGGAAGATGAAATAAACATTTGGACTCTGAAGCCACCCCCTGAGTTTTTAATTTATCAAGTCTGGAACACTGCCTAGGAATTGCTTTTTTAAAGCATCAGATGCTTAAATCATAACAATAATGCATACTCATTTTTATTGTGCATTTTACACTTTAATATGATCATTATTTGTTGAGTTAGATTTCAGCTTCTCATCATAATTACATGGCCTGTGAATGCCTGCGATAAAACCATGTTCCACACTTGCTGTTAGAACACGGATTTTTAACTAGCAGCGGAAGGAAATTTTTCCAGGGTTATGGAACCCCAATTCCCAATAGCCAGTCTTCATTGCAACCAAGTTTCTGGGCACAAGTGGCAGCGTGGAAAGCTGGGGGTTGAGATTGTGCTCTTCCCTGTGTGCAGCCACACCCATCTATTCAAAGACCTCACTGGGTTTTTTGTTCCTCGGTGACATGTAATAATTACTGCTATTAAAAATTATGAACATTCTATAACTATAGAATGCAAAGGTCCATTTAGTCCTGAATCCAGCAATTAAACACCTGGCAATATTTATTTCTGTCCTTCTCCCGTCAGCATCTACCTTCTTTGCATTTTTACTGAACCTTTGAAAGTAAGTCATATGCATCATGATACCTGCCCCAGAGATCCCAATTTCTTCCATCTCTTAATTAAAGGTGCTTCTCTCATAAATATAAGACTGCATCACACCTAAGATGTTTAATACTGATAAAATAATTCAAGATGTATCCAATGCTTTTCCCCCAAAGTCTGACCTGTAACTATTTCCATTTACTTTTGCTCCAGCTGTCACTCAAGCAGCACTCCCTGCACTGGGTGGTCATACCTGTTTATTCTTCTTTAATTTGGAATAATCTCTCCACCCGCCTTTTTCAGTTTCCCTTTTTGTTTTTTTTCTTTAGGATACTGACATCTTAGAAGAGGACAGGAATGTGTCTTCTACAATCTCTCCCAACCTAGATTTGACATTTTTCCCCCTCAAGTTAAACATTTTTCAAAGAATAGGAACATGAGCACTCTGTGTATGTGGGCATTGGGAGGTACATGATGCCTGTTTATCCCCTGTCCTTTGTGGGTGATGATGGTTTTAGTCACTTATATATTGCAGATGTGGCCAGATTCACCTGCACTAAAAGGAACTGTTTTCCTGGGCAGTTACTATCATCTTTGTCATAGAGCTCAACTCACAGATGAAGTACCTATTGATCATCCTTACCTGAATCTGATAGGGCATTGAGATTTCAAATTAGAAATCACACAAACCTATCATCATTTCTGCATCTTAAGGTGTACTTAGTAGGTAAACAAGGGCTTTTTTCTCAGTGTGGATTTTGCTATTTGATTTTTTTCTGATCTAGTGTGAACTTATGTTTTCTTCCTGTACTCATTATTCAATAAACACTACTAATGTTCTTTTTTTGATTGAAATAATCACACATTCAAGTGCAGTTATATGAAATAAAAGAGAGATCCCAAAGGTAACATTTAACAAAACAATAGTGTAATGTCTCACCTGGGATATTGTCATCAATACAAGTCACTAATAGTATTCACATCTCCTGAGTTTTGCTTTATCTCATGCATGTGTGAGTGTGTATATGTGTGTGTGTGTGGGTGGGTGGGTGTGTGTGTGTGTCTGCACGTGTGCACTGACACACTGAGCAATTGAATTCAAGCTCCATAAGATTCTTCCTACCACCCCTTCACATCCACCACCCAGTCCAGCCCACATGTCCCTTGCTCTTGGCTCTGTTTCAGAAGTTTTGTCATCCAAAGTGTCATATAAATTGAATCACATCATATGTGGCCTTTGGGGATATTTTCTCTATCTGCATATTCTCTGGAGATCACGTAACAGTAGCCCATTGTTCCCTTTCATTGCTGAGTTCCCTGATGTGTTTCCTGAATGTACTTAACCCTTACCCACTGATAATCACCTGAGTTGTTTCCACTTTGAAGTCTTTACAAATAGAGCTGATGTAGGTCTTCACTTGTGGGTTTTTATGTGGACATAAGTTTTCATTTATCTGGGTTAAATACTCAAGAGGTCCATTGCTGATCTGTGTGGTAGGTGTTTACTCAGGTTTTAAGAAAGTGTCAAAATGTCTTTGAGAGAGCTGGACCACTGTGCATCCTGGGAATCCAGGAGTCCACCAGCTTCCCACCGCTCCACCAGCCTCTAGAGTCGTCTCTACTCTTCTATCCTAGCCACTCTGACAGGTGCGCAGTGGTATTTCTGGGTGGCCTTGATGGATCTGTAG
Organism: Spermophilus citellus; assembly: GCF_964194105.1. Lineage (NCBI taxonomy): Eukaryota > Metazoa > Chordata > Mammalia > Rodentia > Sciuridae > Spermophilus > Spermophilus citellus. The sequence goes on from NC_138198.1 coordinate 123,240,058, forward strand.
TTGGATCTGTTTTCCTGGGCTTGTTTGCCATTGCTGTATTCTCTTTATTCAAATGTCTGGTCATGTCTTTTCCCATTTTCCAATCAGATCATTTTGCCTTTTGAGAGCACTTTCTGCATTATAGACCTACGTCATTTTTCAGATCTGTGGTTTGACAGTATTTTCTCCCAGCTTTAACTTGTGTCTTCCACTTTCATCCTTTACACAGGGGTTTTTACAGGATAAAATTTCTAATTTTTGTTAGTCTGATCTGTCAGTTTTTCATTTTATGAGTCCTGATCTTAAGACCTGAAAATGTCTCTCCTACCGTCAAATGATGTGTGTCATGTTTTTTTTTCACACTCTGGTCCATGATACATTTTTAAAGTTGATTTTTGTGTGTGAGGTTGGGGTGATATGTTCTTGACTGTGGACATCCATTGTTCTCCTGCCATTTAATGAAACAGTTACCCTTCAGGCACTGAAATGCTTAGGAACATTTGTCACAAATCATTTGGGTGCCTTTATGTGGGTCTATTTCCAGATTCTCTATTCTGATCCATTAAACTATGTACCTATTCCCTGCCAAGACCACTGTGTTTCGAGCCTTCCTATTGGGCGGTGATCCTTACCATTTTATTATTCTTCTTCAGGATCATTTTTATTTGTATTTTTCTTTGTGTAAAGCCATCTGAAATCTTTTTTCTCTTAACAAATGAACTTAATACCTCAAAAGTCATGTTATGTCTGATGTGATTGGTCTCTGCTATTCATGAGTATGATATTAGCCCCACTTCTTTCTCCATGTGAGATGTTTTCTGTTCTCTTTTTTTTGTGGGGATGTATTTTAGAGAATAATTAACTTTTCATATGACTTGCACTTCCAATGTACAACAAACACACTAAATGCTTAAAATCAGTCCTTTGGCTGATATTTATCTTCATGGCTTCTTCTCTAGGCAACTCTGGAAGACAGCTACCTTCTGCTTTTCTTTTCTATTTAAATAAAGACCCTTATCACTTTCCCCCTTAATTCTTCTGGAATATACCACTATAGTTCTATGTTGATTTCTAGGGTTGAGAACCCTAATTGGAATCTGTCTCTTTAAGTGACTTTGTCTTTTTGTATAGGAGTTGAAAGGAATATCTCTTTATTCTTAAAATCTATAGTTTTACTAGAGTAAATGTAGATATTGCCCATCTTTCAAATTTCCTTGTACCCAGAAAACACTTTCAATATGTAGATTTAAATTTCTTAATTTTTTGAGGGGAAGGTATATCAGGGATTGAACTCAGGGGTACTTGACCACTGAGCCACATCCCCAGCCCTTGTTTGCATTTTATTTAGAGACAAAGTCTCACTGAGTTGATTAATGCTTCACTTTTGCTGAGGCTGGCTTTGAGCTTGGGATCCTCCTGCCCCTCAGCCTCCTTATCCACTGGGATTACAAGTGTATGCCATCAGGCCCTGCAGATTCCTTAATTTTGATCAAGTTTTAATGGATTATAGTTTTAAATGTCAGTTCCATCCCATTGTTTTGGTTTTCTTCTTCAAGGATTCCAGCTAATAATATTTTAGTTATCTTTCCAATTTGTACCTCTGTATCTTTATTCTCCATCATCTATTTCTTTTCTGGCATTCTGATAGAAGGTCTTGAGCTGTTACCCATTTGATGGTATTTATTGCAGATATGATTATGGTTTTCACCCATTGATATGCCCTTGCATTTTATTCATATTGATGCAAACATTCTCAATAAAATTCTGGCAAATTGAATATAAAAAAACATCAAAAAGATAGTGCATCATGATCAACTAAGTTTCATCCCAGGAGTGCAAGGTTGGTTCAACATACAGAAATCAATAAATGTAATTCATCACATCAAAACACTCAAAGACAAAAATCATATGACCATCTCAACAGATGCTGAGAAAGTGTTTGATAAAATAAAGCATCAATGTTCAAAATGCTAGAAAAACTAGAGATAACAGGAAAATATCTCAACATTGTAAAGGCTATCTCTGATAAGCCCCAGGCCAACATCATTCTAAATAGAGAAAAATTGAAAGCCTTCCGTCTAAAAACTGGAACAAGACAGGTATGCCCTCTTTAACCATTTCTATTTAACATAGTTATTGAAACTCTAACTAGAACAATCAGACAAAAGAAATTAAAGGGATACAGATAGGAAAAGAAGAACTCAAATTATCACTATTTGCAGACAGTATGATTCTCTACTTAGAAGACCCAAAACATTCCACCAGAAATCTCCTAGAACTAATAAAGAATTCAGCAAAGTAGCTGGATATAAAATCAACACCCATAAATCAAAGGCATTTCTGTATATCAGTAACAAATCTGCGGAAAGCGAAACTAAGAAAACCACCCCATTTATAATAGCTTCAAAAAAAATAAAATACTTGGGAATAAACTTAATGAAAGAGATCTCTACAATGAAAACTAGAACACACTAAAGAAAGAAATTAAAGAAGACCTTAGAAGATGGGAAGATCTACCTGGTACTTGGATAGGCAGAATTAATATTGTCAAAATGACCATACTACCAAAAGCACTATACAGATTCAGTGCAATCCCAATCAGAATCCCAATAACATTCCTTAGAGAAATAGAAAAAGCAATCATGAAATTCATCCAGAAAAATAAAAGACCCAGAATAGTCAAAGCAATCTTTAGCAAGAAAAGTGAAGTTGATGTCATTACTATTCCAGACCTTAAACTATACTAACAGAGCAATAGTAACAAAAACAGCATGGTATTGGCACCAAAACAGACTTATAGACCAATGGTACAGAATAGGGGACATAGAATCTAACCTGCATAACTACAGTTATTTTATGTTAGACAAAGACAACAAAAATGTACATTGGGGAAAAGATAGCCTCTTCAACAAATGGTGCTGGGAAAACTGGAAATCCATATGTAACCAAATGAAATTAAACCTCTGTCTCTCACCATGCACAAAACTTAACTCAAAGTGGATCAAGGACCTCTGAATTAAACCAGAGACCTTAAGCCTAATGGAAGAAAAAGTAGGCCCAAATCTTCATCATGTTGAATAAGGCCCCAACTTTCTTAATAAGACTCCTATAGTGCAAGAATTAAAATCAAGAATCAATAAATGGGATGGATTGAAACTCAGAAGCTTCTTAGCAAAAGAAATAATCAATGAGGTGAATAGAAAGCCTACAGAATGGGAGCAAATCTTTACCACAAGCACATCAAATAGAGCACTGATCTCTAGGATATATAAAGCACTCAGAAACCTTAACACCAAAAAAAAAAAAACAACCCACAAATAACTTAATTAATAAATAAGCCAATGAACTGAACAGACACTTTTCAGAAGAGGATATATAATCAGTCAACAAACATGAAAAAATGTTCAACATCTCTAGCAATTAGAGAAATACAAATCAAAACTAAGATTTCATCTCACTCCGGTTGGAATGGCAGCTATCAAGAGTACAAACAACAATAATTGTTGGCAAGGATGTGGGGAAAAAGGCACACTTATACACTGCTAGTGAGACTGCAAATTGGTACAGCCAATGTGGAAAGCAGTATGGAGATTCTTTGGAAAACTGGGACTGGAACCACCATTTGACCCAGCTATCCCATTCCTCAGTTTATACCCAAAGGACTTAAAAACAAGATACTACAAGGACACAGCCATATCAATGTCTGTAGCAGCACAATTCACAATAGCTAAATTATGAAACCAACCTAGAAGCCCTTCAGTAGATGAATGGATAGAGAAACTGTGGTATATGTACACAATGGAACATTACTCAGCATTAAAAGAGAATAAAATCATGGCATTTTCAGGTAAATGGATGGAGTTGGAGAATGTAATGCTAAGTGAAGCAAGCCAACCCCCCAAAATTAAAGGCTGAATGTTTTCTTTGATAGGAGGATGCTGACTCATAATGGCAATGGAGTGAGGAGCAAGGGAGGAATGGAGGAACTTTAGATAAGGCAAAGGGGAGGGAGGGGGAGGGAGGGGGCAAGAGGGTAGGAATGATGGTGGAATGAGATGGACATCATTACCCTAAATACATGTACAAAAGACATGAATGGTGTGAAAATACTTTGTGTACAATCAGTGACTTGAAAAATTTCGCTCTATATGTGTAATATGAAATGAATTGCATTCGGCCATCATGTATAACAAATTAGAATAAACAATTTTTTAAAAAATACTTTTTTAAAAAACTACAGGTGACTGGAAGCCACGAGGGCTGACTGCCTGAGTTGCTTGACTCTCCAGACCTCTGCTGTGGGAGCCCAGGGTGTGGGGGGTGCCGGCTCCACGGCTGTGGGTTTTAATTCTCTTTGCTTCTTTGGGAACATTATTTTTCAGCACTTGCCTCCTTCTCTTCTTTACCTCCAAGCCTGTCAGCTCTGTTTTCCTATGCCTTAGAGACCTGGCTTTCATGAAACTGCCCCCTCCCATCCCATGCCCTTTCAGGGCCCTTCCTTTTGATTCACTAGTCTACTGTTCCCATGCATCAAGTCTCAAACACATTGTCTCTGTTTCTAACTCAGAAAGGCCCCCTCTTCCTGGGCACGAACTGATAGATGTTCTACGTTGCTAAACATGGCTCCCTTCAGTCCTTTTTTGACATAGCCTCTGTCATCATCCACCGCCTATCATCTATTCACCTGTTTACTCTCAGTTTATTTACCTACCATAGTTCACATGTAGGTGCTGTCTATAATCTATGTCTCACTTTACCTATCTTAGTAGGTATCTGTCATGTGTCCACTCATCTGTCATCCACTGCTCATCTGTCATGGTACCCGTCTATCCATCGATCTGTCTATCATAGTGTTAAGCAGAGGCTTCTCTACCCATCTAGCTAGCTAGCATGCTCTGCCTGTGTATCCTCTCTCTCCATTATGGACTCCATAGCTGATCTTCTAGTTGCAAATTTTTTTTATTTTTTGCATTGGTAAAGTGAATTTTATAGTTTCCTAACTGTGTTAAAGCATGGGTTATGGGCAGTTTTATTTGCTGCTCTGGTGATGGGTGTGAAGTTGGAAAATACGCAGACTAATAAGGCAGCCATCAGTGTCCTCCAGGTCACTGGCCCTCCCAAGATGCCATGCTAGACGGCTCGCTCATGCACATCACTTCAGTAGGTGCTTCCATAATTGCATGAAAACTGACACAGAGTCACGAGATTTGAGAGTAGATGCAAGTCACAAGGCTAAGAAAGATACCACAGACCTTAAAAAGAGATCATCATTTGGAGGCTGTGAGTGTGCCCTGTTTGTAACATTCCACTCTCCACTCTACAGGAAATATGAATGAAAACATTAAAGAGTTTTCAGTGATATGGAATCTTATGTGCCAATTCCTTCTATCTGTCTGTCTATCTATCCATCCACCCATCCATCATCTGTCTTACTATGTATGTATGTATTATCTGTACTCTATCGATGCTATTTTCTGAAAATGGACAACTCATAGATCAACTCCATGCCATGTGGTGAGAAAACATAATAGTAAAAATGATGATGAAGCAATTTAGCCAAGAGGGCCAGAGAGACACCCAGCGCTGACCACAGACAGGGACCTTGGGGAGCACTCTGCTCCTGAGGGCTGCAGTTAGAAATACCCAAGGGCATCAGAAACAGTTGGCCTTTATTTGTTGACTGCTTCATTTTAGAACAAGTTTTCAGCAACTAATAGGCTATTGAATATTTATTCAGACTTAAGAATTACCATGAATTTTGGCATGACCTTTTTTGTCTTTTTCTTCTTAAATCGTGCTTTTAAAATTTACCTTTTGCCTTTTACTCCACACACCTAGAAAGAAAACTGTGGTCATATTCATGCACTCATGAATATTTTGGTTCCCTCCAGCTATGTACTATACTAGTACTATTAAAAGCAAATAAATTCAAAATATCATTGTGCTAAATTTCAGAAGGTTTGCAAGTTAGTTGTAAACTAAGGTTGTGTTGTATTTGCACCTGATCAATAAACAAGACAAACAGAACAGAAACACATTTCTTTCTCTTTCACTAAGGATGTTTCCACCATTGTGCTACTGAGAGTTTATGTAAATGACTTTTACCAGAATTTATAAACCACAATAAGTGGCTTATTAATAATAAGTGCAGAATCAGGACTCAGAGTTAGAAACTGGAAGGCATTAAAATGCATGTGCCTAATGCCCCCAGAACCTGGAAGGCAGAGTCCAGCACCGGCCTCGTCAATAATAAGTATGCAGAAAAGACAATGGAAACAAACTGTTTTCAATGGGCTTCAGGCAGTGTCATGGTACTGGGAAGAAGTTTAGCTGAAATTTATCTGGCTTCCAGGGCAACCAGGACTCAGGGGCCAGGAGTCTGAAAGATGGAGCTCAGAGCAGTGAGCCTGATGCTCACTCTGCTCTGCTTCATGAGGTCCCTACGGAGGGTCACACAATTGCTGAGGGGACCAAAATCTGAAGTGCTGAGAGCATCTTGGTATCTGTTGTCAGATTTGGAAGGGCAAAGAGCTCCCCAAGACCTGCAAAGACTGTGAGTGTTAAAAGCAGCGTTGAGAATAACTGCAAGAAAGAAATAGCTGGGTGGCTATTTATATTTATGCTTCTCTATTATGTTTATATTTATGGCAGTGGCACACACCTGCAATCCTCAAGATCCCAGGGGCTGCAGCCGGAGGATCACAGGTTCAAAGCTAGCCTAAGCATCTTAACAAGATGCTGTCTCAAAATAAAACATAAAAAGGGCTGTGGATGTGGCTCGGTGGTGGTTAAGCTCTCCTGAGCTCAATCCCTGGAACCAAAAACAAAACAAAAAAAAAAAAAAATTAGACATCATTTTGGAAGGGCATAGTGTAAAAACAAACAAACAACCTATCAACAAAATAAATTAATATAATTTTGAGATATATTTGAAAGCCATTGAAAGAGAAAGGATTCCTAACAATTAGACAAAGAAGATTACCAATCAGTCAGAAGATAAATGTACAGAAATGGACGAGAATGCAGCCTAAAAATAAAAAGGCATGATAGTCTGGATCTAGAATTTAAAGAGTAATGTGCTGTTAAGATATGAAAAATAGACTGAGAATGTGCAATGTAGGCCTAACACATATGGCAGGATTGCAATTTACAGAATGACAGTGAATAGGAGACAGACAAAATTTTAAAAGATAATAGCTGGAAAAATCCCAGATTTAGAATTATATCAGCCAACAAGCAGATATGTTCTGGTACATATAAAATTCAATATAAAGCAAGAAAAATTAAAAGCAATCCCAGAGAAAAATCAGCCTGCTCATGAAAGGAATGGCAGATAATAAATGTTACTAGACAATTATTTTCAAAATGCTGAAGAAAAATAAGAGTGAACATAAATTAATATTTGAACATCAGGATAGAGAAACATTTTCAAAAATGTAAATATGAAGGACTTTGTTATCCTAGCCTTCAGAAAAAAAGAGTCTTAAGAATGTATTCTTCAAGAAGAGGAAATGGAGAGGCAGAGTGCGGTGTGCAGCAAGATGTCAGAGAGGTTTCAACTCAGACACTGGAGTCAGCTGGGCTGTGTGACTAAGAGAAAATTACTTCACCCCTATGAGCCTCAGTTTGTGTATCAATTAAATGGAAATGTAAATAGTAAGATCAACAAGTCAGAATTTGCAAAATACTGGCACATCAAGTTAAATAAATGATGGCAAAAAAAAGATAAGTGTTAAATTTAAAGTAAAATGCTATGATAACTATTTTAAGTCCTTAAAAATGTAAATTTATGCTATGGTATAAATATAATGTTGGGCAATAATATGGTGCAAACCTGAGAGGAAGTTTAATTAACATATTCTAAGATCATTGTGTGTTCTTATACCTGGGAAAGGAGGGAATACAGACAGCACCATTGAGGCTGCAGGAGAGGGGGGCGCTGTGTGGACGAGCAGCCAAGGGTACCCGGGAACCCTCCGGCAGTACAAATCCCCAGGTCCCCACACACTGCCAGATCCCTGGGGCTGGGTCCCAGAGTCCCCTTAACAACCCCAAGGTGACTCCAGAGAGCAGCCAAGTCTGAGCAGATCAAGAGCAGGAAGGAGAGGGGGAAGGCAGGCAGGGCAGGGGACACGGAAATGGAACCTTCCAGAGAAACCCAAGTAGTAAGAACTCTGGCCTGCTCTCGACGAGACCTCGAGTTGTCCTTACAATCTAATTGTGTACCTGTCACAAGATAAACGCACAATCAAGTATGGACCCAAAGTGACAGAAGGGGAGGGCATGGGCAGGGGGAAGGAGATGGCAGGCTGCTCCTGTGGCTGGTCCTTCCCAGGCTTTCCCTCTGGGTGCTGACTCCGCTAACGTGCCCTGGTCAGCGGGATCTGGGGTGCTGACCTCTGTTAACGTGCCCTGGTCAGCGGGATCTGGGATGCTGACTCCTGCTAACGTGCCCTGGTCAGCGGGATCTGGATGCTGACTCCTGCTAACGTGCCCTGGTCAGTGGGATCTGGGGTGCTGACCTCTGTTAACGTGCCCTGGTCAGTGGGATCTGGGGTGCTGACCTCTGTTAACGTGCCCTGGTCAGTGGGATCTGGGGTGCTGACTCCGCTAACGTGCCCTGGTCAGCGGGATCTGGGTGCTGACCTCTGCTAACGTGCCCTGGTCAGTGGGATCTGGGTGCTGACCTCTGCTAACGTGCCCTGGTCAGTGGGATCTGGGGTGCTGACCTCTGTTAATGTGCCCTGGTCAGTGGGATCTGGGGTGCTGACCTCTGTTAACGTGCCCTGGTCAGTGGGATCTGGGTGCTGACCTCTGTTAATGTGCCCTGGTCAGTGGGATCTGGGTGCTGACCTCTGTTAATGTGCCCTGGTCAGTGGGATCTGGGGTGCTGACCTCTGTTAATGTGCCCTGGTCAGTGGGATCTGGGTGCTGACCCCTGTTAACGTGCCCTGGTCAGTGGGATCTGGGTGCTGACCTCTGTTAACGTGCCCTGGTCAGTGGGATCTGGGTGCTGACCTCTGTTAACGTGCCCTGGTCAGCGGGATCTGGGTGCTGACTCCTGCTAACGTGCCCTCGTCAGTGGGATCTGGGTGCTGACCTCTGTTAATGTGCCCTGGTCAGTGGGATCTGGGTGCTGACCTCTGCTAACGTGCCCTGGTCAGTGGGATCTGGGTGCTGACCTCTGTTAACGTGCCCTGGTCAGTGGGATCTGGGTGCTGACCTCTGTTAATGTGCCCTGGTCAGTGGGATCTGGATGCTGACCTCTGTTAATGTGCCCTGGTCAGTGGGATCTGGATGCTGACTCCTGTTAACGTGCCCTGGTCAGTGGGATCTGGGTGCTGACCTCTGTTAACGTGCCCTGGTCAGTGGGATCTGGGTGCTGACCTCTGTTAACGTGCCCTGGTCAGTGGGATCTGGGGCACTGACTCCTGCTAACGTGCCCTGGTCAGTGGGATCTGGGGTGCTGACTCCTGCTAACGTGCCCTGGTCAGTGGGATCTGGGTGCTGACTCCTGTTAACGTGCCCTGGTCAGTGGGATCTGGGGTGCTGACCTCTGTTAACGTGCCCTGGTCAGTGGGATCTGGGTGCTGACTCCTGTTAACGTGCCCTGGTCAGCGGGATCTGGGTGCTGACCTCTGTTAACGTGCCCTGGTCAGTGGGATCTGGGTGCTGACTCCTGTTAACGTGCCCTGGTCAGTGGGATCTGGGTGCTGACCTCTGTTAATGTGCCCTGGTCAGTGGGATCTGGGTGCTGACCTCTGTTAATGTGCCCTGGTCAGTGGGATCTGGGTGCTGACCTCTGTTAATGTGCCCTGGTCAGTGGGATCTGGGTGCTGACCCCTGTTAACGTGCCCTGGTCAGTGGGATCTGGGTGCTGACCTCTGTTAATGTGCCCTGGTCAGTGGGATCTGGGTGCTGACCTCTGTTAACGTGCCCTGGTCAGTGGGATCTGGGGTGCTGACCCCTGTTAACGTGCCCTGGTCAGTGGGATCTGGGGTGCTGACCCCTGTTAACGTGCCCTGGTCAGTGGGATCTGGGTGCTGACCTCTGTTAACGTGCCCTGGTCAGTGGGATCTGGGGTGCTGACCCCTGTTAACGTGCCCTGGTCAGTGGGATCTGGGGTGCTGACCCCTGTTAACGTGCCCTGGTCAGTGGGATCTGGGTGCTGACCTCTGTTAACGTGCCCTGGTCAGTGGGATCTGGGTGCTGACCCCTGTTAACGTGCCCTGGTCAGTGGGATCTGGGGTGCTGACCTCTGTTAACGTGCCCTGGTCAGTGGGATCTGGGTGCTGACCTCTGTTAACGTGCCCTGGTCAGTGGGATCTGGGTGCTGACCTCTGTTAACGTACCCTGGTCAGTGGGATCTGGGGTGCTGACCTCTGTTAACGTGCCCTGGTCAGTGGGATCTGGGGTGCTGACCTCTGTTAACGTGCCCTGGTCAGTGGGATCTGGGGCTCTGACTCCTGCTAACGTGCCCTGGTCAGTGGGATCTGGGGTGCTGACCTCTGTTAACGTGCCCTGGTCAGTGGGATCTGGGGTGCTGACCTCTGTTAACGTGCCCTGGTCAGTGGGATCTGGGTGCTGACCTCTGTTAACGTGCCCTGGTCAGTGGGATCTGGGTGCTGACCTCTGTTAACGTACCCTGATCAGTGGGATCTGGGGTGCTGACCCCTGTTAACGTGCCCTGGTCAGTGGGATCTGGGTGCTGACCTCTGTTAACGTGCCCTGATCAGTGGGATCTGGGTGCTGACCTCTGTTAACGTGCCCTGGTCAGTGGGATCTGGGGTGCTGACCTCTGTTAATGTGCCCTGGTCAGTGGGATCTGGGTGCTGACCTCTGTTAATGTGCTCTGGTCAGTGGGATCTGGTGAAGCTCTGTCCTGGCTCTTACCCTCTTTGCTCAGTAACAGACAGGAAGCCGTCCCCTCCGCCTGCCCTCCAGGGGGAAAGCCTGGGGCAGAGGTGCCCAACACCCAGGATGGTTGGGAGCAAGACAGGAGCTTTCCATGTAGAAATCCTCTTGAGTCTGCTGGGCTGGGTCTTGGATTCTCAGTGAAATCCAAGTAAAAGATGATTGATTCAGAAAATAGACGAAAGCTAGCCAAAGAAAGCCGATACAATGAGATTTCTAAAGTTAAAACCGTATTAGAAATTCAGATGGACAATCCTCAGCCCTTAACAAAATCATAGTTACAAAATTAAAAACATATGTTGATAACTTTATGTGGAGAAACTGGTCCCACCCATGAAGGAAATGACAAATCTACCAACCTCATGGGATTTCACCTGTGTCTGTTATAATTCTGGAACTAGGTCTGGAGTTCTGCTGGACCTAAGATACAAATTAATCAGTTTTTCATTTTGCTTGAGGCTGGATTGCTGGGTGACCTCTGATCTTCATGTGCTACGTGCACGATTTGGCAGTTAATGTCAACCTTGGGACCTCGCGGACACCATGTGGACAGTTGGGAGACTTTCTCACAGGGTTGTGTGTGTGTGTCACAGGGGGGTGGGACGTGGACGTGAGTCAGCACATGTGATGCAAATTTCTTAGGCAGACAGTAAGCATCCCCAACATACTATGACTTTGTTGTTTGGAATGAGGACGGCAATCACCGCGACCATGACTACTGCTATTATCATATTATAGTAGAAGTTTATTTCATTCCACAACAACACGGAGAAGAAAGAAGCCAAGGATTGTTTATTTGCTAATCATCCTGATCCAATAAAAGGGGCCCCTCTGCTTCCTCAGCTTTGCTCTTAGATCTGCCAGGGGTGAGTTTCTGTATCCCTCCATCTCCTTCATAATCAGACCTAAGTCTTTTCCTAGTGTCCTTTCCTCCAGCGTTCTGTATATGGCCCAAGGTAATAGGAAAAGACTCCATACTTTATTCTTTACATGGATAGCTTCCCTTTCCAACAAGGAAAATGCTGATTGGCAATTGTTTTTCCAGTGATTCATGGCTCTCATGTTCCTGGCCAAGACTTAGGGCAGCTGCAACAGCGAGCCTGTGGGTCAGAATCAGCAGCGTCCCTCACAATCTGGGGGTGGAGAAGACTAGCTCTTGAGAGCATCAGGTTTTATCATCGGTTCCCATAAGGGTGCCGGGGGACAAGGGTATTTTTCATCTCTGAACATTTGAAAACACATGGAAACCAAGCAGACATACTTTTAAACCTCCCTTTATTGAATGTCAAAGCCATGCACACCCTGAATTCCTGGCTCTGGTTTGGCTGTCACTGAATGCCCACGGTGACCACTGCAGCCACCACCCTGCGTGCTGCGTGGTGGCTGTCCACTCTGTCCTTCAGCCTCCTGGGTGGGTGGAGGCTCTTTCCCTCTAACCTCTCCAGAAGGGCCAGGCAGCAGCCGCATTTCCTTCACACCCGATGATTGTAAAGGTCTCCACATTCACAGGTGATCTCCCCAAGGACTCAGAGTCCAAGCATAGAACACCAGTTCCCCTGAGAAAGAGAAAGTGACCGGGAAAGTCCTGAAAAAGAAGTCTACTAGTCATCATTTCACAGAAATAAAGAGATAACCACATGGTGCGTTTCCACACAATGTATTTATTTATGTTCTGATTTAGGAATTCATCCCCTGATAAATTGGACATTGCTCACATTGACCCGCTGCATCTGTTTAATTAAGCAGCCAGAGGGAAACTCCAGGGTACCACATGTGGATGTGAGCCAACAGGTTGTAAAACACAAGAATGGGAACCGGGTTTCAGGACGCACCTCCAATGGTGTCTGCCAACCCAATCCTGTTTTGGAAGGTCCCAGACAATGACTGAAGAAGACAATAATTTGAGCGGACCTGCAATTATTGGCCAGGACATCACGTCTCTGAACATGGAACAGGCTAGAGCTGAAGCATTGTTCGATGGACAGTTTGAAATCCTAGTGCTTCCTGATGAGGAGGGACTCTAAAAACACTCCATAAATGAAGGCAGATGATCTGTGGGTGTCCCTGGCTTGGCAGCAAGCTTTTTGCATTCACTGTGTCATTGGGTCAGCATGGAGGAGGCTGTGATGCAGGTCAGGAGTCAGTATGCCACTTGCTGGCTGGGTCACAAGTTCCTTCCTCCTTGATGGCCACTTCTGACTCCTTTCAACCTAGTTTCTGTGCTTATGAAAGAACTGCATGACAGCCTGGGACATGCAATTATGGTTCACATTTGGGAACTCAGACATAGGTCCTAAAAACGTTGCCCTTTGTGCGAGGAGTAGGATGCAACTGTCTTTTGTATATTTACTCAGAAAAAAATTAATGAATGTAAGATTTCCAATGATTTGTCCATTTTGACTCTAACACAGACCTTGAAGAAGCTGTCCACCTTTTTTCATTATTTGCTTTATGGTACTGTGTGCTTGTGCATTGGTACTGGTGTTTGTTCAGATTGGTCTTAACAATCTCTAAGATAATTTTAAGTTTCCATCCCAAATGGTTCATTCATGAGGACTGAAGTTTCAGGAAGGATACCTCCATGACTCAAAGTGGACAAATTTTGGCATTTGTGCACTGAAGCTGAGGAGCATACTCTATTGCCTATTAATGACAGAGACATGTACTCATCTACCCCTGATGTTTCCAGGACTTGAGTTGCAAAGTGAATGGAGAGAGCAGATTTAGAAAGTCTGAAGAGGTGGGGAAGCCACTTCAACACCATCGAAGTCCATGCTGCCTTCATACACGTGGGTGGCCATGGATACCAGAGACCAAGTGCTGCTAAGCACTGTCAGGGAAGCTGGGAGTCCCAGACCAAGGCATGGAAGACCCCGTGTCTCCCAGGGCTCGCTCCGTGGTTCACTGAAGGCTGACTTCTCACTGTGCTCAGATGATGGAAGGGGCAAGGGATCTCTCTGGAGTCTTTTGCATGAGGACACTAACACCACCATGAGGGCCTACCTACTGAGGAGATCACCTGGAAGGGCCCCGCCTCCTGAAACCATCACACGGGGATTCGGTTTTCACGTATGAACTTGAGAGGTCGACAGCATACACACAGGCACTTGGTTCAGGAGCAAAAGAAACCAATGGTATCTCCTAAATGAGAAACTGAAATTCAACCACCCTTGTGGCCTCTGGCAGCCACCGTTCTCTCTGATTCTATAAGACAAACTGTTTAAGATTCTGAATATGAGTAAGATTATGTGCTATTTATCTTTCTGTTCCTGGTTTTTTTCACTTATATAAGGACCTCCAAATTTCTCCACACTGTTGCAAATGCCAGAACTTCCCTCTATTCTAAGGTTGAATGGTATTTCACTGTGTGTTCACCATATTTTTTATCTATTCATCTATTCATGGAGTAGTTGGGGAGAAGGTCGAGATGGTCATAAAAGGATACAAATTACAATTAAATAGAAGGAACATATTTGATAACTGTTATATAAGATAGTTGTTGTATTTAATAATATATTGTATTCTTGAAAAATGCTGAGCCAATGTAAAGTGTTTAGTTATTCCACGAAGTATACATACTCCAACATCATGTATGTTCAAATAAACACAAAATTATCTGTCAATTTAAAAAATAAATACAGAAATGAAAGAATCTGAAATCCAGAAAGCATAACTAGCTCAGAAGTACTTGTGAGGAACAGTGGCGCCCCCTTTGCCTCATACTGGGTAATAACAATTCAACATTACTTCAGATCCTCTCACTGAAAATAATGGTTGGGACACTTGTTTTACATTTTAGACTTCTTATTGGAGACTTTCAAAACTTGACTCATGATTATCTCATCCTGTTTGCTTTTCCTAAGTTGATTTCATACTAAAATATAACTTCAGTTTACTGAATTAATTTTTAAAGCTGAATAAAAGCAGATGCAATATGAAGAAGAAAATAGAATGTTTACATAAAATATGCAACACGTACAGTCCTTTAAACACACTTTGCAGACGTTTTCTCATTGTATGTTGGTCAGAGACCTGAGTAGAACCACTTGTGCACACTCTACGAAGCTGTTCTTTGAGGCTTAACACAGAAACAAGTAGTAGTCATGAGAAAACTGCCAACGCATTTTCCATCTTGGTTCTTCTACCTAAACCTGAAACATAATCTCCCCATCCATGCTTTGATTCAGAATTCCAGGAGTTGGATCTTTATTTCTTCCATCTCTTCTTTCTCCCTTCTTCTGTAGTTGAATCTGGACTTCACACTCCACTCATGGTGTACAGTTACTGAGACAGTTTTAGAAAATTTCCTGCTGTGGTTTATGTTCTCTTTACCACCATTCTTGCTAAAGAATACTTTCTTTGAAAAGTTTTTTCTCCTACTCTAACTATACTCTCAGTAGTTTAACAGAATCTGCTCCAAATTCTAGGTCCTTTCCCTTCTGTTTATTGTGGTTCTTTATCTTAAGAATTTTGTTGTTAAATGGATGTTGCCTATCAACAAAATAAAATGTTTGAACGGGGTTTTACACTGATCCGTTTGAATAATCAACCAAATTTGCATGAGTGTGCAGTAATAGATTTCCAATGAGACTTTTTTATAGCCAGTTTTAAAATCTGTACTTTAGAAAAAAGATCAACTATAAATAAGCTAAATGGTAATGATTTGAAGATTAA
This sequence comes from Spermophilus citellus, assembly GCF_964194105.1. NCBI lineage: Eukaryota > Metazoa > Chordata > Mammalia > Rodentia > Sciuridae > Spermophilus > Spermophilus citellus. The sequence continues at coordinate 123,255,625 of NC_138198.1, forward strand.
TTTTCTGTCCTGTTGCCAACTCTGCAATGATGTTTAGTCATCCTGAGCTTCCTGCTATAAAGCTCATCTTCCAGCCAAGTTCAAAGAGGTACTTTCATAGAAGTACTTACTACGGGCAAATGAATGGATTTGTCCAATGTCAGTGGGAGGCATGCAGTCTTCAAGGTGACATTTATTCATGTTAGATTCAAAGTCAGTGAGAAGAATCAAAGGATAACTTCTCTGAACCAAACCTAAGCCATTCAGAAATTATTTCATGCCACCTCCTTGGAACGGTGTTTTAGCTGTCCAGTCCCTTGAAAGATAGTGCAGCTGTTAACAAAGGAAAGAAGGTGAAAGGCCACTGTTACAGGCAGATTCAGCTGGACAGTGTGTCAACCTTGGGGGTATACTTACCAACTGGAATGGGTCTGACCCATCCCTTTGATCCTAGGAAAATCCCCAAATGATACTACACTCTGAAAGTAACGTTGCAGGAACTCCAACCTGCATGTTCTGCTTTGCTCTAGGGTCATGACTTGTATAGGTTTATTTTAGGAGCTTCCAAGAGAAATTAGAAATGACAAGTCAGTTGAGTACCCAAAAGCCCTTCAGCTAAAATCCGCCTGGAATATAAAGACAGGTCCCAACAAAAGACAATAATTAAATGGCTGCTGATTGGTGATGCTGGCCCAAACATATTACGGAGCAATACCAGTTGGGAAAAAAAATTTAACTATTAAATTTGGGAAAAGAAGAGTTCTAAGAATTAGAGAACGTTACTTCCAATTAACCTCAGGAATAGCACAAAGTTTTGTATCAACTATAGTAGAGATTTTAATAAAATAATACCTTTGTATGAGACAATAATTTCCAAATCATTTTGGTCTGGTAAACCCCTTTTATTCTTACGTATACTTTCTTAAATCTTTTTGTAATTTAAAAATATATAATAATTTAATAAATATCTATACAGCATATTTTAAGGAAATAGTTTAAGCAAGATTTTTTTTTTTAATCAGAATGTGACCAAAGAGTGTGGAACCTAAACAGGGAAGGGTTGGCAGTTACTGGGTCTGGTGTTTTCGCTCCAGGGCCTGCCTTAAGCTGAGCCCTGTCAAATTTCCTGCTTAGCTAATCATGGCTTCCTGTTCACTTTCTGGTCTTAAAATCCAAAACTGTCAAATTTGGAGCTGTATTCCAATTTGCAGCCCTTTTACTCTTCTTACCATGGGCCTGGGAGGCAGGGTCAGAATCTATGATCGTCCTGCCCTGCACCTCCGTAGAAAAGTGCTTGGTCCACCTGCCCTCCACTGGCTCCAGGCCAGGGCTTTCTGTAGCGGGGTCTCTTTTCCAGCTCTTGCCCACCGTGCAGCTCTGGCTCCATGAGTATCCACTGAGCACACCATGGCCAGTAGCCTGCCCTCAATGCTCTGGTTACACACACATCCGTCTCATGGCTCTCTTTAGAAAATTTGTAGAATTTCATCATATTTTGTGCCTAATATTTTCAAGAGACAGCTTCCAAACTCAAGAGGAAAAGAATCCCATTATGCTCTGTTAATTAAATTTCTCTGATACTTAATATCTGAAAATGCACATAACACATTTCATAATCCCCTAGTTTAAAGGGTGATTGGGCAACAAACAAATTTTTAAGTAAAATATTATGTGATGTCTGGATTAGGTCATAAAGGTAATAATGTCCAATATTGAAATTCAAAATATGCCAATGCATCAAAAATGTATACAAATTAATTTCAAGGTCTAATGTTTGATATATATTCTTGCAGTTCTTTAACTTAAAAATAGTGGGTTTATTTTTATAATTTCTGTATCTTATTTTAAAATCACTACTAAGAAATATTTTTTCAGACCTATCATAAGTCCTTTACTATAAATATATGTTCTCTTCATTCCCAATGAATAGAAAATTAATCTGGACATTATATTTATTACCTGTTCTCATGTTGATACTAGATTTTGAAAATCCATCTTTATGAGCTGTATAATATTTATGATCATATAAATAGGAGATGTAAATCTTAATGACCACCTTGAAGCGAATTATCAGATTAATTGTAATTCTATGTTCTTCATTAATTATTCATATTTCAGCATTTGAGCTTTCTTATTTTATAGATATAAGACTAAAATGTAAGAATTCCACGCTGTGTCATGGTCAAAACCAACAGAGGTGTTAGGAGAGGTAAACACTCATCGTGTTCTTCCAGGTGGGGAATTCTTAACCTGTTGGGCACTTGGAGTATATTTAAAGGGAACACACACAGAAAATATTTTTTTATTCTTTTATTCACTCAACCAATATTCACGGACTTTCTTCAATGTCCCAGATATCTGCCCCCAGGAGAAAATGCCATGTGACCATGTTCCTAAGAAAAGCAACTAGGATCCAGCTGATCAAGTCATCTGTACAAAAGATCACTTGTTCATTCAGATTTTTGCTAAAAGCAAAATGCATTTACAGGAGTAAATAAACCCAGTGTCTCACCGGTCCCCACATGCAGACTCTGGGCCATACATGGCTGTCTCTACGGCAAGCCCAGATGTGGCTCTTATTGATCTAGAAACCAATGATCCACACTTCCAGCAGTAGTGGATGAGGCAAGATAAACCTGCTGTGAGTCCCCTCCCCAGGTGAAATAGGGTCTGTCACCAATCCAGTAGTAATAGTACTACCTTTGCACTCCCCCGTGGCTATGTGACACCCAGGAACCCACTCTCAGGAAGCTCCTTTCTACACCTGTTTTGACCACTGAGATGAGCAGGGAGTGTGGACTTCCTTGAGCAGCTGAGAACCCTCTCAGACCACCCCTTGCCCTAGAAGCTCAAGAGTAGGTTACAGGCTCCAAAATCATTGACTTTTATTTTTGGAGAACTTCTAGATTTTTTCTGATGGTGTCAGTCTTTTAAAACTTGGTAGTTTTGTCATCGATTTGATTTCGCTTGGCTCCACGAACCAATAGTGACACCCACAGCTCTTTTCCAAAAACACTTCTCTTGGACTCTTGGCCTTCTGCTGTGGACCTGGCGGGCCTTGATCCCCAGGTTTCAGTGCTCGAACCACCCCCTGGTCTCTTCTCCCTGAGTCATTTCTCCAACTAAACAGAGACACTGGGCATCACGTACAAGGAACTTACCCTGGGATGCTCTCAGCCAGGCGGAGGTCTGTCAGCACACTCCCAGGCTTACCTTATCATTGTGCTGTCTCTGAGCAGGGGTTGAGAAGCTTGCCTTTCACAGCTTGGAAAGGCTCCAGGGTTTTAGATCTTCTCTATTTCCTTTTAATTCTACATGTGGACTGACCAATTCTCTTTCTTAATACCTTGACAAGTGTGGCCTGTGGCACTTAACACGCATTGCTAATGTGACGGGATTCTATTCCAACTCCTTTTCCTCATTCATATTATTTTACATCGCATTTCCCAAGTTATTACCGGTGACATTTTATCCAGACATTTCACGGTTGCCTAATACGGATGAGCATCTTTCCAGCATCTATTTGCAGTTTCTAATCTCTTGCGAGGGATTGCCAAGAGAATGACACATATTTAAAGATTTGTGTGTGTGTGTGTGTGTGTGTGTGTGTGTGTTAGTATCACCTCACTTGTTTGTTTTTCTTTCATAGTTTTCTAATCAAACAAGAAATATTGGACATGTAGCCATAGGAAAAAAATCCCCAAATGTCAGTGCTTATCCTAATCCTGTGGCTCTGCAGAACAGCAACGTCAGGCATCCAGACTGAGGCAAGCACCAATTTGTAATCTGCTGTGACGTTACCACATTGATGGTGTTTTGCACATAGTAGGACTCAAAAAAATATATTGACTTTATTGGATGATATGAGATGGAAGGTACGGAATGACAGAAGTCAAAGATGGCCCCAAAGTTTGTAAGTCTGAGTAAGAAACAGCTACCTGACCACCGTCAAGGGGAGGAGATCCATCCACAGGCAGAGCTGGGATCAGAGATCAAGAAACTGTCAGTAACCTCAGCATGAGAGAGGCCCCTTTCTGCAACAATGAGGAAACACCTCAGTGGCCTGGGGACACCTGCCCACCCGCAGGCTCCACCTCCACCCACAGGAGTCCCCAGGAAGACCCCACCACCACCATGTGTCTCTCCCTGCCATTGTCCCTGTGTCCTCCTGTTATCAGCCTGAAGACCTCAAGACTGACTTCAGCACACTCTTCATTCCTATCCTTGTCTGTTACAGTGAGAGGCTTATGCTCCTTGGCCTCTGAATGGAATGGAATCTCCAAGGGGCTCTGTGCATGTTGTCACGGACCCCTCCCCACACTCTGCACAAATTCTGGCACCCTCATATCATGCTGCTAAACTTACCAACAACCAAAATTATCAAACAAAACTCCTGATCTCACTTCCCCTCCAGCTATTGTGCCAGGTAGCTCTCTTCTTCCCTTTAAAAGAGCAAACAAGTAACTTTGGGACTGCATAATTGATGCTTACCTTTATTCACCAGCTCCTACTCTGAGCCTCTTTTTCTGATTTCTCTTGCACCTTCTCAGTCTTTTGTTTCCACCAGTCTATTAAACACTTTCCTCATAAGGTAATTGTTGCTTTCCATGTTGGAAAATCTTACCATTTGGGGGCCTCATCTCACTTGGGTTTTGCTAGTCTTTAAAGCAGCTGCTCACTCTCTGATCTCTAAATTATTCTTTTTGTCTTGCTCCCAGCTTATTTCAGATGTTTGGTTTCTTCTTCTTCCTGAAGGTCTAGTCCTCTGCACTCCCTTCTCTGTTTATATCCCTGATCTCTACATTGGGGGTGTCCCAGGACCTGGTCCTTAAATGTCCTTCTCACCCACCAAGCCAAACTGCTTGGCAATCTCAGCAGCTTTATGCAGCTTTAAATGGAATCTGTACACTTGACTCCCAAACTTATAAATCCAATCTGAATTTCTCCATTGAGCACCCAGCTCAGCCAACTGCCTACTCGTCTATCCACTTCAGCCCTAAGAAGCATCTAAAACTGAGTTCCAAACCTGGACTCCAAGTCCTCTAAATCTGCTGCATCACCTGGCTGAATGACAAATTCCTCCAGCCGCCCAGAAATAAATAGATAGATAGATAAGTGAAAACACCCTTTATTCAACTTTAATTTCTCTCTTTTTTTCTTACACCCCACTTGCAAATCCTGTTGATTCTTCTGAGCATATTCTCAGTCTATGGGGTCCTCATCAGCACCGTGCCACTTCATTGTTATGTTGGTCCAAGCCACCATGGTCCCCTGCCTGTCATTCATTTCCATTACTTCCACTTGATCTTTTTTACTTCTTTTTAATAAAACTTTATTTTCTTGCTTTGTTAATGCCTCTTGAGATTCATTTGAGTCTATTCTCTCAAAGGCACATGATAATTTCTTTCTTCTACTTCTTTCCTGCTTTCATTCGGCTCTGTTCTCCCAAATTTTTTACTTACGTTGGTATTGTGCATCCTCAACTCCTGGTCTGACTCTATGCAATTGTTTTTGGAGAGTACTCTTATGGTTTTCTTCTGCTTTGTGTTACTTATGTGGAATGAGGAGAAATGGGAGCCATTTTTCTGAATTTATTTCAGTCTATTTGAATGTTGTCAGGTGGAATTTCCTCAGTTGTTTTCTATGGCTTTTATTTTCTTTGCTCACTTTTATAGTAGGGAGGTGTTTCATAGGTGTCCACGTTTAACAGCGGTCTGTTCTGTGGTTTTATGGTGGCCCAGGGAGCCTGTGAGGGGGTGGCTTGCCCTGGTGATGGGGAAGGATGGGGAGGTCTTTGTACCCTGATGTATTCCAGGACCTAAACATTCTACTTTTTCTTCTCCCCCCACCCCTGCCATCACCCCCTGCTGAAGGTGTTTCCTTCCTCCCTTTGCTTTCCCTCAGCCACTGAAAACCCACATTTCAGGCTGCCCTGCCCTTATCCCCTGTGACTTCCCCCCCATCTCCTGATCCTGGCCCCACTGCCCTTCCTGGGAGTTCCAGGTGTCAGGTGGCTCTGCTCCGCCCTCCTGGAGGCTGCTCCAGCTGTCCCTGGGGCCCTTGCCAACGGGCTTCTTCTCACTCCCTGCACCGTGTCTTGGGTGGCCTTTTCCAGATCAGCACTTCCTGTCTGGAGATGGTGCCCTTCAATGACAGTAATCAGGAAATGACCAGCTGTTCTCTTTCTTAAGCCTCCAGCAGGTCCACTTACACCCCATTTCTGAAATGTGCTCCTGTTTTTTTCATAGATTACATCCTGTTGAATTAACTTGCTTGTTTGGAGGTGTTCCTATTAGAAAGGAATAGAATATCTGGTTTTTTGTGTGTTTGTTTTGGTTTTTATTGTTAATGTAAAAAATTACCATACACAAGGGCTTACACCGACACAAATTTATTATCTCATGGTTCTAAGAGGCCTAATGGTCAAGACCCTCTCATCAGGCAAAGGTCAAGGCGTTAACCTGCACTCCTTTCTGAAGGTTCTGGGGATGAAGCACCTCAGACTCTTTGGGGGTGTTTCCCAAATTCAGTTTCATGCTCAGCATGAGCTACCAGCAAATGTTTTTGGAATGGATCAGGCTGTAGCGGGAGAGACCATAAGAGCTCTTTGCGGTTTCAGGCCGTGGGTTTATGTAACCATGTCCATATTCCAACAACTAGCTTTCCTCCTTGCTTCCCTTCCTGCTTCAAGCGCCTGGTGACAGTGGCATAGAACAGCATCACCCTGCTGGCCCAGGACTGAGAGGGCAGCTCTTCACAGCACCCTCTCCAGAAAGTTCCCTACTTGGTCCCTGTGTTCGTGTGCAAACTGCCAACCTCATGCATCCAGTGTCCACTGTTACTCTGAAGAGTTTCATGGGAAGTACTCCACCTCTGTGCACTCCCTCCCGCACAGAAACCCCCTCCCTGGAGAGGCGAATTTCCAAGTTGCTGCCAAGGATCCTTCTCAGCCTTGCTTTCTGGTGACCTTCACATCCTGTTCTCACCTGCACCGAATAGATCTTCACTTTCAGACCTCTTACATGTGCTAATTTCTGTTCTTTCTTATTTCCTCTCAATTGTTCTAAACTCTTGTGACGTTTACTCACCTTCATATTAAAGCATTTTGCAATGAATTTTTGTCAGGCAGAAGAACAGCACATTTGATTGTTCTGTCAATTGCTGTGATTTGTCATTTGTTACCTTGGAAGACAGGCAGGAACAATTTTCCATTTGGTCATGTCTGGAAACCGATCCTCACTCCTCTAGTTCACAACAGGAGGAAAATAGCAGAATAAGGTTTTCTGTATTGATTCCAAAAATTTGATATATCAACCTGCTGTTAAAGAAAAGAAGTTACCATTATCTTCATAAAAGATGGAATACATTTAGTTGCTGACTCATTTCCTTGGCTCCCATTTGACTTTTTCTAAGATTCCACTGCCTTATCTATATGGAAAATAAAAATCTGATCTACTGTTTATTACACATAAAGTCAAAGAGAATGTGAACAAGAATTCAAGAATTCCATGTTGACACCATATGCCTAATGGGGTGGTTAAAAGAAAAAGATAAATAAAAAAAGAACCTTGGTATGGCTGAAGTTCCGTAGAGAATTGTGTTTTGTAGTGCCCCCTTCCCACCTAACTGAAGATCTCTTATCTAGATAAACCAGAGGTGAATACCCCAAATCATAAGCCTTATATAAATGCAGAAGGACACAGACCACAAAGCTTGCAATTAGAGACTGCTTCCCAGGTCATCTGCATTAGGTTCTAGAATCAGCCTTCAACTTGGGGAAGTCACTGCAAATCTCATCCACTACTTGTTCCATGTTTATTGATTAGCTTCCATATTCAGGCATTGTGCTAGGCTCTTAAGGACCACATCAAATAAATCTTCTACACTCTAATTTCTTTAAGCACACTAGTTGGGAAAGGCAAAAAAAAAAAATAATAACCCAACAATATGTAAGGACTGTAGAAAAATATGAAATGCAGAGGAACATTGTCATATCTAAACCTGGGTCTCAAGGAATTCAGATGAGAACCAAATTTTGAAGGAGAACTACTAGGAGAGAGTGAGTTTTATGTAAGAGAGCAAATGAGAAGCCTGCAACAGAAGGAAAATAAAGACACTTCCTCCTTAGGGAAAAAAAACAAAAACAAAAACAAAACTACTGCCCCATCTCTCAATTGATCAGTCCTACAAATTCATCTTCAAAGGAAAAAGCTCTTTGCTGTAGACTAACCAGAGATACTTCCCTTGCGTCTGCTAAAGCAAAAGTTTAGGTGTTCACTTGCTTCCTATTGTCAGGAAGGAGAACATGGCCCAGGTGTCCTGTTTGAACAGCTCTACAAACGTTGCATGGCAATAAGAGAATAAGCTGCATATTCTCTGAGCAATAATAGTCTGTGGGGAGGTGGTGTGGCTCTACTTTGCAGCAAAGCATGCATTTAATACTGTAATAAGTAGTAAGGCAATCTTTATCACCAAATCAAAGCATATCTGCACAGACAATAAGAATTAGATATAGTTAAGAATTACTGTTTATGCTGATGACTAAGCAAGAGTATTTTTACCTATGTTTTCCTGATATTACCAATAAAAGCTCAATCCAAGGAGAATTGCATGTGATAATTTGTTATTCCCACACCACTCTAGTCTGGCTGCATCTTAGAAAAAGCACAAAAGTACGCAGTGGTCTTTTCATTTTGATATGTGATTTTGGCTGGTAGCATATTTTCTGTATATGTGATGAAAAAAATTCACTTTATTTTCAAATATAGGTCATTTTAGATCATTTAACTTTAATGTTGTTATCCTAAGGCCCAAATAGAGTGAAAGTAATAAAGCTTGAATCTAATCATTTAGTCTGAAGGTATTTATTTATCAAGGGCCTTCCATGTATAGTCCTCTTTCTCGCTCAAATGGATGCAGGCATACCATCCCCAGAATCCTATGGGGGGAGGTGGAAAGAAGCTGGAACCCAGAAAGGAGTCCCTGTTGGACTATAGTATTTCTAGTTTGCACTACCCCTGATTATTTTGGCCTCTAATAAATATTAACCCATTTACTACGTATTTCACTATTTGATTTCATTTTTCTTTGCTATTTTTCTTGCTTTTTCACAATATTTTTAAATTTTTTTGAAAATTATCAAATTTATCCATTTAATCCTACTCATAAAAAAACATTATTTGGGTTTCTGTTGTAGATAATTAAGAATTTCAACCTAGCCACAGGAAAAAAGGCATCTTGCTAAAAAAAGCATTTCTGTTATAAAAAGAAAAACATTCAAACTTAATAGACTACTTTAATGTCTTTATTCCACCATAAAGAAAATTTAATAATTTTCACACCATGTGTAGACTAAGAGGTTTAAAGGTGAAGCATGACAAAAGGCACTAGGTCTGTAGGACTTGCATTAGCATTTAATCTCAGCTCTGTTAAAAAATATATATATATTTAGGGGCTGGGAGCGTAGCTCAGTAGTACAGTACTTGCCTAACATACACACAGCACTGGATTTTATTTCCAGGACTGCAAAACAATATAAATACGTATATATATATGAAAGATGAAGGATAATTCAGAAAAAAAAAACACTAGTCATATAGTCATAGGACAAAATGAATCAGCGTGCAGTAAAAGATTAAAAGACTTCAATACTCAGAGCAAATAAAAAACATAGCTGTAATTTCTTGAAAGGTGGCTTATCAAAAACAGATTAAAGAAACCAAAGCCTTGTATAATACTCAAACTAATTCAACTTATCTACACTGAGGCTATTAGATCTCATCTTCATGCAGCAATGGTTAACACATTTGAGATCCAGGTTTTGGACTGATCTAACGGAACCAACAATAACACATCTTGAGAAGACTAGACCAAGTACTGTTTCTTCTGTTTTCATATGTGAACTCAGAGCTATCCCCAGCTGCTATAAATGCTACTCTCTCTGTCCTGCAAATGTCTTTCTGTATCTGCCCCAGCCATCTTCCACACACAGATGCACATTCACAAACACATGGACACACTCACACACACACACACACTTGCATATTCACTTTCCTGCACACCTGTCTTCTTGCTGCTGGCCTGCACGTCCCCATTCTGATACTCCCACCCTGGTGAGCCTTTGCCACAGTTGCTCTTGGCACCTAGATAGGCTAGCAGCCTCCTGAGCACCACATACCAAGCTCACCTGCCTGTCCCACCAGAGTCTATGATAACCAAGAGCAGAAGCAGTGATCTTAGAGCCGCCAAACACGTGCCTTACTTGTACTGAGTTCACAACCATTTATTTTTAAAAAGGAACTTTTGATGACAACTGAGCTGCCTCTTCCTCTTGTTCTTCCTCTCTGTAAAATAGTTTACAGTCCAGTCTTTGTGGCAACTCTGTGCTCATTTACTTTCACTACTCTGGGCCTTTCTTTCTTGTATGCTACTGCACTGCTCACATGCTGAAGCTTTGTGATTGCGAGACTGGTGGCAGAAGATACCCCTTCCTGCCAGGAAGCCCACAAGTGCCTCTCACTGTGCAGTGGGAATCCTCCCTGGCTTCCTATCCTTACAGAAACTGCATTTAGCATTTACTTGTATTTCAAAGAGCTCAGTTTCATAGAAGCCCTTTACTGTATGATGGCTTCCTTTCTATCATTAAATCCTAGGACAAAGGAGTAGACAGAAAAGGATTGAATCATATAAATCTAGAACCTCTGGGCATGCAGTGATTCACCACTTACCGGGAACATTGGCTCCAAGGTGTTTGGCATATTTAACATTCTTATTTTTACCCCAAATAGCATATTAGATATCCCCATCTCCATTCATGGAGAACCGAAAACAATACAAGGTAAAATAATGTAAATGAGATATTGATTGCATGTGATTTTAATTAAGAAGTTTAATAGTAGAGTCCAGAGAAAACTTCAAAATATTAAGAATTAAAAAGAATAAGCATAATAATATTATCTCCCTCATTGAAAACTCCAGGGATTTCTTGATAGAAAGCATGTAAATGGATATAGCCTATAAGATTTTGGTTTGTTGTAGGAAAGTTTCCAAAACTACTACAGATTTTATAAATTAAAACTCCTATATCCAAGAATAACTATTTTTAATATTTGTTATTATTTGTTTCTGTAAAAAACTTCTAGGTAGTCTGGTGTACCTTTCCTATAATAAAAAAGATTTTGTTTTCCTGTTTTTGAGGAAGACATGAGCATCCACAAGAGCACAGTTATTATATTAGTGACCATGTGGTTAGAAAAGATTATCCCTTGGGCTCCTGAAGAAATGTCCACGCAGCCCATCCCAGGCCGAGGGAAGAAGCTGGGCTCTCCTGGGAATCTGCCTGATCCTTAATTCGGGGTGATGGTGGCTCTCAACAGAAAGGGAAAGTTTGAAAACATGGGGATGATGCCTGTCATGATTAGAGTGAAAGCTGGAAGTTTTAGTTTTATTAGAATAGTACCCTGTGGAGGGAAGCATTTTTTTCTGTTTTATTGTCTAATAGTATATAACTATGGTCTTGATAAAACTAAAGAAATGATAAATTTGTCCTGACATCAAATTAATCCAACCTATTTTCAATGCTAAGGCAGTGTGTGCCTCAGCTCAGGAAGGAAGCCAAGTCTGTCGTGTTGAACCCAGAGGAGAGCTTTTGGTACTCAGATGTGTGGAGTCCCGAAAACCTGTCACAGATAACTCTCCATGGGGAGTTTAAAATGTCAAGGCCAAGGTTGGAATGCCATCCACAGAGAGCAGGAGATTTGACAGAAATCTATATTAAACTATTCTAGTACAGACTTAGGCTGCAAGGAAAAGTCAGAAACTTCTCTGGACAGGTGTCAGTGTTCTGATCTAATTTCTGTTTGGTGATATTGGAGCTTGCCCTAATATCAAACCTTTTTGCAATCTCTGCATAGTAAAGTAGCTGGGAGACCTGGTTCCAATCTCGTCGGGTACTAACCAACGATCCTGCTTGGAAGGCAGGAATGACTCCAACCCTCAGCCTGCTCACATACACAGGCCTTAGAGTCAGAGTCATTTGTTTTTATGGAAGAGTCTGTGATCCGCTGTCATTCAGAATGACCTGGACAAGGGATCTTCAACCCACACAAATCTAACTCACAGCCCGGAAAGCATTCACTTGCTTAATCTAGTCTGGCATTTTATTTCGACTACTCATTTATCTACATTAATCTTATTGATTGTTTATTGATTGATTGATGGTTTAAGTAATTTCTCTCCAAAAACTAAAGTAGTCTAAAATCTGCTGTACAGGAAACGAATATTGACAGACTGTTACTTGTGAATACAGTGAAGGGCCGTGATCTTAGACCTTTTGAAAATACAAGGTCCAACATGGAAAAGGACGGTGGGGACTTTTTTCACTTCCTGCGCGTGGCTTTCGCCTGCTGTGTTCTCTTTGGCGGATGGCGGGGGGCAGTGGGTCCGGGGAGCCTGTCCTTTTCCCTGAGCACCGCTGACTGTCCGTGTGCTCCTTTGCAGAGCTGGAGGCGGAGGAGTGGTGCAAGCACCTGTGCATGGAGTGCCTGGGGACCCGGCTCAACGACATCAGCCTGGGAGAGCCAGACCTGCTGGCGGCGGGGGTGCAGCGCGAGCAGAACGGTCAGTGTCCGAGCCGACCGGACCTCAGTAATGTGTCAGGCCGATCATATTAACCAAAAAAAAAAAAAAAAAAAAAAGGAAACAAATCCATGAGTCCACCTTACTGTGGGACTTTCCCACGATGGCATAGCAACTAGAGAAAATGCGAAGGTACAACCCAGGTCTCCTGGCTCCTTGTGTTTGGCATTGTCATTTGCTCCTATTTTCAGTAGGAACGTACCGTGGATGAGATCCCAGAGTACCACCAGCCTTTGAATATGTAGCACCCCTACATTTCCTTCTCTGGAAGTGGGTACAGATTCAGAGCTTATGTTGACAAATGTGGCTCCTCAGGTTGTCAAGTGCTTTTAAAGTATGTGTTATTCTCAGTAGGAAAGTCCCGAGGATGAGATCTCAAGAGTACCCCCAGCGTCTACTTTAACAGGCATTTCTGATGCCTCTGAACAATCTATGCTGCATGCTCTTGATTAGCAATTGGAGTAATGTATGTATTATTCAATGGAAAGTCTTGAATTATATTCAGGATAATTGGTAATTGATTATGAGCCCATTTCCCCCTACTTTTTAAGTAATTAACACCACTACCAGGTGATCTGGTATTGTGCAAATAGGAACTTTTCGATGTTTGCATTTGGTGGTCAGTATTGAGAAAGTCTGAGGGTAACTGGTGAAACTTGACACTGTTTATTAAAGAGAATTTATGGGACCCTCCAGGGTGTATGAACTAGACTGCACAGGTGAAGTGCACCAAGACACCACTGATGACCATAGTCCTGTTGCTACTAATAACAATGTTGATAATAAGCTCTGCTATTTCACAGCTCATTAGAACACTCTTTCTTTTATTTGTCACTGAAACAAGGAAGCAGGATTTTTCCTACTATTGATCATGAATATATGCAGGCGCCAGACACTGCCTCTGTCAGATAATTTTTACAAAGTCACAAAAGCATTTCTGCCAGGTTCAGTGTCACACTTCTGTAATCCCAGCAGCTGGAGAGGCTGAGACAGGAGGATCAAGAGTCCAAAGCCAGCCTCAGCAAAAGTGAGGGGCTAAGCAACTCAGTGAGACCCTGTCTCTAAATAAAATACAAAATAGGGCTGGGATGTGGCTCAGTGGTTGAGTGCCTCTGAGTTCAATCCCCGGTACACCCCCAGATGCACGCACACACGCACACAAAAAAGCATTTCTGCAGCTTTTTCTGGGTTCCTCTTTACACCTCGGCTCCTTTCCCACCTCGCTCAGATTTCCACATCTGATTTGTTTTCTGGAGCTGTGATAAGCACAGAACATCCATAACCATACTGCTTGAAGTGTGCTGCTCATTCACAGTTTAAGAAAAAGAAAGAGAGAGAGAGAGAGAGAAAAAAAAAAAAAACTCTTACCGATAAAAGAATTGTCAAGTACTACATAAAGGAAATACGAACGGGTTTGTAAATTAAGATTGAGGGAGATGCATCTCTTCCAGTGTACACTATGTACTTTCAGTTTAAAGATTTGAAGTTGTGTATGGTTTCCATCCAAATGGAAACTGGAATCCTCTTATTATAATTCTGTTTGTAATTTGATGATAATGTTAATTTGCCTAGAATAGAAAAGGAAAACTTAAATATAGATTTGGACTTAGGATAAAACAAATATGGAATTAAATGTAAGAGCTACATGAAAAGCAGAGTTTTCCTTTTATAAAGGATCACAAGTAAAACCAAAGAAAACAACAACAGAAAATTCCTGCCCATACTTTAGAGCAGATCTGAAATTGTAATATTGCCCAGGCCACAAATGCTTGTGTTAATTTTTTTTTCTTTTTTTGGTTTGGTAAACCATGCAAAAGGGTGAATGTGCTTTTTAAAATACATTTAACAAATCCATGAATAATTACTGAGCTGGGTAAGGTAGTATCGGGTTCACTTAAATGGCCTTCAGAAGGTACACCGTGCCCTATAAAGAAATTGGTAAGCTAACTCAGTATATATGCAGACACACACACACACACACACACACACACACACACACACACACACCTCTCTTCGGTGCTTGGCAACAACAGGAAACCCTTTGATGGGAGAATTGCCTTTCCCAGGGAATCACTGTCTCCCCACCTCCAGGCCAGGTGTGTAGCCAGCTCCGGGCTTGGAGGCTTCTTTTTGTTCAGGTGGATCCTAAACCCACATGGTACCTTTCCCTAGCCCATGGAAAGCTAATTAAAACATTTAATACTTCTCGTGCATATTAGAATAGGACAATAAAAATAATAAAGCTCAAGATACATCAAGACTTCTGATGCCACTGTGGCAAACTCAATCATTCTAGTGTCTATATGCAGCTGGGGAAGAAGTGTACACACAGACCACACAGGTTCTTATGTTCACGCCCAGTTTTCTCACTTCCTATTCATCAGGCGTCCCCTGTGCATATGCCAGCTCCAACTGAGAAGCCCCTGGAGGTGATTAACTCCCATGGGCTCTAAAACCTCATGGTCAAGACTAAGATTGGTTCTCAGCTGGCTGGACCCTCTCTTTAAGGTCTGAGGCTTCCCTTAGAACCAACGGTTATGACCATTAACTTGACTTAAAGTGTGTAAGGAAGATGCTTATTGTTTTAGCTGATTAATGTCTTTAAAAGTAGTGTCTTTCAAAACTCTTCTTTCATTGATTCTCAATCACTATTCCAGACTTTTCAAGACAAACCTTCTAAAATAAACAAAATAATTAACTTCTTAATACATGTTTGAAGTGATTAATATGTACAGATTGAACTAAATCCTTTATGAAGAATTTGTCATTATAGATTCAGGTTTTTTTTTTTCTTGAGGCATTTTGGTATTAAATTATACAATTTATTCTCTGTCAGAGAAATACTTTGTTATCTTGTCAATCATGTGGTTGGATTTAATTTGAAGTTTTTCTCCTAAAAGATAAGATAAAGCATCCAGAATTGATGTGAAAATTACATTAGAGTGGCTTGTGATGACCTTGTGGTATTCTACAATCGAGGTAAAGGCACACCGCTTGGTCTTGACCACAGCATTATTTTGACATTCAAAATTGCTACTTCTCCTCTAGTATTTTCCTGGCTGTTCAGACAGCCTGGTCCTATTTACTCTGAGGCTAACTAAGAATAGATATTTATGCAAATAATTTTAAAGGTGAAAAATAATGTGTTTTGCTGAGATAAAAGTGGTTATTGATTAAATTCTTTGCCATAATCACCTTTATCTAAAGCTGTCAGCTGCTTTCCCATTGACTCAGATCCTACGTTATATTAAGCAAACACAAACCCTCCTCTCTCTCTCTCTCTCTCTCTCTCTCTCTCTCTCTCTCTCTCTCACACACACACACACACACATACACAAACACACACACACACGATTCATAGACTTCAGGTAACATTACCACAAGAAACAGTATAGGAAGTAGACTTTAAAAAACTTAAATTCTTACACTTTCTTGGATCTCCAGATATTTCAGCAGCATTTCAGATAGCCTACATTGACCTTGGAAAGTATGAATATATAGTGTAACAGTCATAGTTGTTTATCGAGGCTTCACAACCCATAATAACACTTCTGGAAAACAGATGTCGCATATTCATCATCCATGGCAAAGTGAGTGTCGTGATCAAGAGGCAGCTCATTTGCAGGAACGTCCTGAAGTGGCAGTTGGAAGGAAATATGGGGGATGTCCAGCTTGCTACCAATGCAAGACACCTCTCTGTGTCCGGAGCAAACCAACCAAAAAGTCACCTCAGTCTTTGACATCTGGCTGATTCAGTTAGGTCTGAGAGTCTGGTTTTATCCAAGACCCAGTGGCTCTGCCAATGTGGACTAGACTCAGCATGAATTCCTACATTCAGCCATATTTTCTCCAAACCAAAGCAATGTTCTATGTTGGCTCTAAACTCTTTACCTGGATTGCCAGAGTAACCATATTGCCTCCGTTGAACTCAGTCACCTATAAATATCATTCACTCTTTCATTATTCACACATGAAATATTTTTGAGGACCTATGATATCCAAAAACTAAGCTAAGGAAATGTAGAATTGAACAAAACATGGTCATTAGCCAAGAAGCTTGCAAAACAGTGAAGGACACAAACTTCCAAGCAAGGTCTATCAATCAATATTTTGTAAAATACTGTGTTGCCATTACCAGAAGCATGTCTTTGCTGTTCATGGAGAGGGGAGTGGCTGGAGCTCAGTTCAGTTAAACTGGGTTCTGCTGAGATGGACTCCAAGGATCTGTCATCCTCCCTACACCTGCAGCTACCAAAAGCATGTCTCAAAACAATTAATAATGATGCAAGAAAGCAAGACTAAACTTGCAACTTAACTTCATCCTCTGCATATTTCATGTCCACTGATATTGCATTGACCAAACAGGTCCTGTGTCCAAGCCCAAAGTCAAGAAGTGCAGCAGAGCTCACCTGTGAAGCCATTAAAGAGGTTAAAATGCATCACCCAGAGGAAGAAAGAAATGAATGATTGAGGGATATAAATAGCAATGATGCTAAGCTGCTTTCTAAGCTATGACAAAATACATGTCAAAAAAAAGTGTTGTGGTACAGTTGATTAATTCTTATCAATGTAGATTATCCTCTTCTTTTTTAAAATTACTTTTTAATCCTCAAAATAGCTTCCTCAGACAAATCTGAAATTCTTAATGCCTATCAGTGATTAAAACTAACATTGGCAGGACTTTACTGATGGAAAGATGGCCATGGTTCATGAGAGGACAGTGGCAACAGTAACAATAAATATCCATTTAAGGGCTTTTTCCCAGTTCCTCAAAAATGATATAAGGTCTATGATCTTGATGCTCATACATGTTCTTTATAACCAGTGAGTTTGCAGGCTTATCATTTTGTCCATAGAGAGACACAGAACAAAACCAACTTACACAGGGAAAGAAGTGGACTGAGTTCTAAGTGCTGCCCACAAGCACTAGCATTGCCACGGCAAGTCCCAGGAAACAGCTGTGATGACAATAGCAGAGTGGCGATGGCATGCCATGGGCTGAGCCGTGTCTCCTACCCAAAGGGACACGCTAAAGTTTCAGCTCTGGGTGTGCAGCATGTGGTTGTATCTGGAAAAGGCAACGGAGTTTAAGCAGGGACATTAGTGTGAGCTCTAACCCGATGAGGGGAACTCGGGACACTGACAGACAGACGTGCCCAAGGGAAGACACATGAGGAGACAGCCATGTGGATGGAGTGGTGATCTTCAACAGGCCCAGGACCCAATAACTTCCTGAAAACACCAGAGACTAGAAAAGATGGAGCATCAGAGAGACGACCCTACCACACCTTGACTTAGACTTCGGGCTTCCCACGCTAATAAGCCATAACTTTCCCTTGTTGTTTTACAGCACCTATGCTGGGTACTTTGTTGCCGTGGCCCTAGGAAACAAAAACCAACCTGTATGATGGTTACAGTAAACATTAGTAGAGTTCTTGAGAAATCCTCTCACATGATGCATATGAATATCCTGTAGAATTCAAGTTCGGTGAAACAAGGAAGGCTGTGACAACCAGTGAGCGGCTATCTCCAGGAAGCTCAAAGGGACGGTAGGCACAGCCAGCCTGGCAGGAAGAATGAAGCACAGAATCTTGAAGGAGTCATAGCTGTTTTGCCCAGCTTTGTGTTGCACTATTTTCAATTTCATAAATGGATTTACACAAACTTTGAATATAATTTAGCAAGTAACCACCACTTTTCTTACTTGCTTTTCAGTGTGTATTACAATGGGATGAAAGTCAAAGCTCCGTCTGGTTTTGCCTCTACTTTACAATAGGGGCTTCAGGGGAACCAAAGATGTTCTGTAGTGTTTCCTTACCACAGGGCCAAACCCAGATGGTCCATTTATCTAACCATATTGGTATAAAATGACACATACTCTTGAAGGAGTATTTTGAAGCATCCAAAGATGCTGCTTAACTTGCCCTGGCAAAATCCCCTACACCAATGGTAAAAATAAAGATGCAGATTCTGAAAACATTCTTAGCTATGTGAAGGAAAGAGCTTTCCAGGGGAATAATTATTCCAGAAGTGCCGCTTTCTCCATGCTGTGAACTATAATGAGAAAAATGACTTTAAAAAGAAAGTCTTATAGAAAGTAAGAAGTAGATGCTTTGTCCTTCCTCTGTCCATGGAATGTTGAGTAGGGAGTGACATAGGCTCATATCTCCTCACATAAATTAGGGATGTCTTTAAAAGGAGAAGGCAAGAATTGGATTTTTCCTACTGGTTTTGATGAAAGACAGCACAATTAGTAGAGGGTATTAGTGGAGCCAGCAAGATGTAAGAAGGTACAGGTGGACTGCATTGTCCTGAGTTGAGTCTGATCTGGAGCGGGTACCCAAGCTCCTGCAGGCCCCCAGGTATTACCCGAGGTATTACCCCAGAGCAGAAGGTGACACAGCACAGGAAAGCAGAGTGAAGGGATTTCAGAACAATACAGGTACATACAAAGCAGGTAAGACGGACTCCTTTCCTCTGCTAACATCTGTGACATCATTTCAGCCAGCTTCCAATTCAGCCTATGGAAACAGGCACAAATGCTAGCAAAAAAAAAAAAAAAAAAAACAGTCAGTATTTCTCCAAATACCTGTGAACACCTGATGGCATTCACATCAGTGAGCTAAACAAGAGAATTCCAGCCCCACTCACACCTATAAAGTAGGTTCTATCTCTGGTAGTAGGGTCCAGACACATATTTTTTTTAACTTCAATAACTCTCCTCTTCACTAAAGACTGAAAACCAAGGTTAACAGACTGTCAATTACAATTAGCTTTTAAAAAAAATCTACCGGTGACTGTAAAATATTATCCATTTCTTGAGCGGTTTCAAAGTCATTGACATAAAATTCAACTCTCATTTCATTGTATTAACTTTTTAATACTGGAAAAATATGCCTTCCTTAATTTCTTTTTATTTGTTGCTTTTTCCCCCTAATCTGTACCACCAAATATTTGCCTATATGTTCAACTCCTTTTAGTATTACTATAGATTGAATTTTGTCACCTTCAAAATTCAGATGTTGAAACCCTAATCTCCAGCACCTCTTATGTGAAGGTACCAGGAGGCTGGACCCCAAGGGGACAGTTAGGTGAAATGAGATTCCCTGTGTGTGTCCAGTCCAATATAACTGATGTCTGCAGGGTCGGTCACACACAGAGGAGACCTTGTGGAGACTGAGAGGAGACAGTGTCTGCAAGGCAAGGAGGGAGTTCTCAAAAGAGATGGACCCCGCTGGCATCTAATCCAGGTCTCCCAGACCCCAGAACCTTAAGAAGGACAAATGTCTGTGTTCAAGCCAGACAGCCATGGCACTTTGCTACGGCCGCCCTGGAAGACGAATGCATATATGTCTGCATTGCATTAACTTCTGCTCTTTAAGCACCATTACTAATCACTTCACTCTAGTTACTCTATGGTAATTGCTGGCTCTTTCTCAGATCTCTTTAAGATGGATATTTAGATCATTAATTTTCAGCCTTTTACTTTAATATATTTTGTAAAGCTGTATATTTTTCCAGTTTGAGAAAGCTTAAGATATTAATATGAAAAATATCATTCCAAGGATCAGGTAATAAGAAATGTTAAATTTGGGGAGGAAAAAGTAGGGGAAAATTATCTAAATTTCCCATCTGCCATAAAGGAATATGCAAAACATCATCTCTGATCTTTCTTTTCAAAAATAAAATCTAATATTTCATTTACATGTCTGCCATTCACTAGCTGAAAATAAAAGATAACAAAGGAAATAGCTTAGGGACCATATGAAATAAAACAGGTAATATATACAAGGCATTCATTTAATGGTAAATTTGAAGGAATTGTTCTTTTTATTGTTCTTTTTATTAAAGCATAGCTTTCATCAGAATGGAATAAAATAGTCTAATTTTATACCATTCAATAGATTCAAATTACCCAACCTGATCCAAGAAGAAACAGAAAATCTGAAGAGTGCTATGCATGAAATAAATTTAAATTGTCATACATATTTCCATACATAAACTCCAGTTCCTATAATTGCACTGTTGAAATTTACCAAACATTCAAAGAAGAAATAATACCAATACCATGAAAATTTTTCAATAAATAGAGAAGGAATGACTCCACAGCCCACTCATGAGGTCACTAACACAGACAGGTACCCAAAGTAGACAATCTAAGCAAGTCAAAAAAAATGCAGACGCATTTCCTCCATGAATATACACACACAAAGCCCTGCTTAAAAATATTGGAAAATGAAATGGAGGGTCATACTTTTAAAAAAAATGCACTGTAGTTCAATTTTGTCATATCCCATTAATACAAAATTTCCAGAAATGTTTCATTGTTTTAATAGATTAAGGGAGAAAATTATATGATCACCATAATTTTTCTAAAAAAGGTATTTGATGAAATGCAACATCATCTCATGAAAAAACTCTCAAAAGCCTAGTAATATAAGGGGATTTTCTTAAATAATGAAGGACATCGATAAAAACCTCCACAAAAGCTCACTCTTGTGAATTAAATATTGAATGCTTTCCCCATGAGATTGAGAATAAGACAAAGTTATGTTATCTCACTACACATGAGAAAAAATCTACTGAGAGTTCCCATCAGCATAAAATGATAAGAAAATTAAGTAAAATCATAATAATGATAAAGAAGAATAATCTAGGAGAGTTGAATGGAAAATCTAAAGATTTGTCAGAAAACAACCACAACTAAAAAGGGAATTCAGCAATACTATAGGACACAGTTAATGTTAAAAAAAATTATGGATGTTCATATTTTATATATTCATTTATACAATGAAAAAATTGAAAAATGAATGATTAAAATACCATTTAAAAAACTATCAAAAATCCATCACATATTCATGGATAAAGCATCAAGGTATGCACCAGATTCTACACTGAAAACTAAAAATTGCTGAGAGAAATTATGAGAGATCTAAAAAAATAAGATAAAATAGAGGGATAAACCATGTTCATGAGAGGAATACCCAATTTTATTACGTTAGTCTTTTCCAAATTAATCTATAGATTCAATACAATCCCCATAAAAGTCACAGAGGCCAGACATTATTTTTGGTATTTGACAAGGTAATTTTAAATGACTTTGGAAGGTAAAGGACCAATACTGTCACACAGAGCAAATGCTATCCAAATAATCTTGAAAAGGAGTCAAAATGAGCACCCTTCCTAATTTTTGGACATTCTACCAGTGACAGCATCAAGACAGCTGGTAGAAAAAGACATCAATAGAACATAATAGGAAAATAAATCAATGCACATATACACGGACAAATCATTTTTTGATAAGGACACCAAAGCCCTTTTTCATAAGTACATTAGCAATTTTTGAGAGAAAAGTGAAATGTGTTTAATAAATTATTCTAGAGTGACTGGATATTTGCATTGGAATAATAAATCTGGACTGCTCATCACACCATACTCAAACAGTTTAAGATGGGTACAACCTAAGGACATACAAAGATTTCTCAAATAAAATGCTGAAAGCACAAATTATAAAAAGAAACAAGTTGAAGTTCATCAAAATTCAAACATGTTCATCAAAAAGCATCATCAAAAATTTTTAAGTGAAATAAATAAGAAAGGAAAGCTACAGATGGAAACTGGATGCTATAGTCACAAGAACCTGCTAAACTGACAAAAATAACCGATGGCGCTAGAAATCAGATCAGCGCCTGCTTCTGAGGGCACTGGAGGCTGCAAAGTGGCAGAAGGGGACTTTTGGAGGTGTCCTAAATCTTCCGTGTCCGATGCACATTGGTCAAAACTAAAAGAACATTTCACATGAGATTCATTTCATCAAATGTTACAGGACAGCTCAGTCTTTCATTGTGAAGGACTTATTGCAAAAAGTAAAAAAAGTAAATTTATTTTCCACCTTTGAACTTAAATAACATAAAATTAATGAAAATCTGAGATTGAATATTTTTTAAAAATGGGATAAGGAGTGTACCAAGTATGCAGAATTCTCACAATCAACAAGAGAAACAACAGAATTGTTTTGTTCTTTGTTTTGTTTTGTTTTGTTTTTTTAATCTGTCAAAAGACATGCACATGACTAGATTTGGAGTATGTGTTGGTAAGGAATTTCTGGAAAGCAATCTGGCAATGTGAAATTTTTTAAAGAGTTTATAGCATTAGGTCCAATAATTCAGATTTTAATACTCAATATATGTAATAATCTAGTATATTAAAAACTATCTAAAATTTATGAACAATAAAATAAGCCTTATGAACCAACACAAAAAGAATGAATTATTCAACAAATTTAACTGAAAGTTATTTCATCACATTTTTATTTATATTAGACAAAATTGGCTTAACTTCAATATTAATAAAATAGTCATTATTAAATAAATTATAGCAGAACTATAAAGTGGAATGTTACACAGATTTATTGAAAATTTGATCCCCAAGGAATATACTCATATCTGAAAATGTTAACAATTTCAATATACAAAGTTAAAAACATTATATTTAATATAATAATAATTGCAGAAGTATATTTTTATATATAAGGTACACTGTAATAGGATTTATCTATACAAGGAGTAATAATAGTTGAATTTTTTATTTTTAAATAATTTTCTATATTTACTACAATGAGCATAATTTATTTAGAAATGCACATAAAACGCAGTAAATAGTTTTCATAAAGAAAAAAAAAAAGAAATTCCTGAGGGATTCAAAAAAAATTGCTGTGATTTTTAAGTGCTGCCAATGGATTCCAGAAATCCAAGTGTCCAGATCCACAGTGGCCATATGCACTGAGCAGATGGCAATTTACTACATTGTCACAGAATAATAAAAGAAATTTACCGATTTTCAGTTTGAGTAGAAATGGAGTCACAGTTTCTGAAGAGTTCCACAAATTTTGACAGTCGCAAATGGTGTGTTTTCTGGTGGTTCGGTTACATTACACTGATTTCAGGATGCTCCTAAATGTGGAACATACGCTTTCCCAACCTAGCTCCATTTCTCAAGCTGCTGGAATTTAGAAGTGACCACTGTGATATCCCTGCAGGACAGAAACTTTGGAAATAAGAATATACAAAACAGAATGATCTTGAAGTGTCTCATTATCTCCTGTGAACAATGGATCTCTGTGTACAGTTCCTTGAGCACTCCATTAGAGCCTAGATTCCAAGATGAGTATTCCAAAATAAATCTGAAACAGGAGTTTCTTTTCAAATACCAGATCTCTTCTGGGATCATTCCTTGATATTTCATATTCGATTGATGTTTCTGATCTTTTGACTAGATAACACTTAGTAAATTGTAAATTTTGTAGTCTTACTCAAACTTCCTGTTTTCCAATGGTGTATGACAATTGTTAAATACAGAGTCCAGAATGAGACTTTCTTCTTGTCTCAGAAATGTCCTGTGGGCTGGGGATGTGGCTCAAGCGGTAGCGCGCTCGACTGGCATGCGTGCGGCCCGGGTTCGATCCTCAGCACCACATACCAACAAAGATGTTGTGTCCGCCGAGAACTAAAAAATAAATATTAAAAAAAATTCTCTCTCTCTCTCTCTCTCTCTCTCTCTCTCTCTCTCTCTCTCTCTCTCCTCTCTCACTCTCTCTTTAAAAAAAAAAAAAAAAAGAAATGTCCTGTGGCCCCAAAGCTTTAGATAATGGGTGAACAGTACCAAGAAAAATCCTAGAGTATTGGTTAAAGAGGATTCTTTAATGACATTTCATAATAAAAGAGCAGAAGGGAGAGGGAACTCGCCCCTCTCATGCTGGAAGAAAGGAGGACCCAGGGAACTAGTCACAGAATTTTGGCTGTTTGCCAGGAGTGAGACTGATCCTTACCTCACTATACTGTCGTCACGTGGTCCTACCGTGTGCGAGAGAGTTTCAGGGAGCACCTGAATTTGGAGGTGTAAAGGTTTCACCATAATAAAGCTGAGGTCAGCCTGCAGGAGGGGAGCTGAGGCTGTTCATGACAACCAAGTGTGCAGAACTGGTCACCACTGGGCCAGACACACTTCAACATTTGGTGGACAGTGAGGTGTGAGTTTTCCTGGGGACCAAGTAGATCCCTTGTATTTGGCTGGACTTGAGTCATCTTGAAGACAGCCACACCAGGACTATGAGAAGAATCTCCAGCAAAAGTAGGATGGAGGGGGCTGGGGTTGTGGCTCAGTGGTGAAGAGCTTGCCTAGCACATATGAGGCACTGGGTCTGGTCCTCAGCACCACATAAAAGTAAATAAATAAAATAAAGGTATTGTGTCCATCTACAACTAAACAAAAAATTTAAAAATAGGATGGAGGTGTGGAGCAGAAAATAGTACTGGAGGAGTGTATGGTCTGTGCACTATTGGTACCTTCTTCAGAGAGCAGGTCGTGTAGGTGATGGTTCTTAGGAACGTCCTATACACCCAACACAGAGAATTTTTTTCTGATTGCAAAACGGATTTGAATGCCAGCTTCCTTACGGGAATTCACCAACCAAGAGGGAACTTCCAACAGTGCCAGCCAGTGAGAAAGATTTGACCCCTTTCCTCTGGTTCTTCTCACCCTGGAGAAGCCAAGAGCAAACATGGGGAGGTGCGAAGGAAAGGAGGTGACAGAGCAAGTGAAAAAGAGCTTATCTTCTTGCTGCTGGATCCTTGGTGACAGGTCTGACCTGGGAACAGAGGAGGACTACACTTTAGACTTTCCGCCACATGAAGATGACTGACAAGTGGATCGACTACCAAGGCACCACCCAGAGAAGGTCAGGGACCGGAGGAGGAAGCTCACCAGGAGCCGTGGTGGAAGGAAAATAAGCCTTTTTCCTAAATTACACCACACCGAGACTTTTAATGAACTAACCACAGCAACAAGTTTGACTTAGATGAAACCTTCCATAAACTTTGGATTTTTTAATCACATAACACTTTGAAAATTTTTTTTTGTTTGAATGCTCTAGCCCTCTGAATATCCAGTAAAATCTTAAAAAATTATTTTGACCAGATAGTTGTATATAGAGTGAGTTTTGCTTATGAAATCACAAGTTGAAAAAAAAATAACTGTATGATATTCAAAAGCTTAAGTAGCATCCAATTACATACGTGTATTATTCATTTTATAACTGATTTACATAAAAATGTATGTAATTCTTAATTGTATTCACATTATTCAAATACTAATGTCTAAGTATTTTCATCAATGAATATTAACAAATATTTAAACCTCCTTGGTATGGAAGACCCTGGAATTGAAATTCAGATAATCAGGCAGAGTGGAAAACACAGGTAAATTTTTACATGAGGAATTGTTCAAAGCCTAAATAGACCATTGTGTTTTCACAAATCTGAAGAATTCCCTTATTTTTGTTGGACTTGTACTTCTGAGCAATGTTTAGGTATTTTTAAAAAATGTATTTATTGATTCTTTCTATTTATGCATGACAGTAGAATCCATTTTGATATAATTTTATAAGTATGCAAGCATGGAATATGTCTTATTCTAATTAGGATCCCATTCTTGTCGATGTACATGATGTGATTTTTTTCTACATGTACATTATGTCAGATTCATTCCACTCTTTCCTTTTCCTATCCCCTCTCCCTTCTCTCCATTCCTCATAGTCTAATCTACTGAACTTCTATTCTTTCCCTCACCACCCGCCTCCTTATTGTGGGTAATCTTCCAAATATCAGGGAAAATATCCAACCTTTGGCTTTCGGGGACTAGTTTATTTCACTTATTATGAGAGTCTCCAGATCCAGCCATTTCCTGGCCAATGTTATAAAGTTATTCTTCTTCATGGCTGAGTAGCACTCCGTTGTGTATACATACCACATTTTCTTTATCCATTTGTGTATTGACAGGCACCTAGGTTGGTTCCATGGCTTAGCTGTTGTGAATTGGGCTACTATAAACATTGATGTGGCTGCATCACTGTAGTACACTGATTTTAAATCCTTTGAATATATATCAAGGAGTGAGATAACTGAGTCAAGTGGTGGTTCCATTACAGGTTTTTTAAGGGATCATACTGCTTTCTAGAGTGATTGCACCAATTTTCAGTCCCATCTGCAATGTATGAGTGAACCTTTTCCCCATATCCTTGCCCACATTTATTGTTACTTGAATTCTTGATAATTGCCATTCAGACTGGAGTGAGATGAAATCTCAGTGAGTTTTAATTTGCCTTTCTCTAGTTGCTAGAGATGTTGAACATTTTTTCATGTATTTGTTGACATTCCTGTCTCTTCTTTTGAGAAGTGTGTGTTTAGTTCCTTTGCCCATTTATTAATTAGGTTATTGCAGGGGCAGAGGGGGGGGGAGTTGGTGTTAAGATATTTGGGTTCTTTGTATATTCTAGAACTTAACACCATGAGGTGTAGGTAGCAAAGATTTTCTCCCATATGTAGGCTCTTTCTTCATGCTCTTGATTGTTTGCTTTGCTATGAAGAAGCTTTTTAGTTCCATGCTGTCCCAATTAGTGATTTTTGTTTTAAAATTTTACTTCTTGCACTTAAGGAGTTTTGTTAAGGAAGTCAGTTCCTAAGCCAATATGTTGGGGAGTTGGGCCTACATTTTCTTCTCGTAGGTGCAGGGTCTCTGGTCTGATACCCAGGTCTTCAACCTCTTTGAATTGAGTTTTATACAAGGTGAGACATAGGGTTAAATTTCATTCTGCTCTATATGGGTTTCCAGTTTTCCCTGCACCATTTGTTGAAGAGGCTGTCTTTTCTCCAATGTCTATTTATGCCTTTGTCTGGTATGAAGTAACTGAACTTCTTGTGGGTTTGTCTCTGTGCCTTCTATTCTGTTCCATGGGTCTTCTTGCCTATTTGGGTGCCAATCATATGCTGTTTTTGTTAGTGTAGCTCTGTAGTAGAAATTAAGGTCTTGTTGGTGTTGCATCCTGCTTGGCTTTTCTAAGGATTGTTTTGGCTATTCTGGGTTTCTGATTTTTACAAATAAATTTCTTGACTGATTTTTTTATTTCTACAAAGAATATTATTGGAATTTTTATGGGAATTTCATTGAATCTGTATAGTGCTTTTGGTAATATGACTATTTTGACAATATTCTAACTGGGAGATCTTTCTGTCTTCTAAGGTCTTTCACAATTATTTTGTTTATTGTTCTGTAATTTTCATTGTAGAAGTCTTTCACCTTTTTTGTTAGATTGATTCTCAAGAGTTTTTTTTTTTCTTTCTTCCTTCTTTCCTTTCTTTCTTTTTTTCTTTCCTTTTTAGGCTATTGTGAATGGGATGGTTTTCCTAATTTGTTGTTCAGCTGATTCATCATTGGAGTACAGGAACACAATTGATTTATGAGTGTTGATTTTGTATTCTGCTAATTTCCTGAATTAATGTTTGAATCATAGAAATTTTCTGGTGGAGTTTTTTGGAGGAGGTCTTCTAATTATAGAATCATGTTGTTGGCTAACAGAAACAGCTTTAGCTCTTCTTTTCCTATTCATATCCCTTTAATATCGTTTGCCTAATTGCTCTGGCTAGAGATTCAAGGACCATGTTGAATAGGACGGTGAAAGTGGGCATCCTAGGACCAGGTGGATTCACAGCTGAGTTCTAGCAGACCTTTAAAGAAAAACTAATACCAATCCTCGTCAAATTATTCCATGAAATAGAAAAGGAGGAGACTCTTCCAAACACATTCTATGAATCTTACATCACCCTGATACTAGAGCCAGTCAAAGACACAGGGAGGAAGGAAACTTCAGACCAATATCCTTGATGATGCAAAATTTCTTAACAAAATACTGGCAAACTGCATAAAAAAAACATATTAAAAAGATAAAATGCACCATCATCAAGTGGGCTTCATCCCAGGGATGCAAGGTTGGTTCAACATACAGAAATCAATATATGTAATTCACCATATCAATAGACTTAAAGACAAGAATCTCATGATTACCTCAATAGGTGCAGAAAAAATCATTTGGCAAAATACTGCATCTATTCATGTCTAAAACACTAGAAAAAATAGAGATATAAAGGCCATACCTCAACGTAGTAAAAGCTGTATATGACAAAGCCAAGGCCAGCATCATTCTAAACAGAGAGAAACTGAAAACATTCCCTCTAAATAGTTAAGTTTTAAGAGGAGGAGAACATAAAAGTGTAAGTTCACGTCTCCCACCTAGCTAAGTTATGGTTGGATTTAACCCATCCCTGTGGGAAACTTGATGAGCTGGGGTACCTATGGACCTCTTGGCGTCCAGATATTCAGGTGTACTCCGGAGCTACTTGTTTCTTAGTTTTCTCTTGACCTAATCCTCAAGCCCGTGGCTTCTAAAGTGAACAGTTCAGAGGGCTCATCACCGTTCTGCTCTCTGCCACTGAATTTCTGCTCACTGGATTGTGTATCACTTCGCATCCGAAACCCACATTTCTGATCCCTTGCTTCTTCTCACTGCAGCTACATGCTCCACGTGCCCCACCAACAGGCTGACCAACAGCTAGGATTGGTTCCTGCCCTAAACCAGTCAAAAACTCCCCAACTGAGGATGGAGGTTTTTGGTGCCTCTCTGGATGGGTGACCCCCTCAGTTCCCATTCTCGGCCTGGTGGCCCACTGACCCTTTACCAGGACCATTTTTCCTGAGCAGCTTCCCTCCTTTGACAAACTGGGCCACGCCCCAGTTTGTAATGTTCTCTGGACACATCTCCAGGTGTCACCTACTGCCACGTCTCCAGCCTTCTATGGACATGGTGCAGGCCCTTGGATCTCTGAATCCAGCCCCAGTGTAAAAAAAAATCTCAGATTCAATACTAGTGCATCATAACACAAAGTAATAAGTATTCCACCTTGCTTGTCATCTCAGATATCTAAAATAAAATTGTGCTTTCTCATGTATCACCTGACATGTGACCCTATGTCTTAATAAATACAAATTCATGGGCAATGTGTTGGAGATACTTTTAGCTCTATAATTTTATAGGGAGTAGAAATACACACATTTTAACCTGACATGTGTTTTACACAACTTTTTCAAAAAACTGATTTTTTTCATAATATTTGTAGAGTTTTTACTCATGTTTCAGAAAATTGTCACTATTTAGACAATTAGTTTCTTTTCCAGTTCGTTTGGCTATTTGGCAGTGGGCTTTCTGATCCTTTTTATTAGGGTTTTCTGTTATTCTTGATCATAATAAAAGAAAAATTGCTTGGAATATACTTATCTTAGTGAATTATAAACTGTCTTTAAGATCTTCTCTCTTTCTATTCCTTACTATGCATGAGATAACTTTTATAAAAGTCAGTCATGAATCAGTTGAGATGGAATTAATTTAGGTGAACAGATATTAGGGAATATGTTTGAGGAAATGTGCTGGTTTGTCCTAGTAGAGCACAGCATAGCTTTTGAAATGTATTGGCTTCTCTGACATTGCTATTTCCCTGGCCATATTTTAAAAAGAGTTTCACAAATCAAAATTTCTCTAAGTGTGATTCCCAGAACAGCAACTTCCTCGTCTCCTGGAAATAAATAGAAATGTAAATTACCTGGCTCCAACCCACACCTGCTGTATCAGAAACGATAAGGGCGGAGGTGGGCCAATACTGTGTTTAAACCAACTTGCAGGTCATCTTGGTGCACACCAGACTCTGAAAGCCAGGATTCAAGGCAATTAAAAACACATGCAGGTTCTTAAATTTTTAAAAATGCATGCCTGTTAGACACATTTCACATAGGTATACTTTAAAAAAAATTCATTAAAATGAAGCCCATTTTAACCACTCAGTTTTGAAATGGTCTTTCTTTCCAATAAAAACTTCAATGAATTTTCTCCAAGCACACATGGACTTTTTAGAAGAAGTAAATAATTTATTCCTGACAAAGGCAGAGAGCTTCCTTCCTCATCATAATGGAATCCAGTGACATACACATGTGTTATCTGATGTGCTACCCTCCCCTTGATGTGCCTGATTTTATACTGGATTTAATTATAGTCCACTTTTTAGTTGAATTTGAAATCCTTAGAAATTAACAATTGGAGCAGAATGAATTTCGAACATCTGATAATTGAAAATAATATTTCTTATGATAATTTCTTTCCAAAGTTACAAAGAAAGAGCATCAAAATGAAGACTGGAGAGTTTGAAACGAACTGACTTTCTAACCCAGTTAACAGGAACAGGTGACGTGTTGGTTTCAAAGCTTGGAGACAGGGAAAGCAGAAAGCAAACAAGGGGACGGTCCCCCAGGTAGACCTCACCAGTGCACCCCCAGAGCTTGCCTGCCCTGGGAGGGCTCCCTCAGGGCCCATCCTCCAATCACCCTTGGCTTGTAAAGGATGGACCTCCGTGATTTTGACATGTAGAGCCTTGCATGGGGTGAATTGCACCAAGTTCACTCATTCGTTATTGGTTTTTATCTGCTGATATTTGAGCACATGGACGTTTCAGTGAAAATGTAATAGTGCTGCTGGGGTCTCCACCCTGATTGATGTTTCACATGCCATCCCTTTGAATGGCATTCACGGTCAAGATTGTATTTTCACCTGTCCTATTGTTTTTAAATATTAAACTCTGGCTATGGTTACCAGGGGTCTATACAGCCTCAAGCAACAGTAATACTGGTTAATGATGTTTATTGATTTCAAAATTCTGGAAAAAAGGGTTTTTATTTCTTGCATTTTGGCACTGATTCTTTTCTGTCTTTAGACTCTAAAATTGATGGAAAGAGAAGACTGAAGAAGAATGTTTTGCTTTCCTCTTTGATAACAGTGTTTTCCCCATGCACAACAGAGACCACTGAAATACAATTAATTCCAAATATGGAAGCTTTCCTTTCTCCAGAGGAATTTTTTTGAGATCTCATTTCATTTTTAATTTTTTTATTGGTTATTTTTAGTTATACAAGACATTGGATTCCATTTTGATGTAATTATACAAGCATGGAATATATCTTATTCTAATTAGGACCCCATTCTTCTGGATGTACATGATGGTGAGATTCATTTTGTCTTGAGCAAAAAAAAAAAAAAGAGCTTGATGTTCAGGCAATGTCTGTATTCCTAAGTCCACCTACTGGGTCCAAGTTCCATGTATGCTCTTTTATGAGATCACGTACCTTTCATTTACTACTTATAATCTCAATGGGTTAGCAATTATGGTGAGAATGCCAATGATGCATTTAATGCTAAAATACACTTTAGAATATATGCAATGAGTATTTATTTGTGATATTTCATTGCAGATAATTAATGGGACAACATTCTTTCTTCATTTTTCACCTATAAATTGATCTCCTTTTGTCATTTCCTGAGGAAATGAATGTGAAATCCATATGCATGTTAATTTCATGGGTCAATAACCTAAGTAAAAGTTAAGTCATTAGACTATCTTTTGTTAAAAAATTTGCAAACATATGTGTATAATAGTAGTGATATAGCCAGAAAATTTTAAACTACTATGCTTACATTAATTTCACCCATTTTGGAATCTGAATATTGTCTTTTGGCATAGCAGAATCCTTACTGGGTGAAATGCGTGCCAGAGAAAATATCAGTTGTATTATACACGTAATTCCAGCTGAGCACCCGAGCACACCATGTGATTCAGATCGTGACAGTAGGATGGATAATAGCACATCCCCCAGACCTATCAATCCTCTTCCAACGCAGCTGCATTATGCTGTTTCTTAAAATAACTAAACAGAATGGCTTCTAAAGCACTCTTCACAATTAAATTCTAACTCGCCCAGATCTATCAGCCAAGCAATTCTTAAACTTTTTGTTATCATGATGTTATTTTTTAATAAATTTTCCAATTTTTGCATCCCATATTCATCATGAAGAAATTTATTTCACTCATATAATAACCTGATATGTATTGATCACTTACTGTAAAATGAGGCTATGGTGCTAGGAACTAAGGTATTTTATAGGACACTTTATAGGGCATACTGAGTTCTTTACTTCCTGGAACTTATAAACTAACCTCTGTGTTTGTCAAAATAAAGTCATTTAATGCATTTAAATGGGAATCAAGGGCTTCAGAATTTTGAAATAGCCTTTGAGATATACCAAAAATGACATAGCAGGGTTTG
Source organism: Spermophilus citellus (assembly GCF_964194105.1). NCBI lineage: Eukaryota > Metazoa > Chordata > Mammalia > Rodentia > Sciuridae > Spermophilus > Spermophilus citellus. The sequence continues at coordinate 123,288,274 of NC_138198.1, forward strand.
AAATCATCGCCGACTAACAGTCTTTTCAACAATAAAATTCCAGAATGAAAGAAGTTATGCATTTTTATTTTTCTTACCAAGGTAATGTCTTAAATTCTGCAGAAGGTGGTAACAGATATCTACAATTACCATATGCTGAATTTTCCTTGGTGCCATTTGTTTTGAGATATAAACTAAATTATTTTTTGCAGTGCTTACATAGCTAGTGAGTCACACCGATTGTGTATTAAACACTTCATATTACAAAGGTGAAATTCAGTAAGTTCTTGCCAATTATAATAAACAGCACTTTTCTTGCAGGATATCCATGATATCAACTTAGATTGTGTGAAGAAGCAGAGAGAAGTGCCTTTTAGACAGAGATTCCAATTAGCTTTTGCCCTTAGTTTTCTGTTGCAATTTCATCCTAACCATAGAAAATGCATGCAATGGAAATTTATACAATGAGAGCAAAGGAGTTAATGGTTAAGAGTATTTTGATGAGCTCCTATTTTCACACACACAGGAGGAGGTGGTGTTTTGAAAGGTGTATCCCTGTCACCAGGGAATGTGGTGGTGCTTTCTGAAGTGTGGAGGCAAAGAGGCAAAGAGGTATACAAATGAACACTCAGATCCCTTGTCACTTAATTTTCTCCATGCTTTGTTTCTTTGCAGAGCGATTCAATGTTTATCTCATGCCTACACCAAATCTGGATATTTATGGAGAATGCACAATGCAGATCACCCATGAGAATATCTATCTCTGGGACATCCACAACGCCAAGGTCAAACTGGTGATGTGGCCTCTCAGCTCACTGAGGAGATATGGTCGGGACTCCACGTGGTTCACCTTTGAGTCGGGAAGGTAAGCTCTAGTGCAAAGACCAAGAGTAGTTGGGATGTGATAAACTCCTGAGGGAAAACTCTATCCACTGTTGCCAGAGATGGCCACTGCCTTTATAAAGAGTAGAAGGTAACACTCAATTTCTTCCAATTCTCATCGATAATCTGAATAAAATTTATTAAGTGTATGGCAAGATAATTACCCCATTTAAAATATTTCAGCCACTTCCACTAAACCTCATACTATTTTAATGATGCAATATATTTCCAAGATTATAATAATTCTCATTTTTATATATCTTCGTGCTATAGGATTCCCGTTAAATTAAACATGTCTCTCCCTGCACTCTTTTTGTGGATGTCATGTAAGCACACAATATTGAATAGTATTTTCATAAAATCATTTAAATATTGCTTTTCAGGCTTGTGAAAGTATACTGTACCTTCACCCAGGTGTTTATGTTGATGATATTAGTAATTAAGTATAATATTAACTCAGAATTACTGAATAAATGTTGGCAAATCCATAATTTATGAAATATGCAACTCAGATTTCACACTGAGCGTATCAAGCAAATCGTTGGTTTCTTCATCCTAGTCTATGCTTGGGATCCACACATACAAATGCTTAATCATTATGCACGGTTGTAGATGTAGACACGAGCCACAACCAACCAAATTGTGTCTTTCTGCTTCGACCCCTGTGATATTGTTGTCACACACCCAATATAAGGTTTGAGGATTCTGTGCAAGGAAAAGATATTCAATGCCTCAGTCTGCACAGTGGGGACTGACTTATCACAACTTAAAATGAATCCTTGGTCCCAAAGGTAACAATCAGTGAGGTTCCATTGCCTTGACATGGCAATTTTAAGTTGTAATCTTCTTCTTACAAAAATAAATATTTATTCAAGTCATATGTCTCCTAAAGGAGACAAACAAAAGGAAAACTAAGCAGTAGTAACTTTATGAGTCTGGAGCACTTTTGCACAGAGGAAACGCTGAACCCTCCACCTGCTGATCTCCCTGAAGAGCCTTGGATCCAGTTTATTCAGCAGCTGTGAGTTCGCCCAACTCTGCCCCTGTCTTCCTGGGTACTGAGAGTGTAGTGGTAACCACGTTCCAGATAACGACGAGAAATAAAGATTCTCAAAACAAAATAAGTATTTTTAGATATGTACACTATGTTAAAATCATGATTATGAAAAAGATATGATACCTTTTAAAGATTCAAGAACCTAAAATCTATGGTGCACTTTTTACTGCCTGTTTCTCATTCCTGAGAGCAGCTTCTGGCTCCATCTGAAGAGACCTGGTCATGGAGAACTCTGCTGTGGCACATCCTGAGGCAAAGCTAAAGCCACAGGAAACGGGAGAAGCAGCTCAGCACAATGCTTGGGAGAAGCTTGTGTTTCAATGCCAGAGAAAGAATTACCAACTCTCTTCCAGGAAGGGAAATCAGTGTGACTTGCCACGAGTCCAGACCTCAAGGCCCATGAGTGAAAATGGCACCAGCGCCACAAGACTTTGGGGAAAACACTGTACAGCTGTCTGTGTACTGACTGGTACCTGGGGCACACCTGCGGGTTGGTAGGGGCCTACTGCATTGAAGGGTCAGCAGGAAGCATGGGAATTTACTAATTTTTGTATTTGTTCTAATTAGTTATTCATGAAAGCAGGATGCATCTTGAATCATTGTACACAAATGGAGCACAACTTTTCTGGTTGTACACAATGTAGCATCACACCACATGTGCAGTCATACATGTACCTAAGGCAGTGATGTTCATATCATTGCACCATCTTTCCTACCCCCACCCCTCCTAGAATTTACTAATTTATGATGCATAATTCTTTGAAATCTGTTTATGTTCTAATATTACTGTTTGCAGAAATCAAATTGTAAAGCACTGAAAATCAAACTTCTGTACACTGAGACTACTGAGGGAAAAACCTAACAAATTTGTTTTGAAACACTACTAAGATATGAATTGAGCACAGTTGTAGCATATAAATATATAAAAATCAATTGTATTTTCTATGCTATCAATGAATAATTAAAAGTAAAAAAAATGCATTACTTATAATGGCATCAAAATATGAAATATGCACAGGTGGACTTAACACAATATATGCAAAAACTTTACATGGAAAACTGTAAAATATAGCTTAGAGAAATTAGAGCAAAATAAATAGGAATATGTATACATTCATGAACTAGAAAAACTATCTTGTTAAGAGAGCAGTCTTCTCTAAATTAATTTATAGATTCACCTTAATCCTAATAAAAATCTCAATAGACTTTTCTAAAATAAATGACAAACTGATTGCAAAATTCATTTGGAATTGCCTAAGATCTAGAAGAGCTGAGGCAATTTTGAAAAGAAGAATATAATTAAAGGATTTTCACTCCCTGGTTAAGAGTCTTGCTACAAAACTATAATAACAAAGATAGTGTAGTATTAACATAAGGATCAACCTCATTTTCAGCAGAAAATAGTGAAAAGTTCAAAAACAGACACTTTTCATGGAGTGGTGATGCCTCCCTAGGCAATCTTGCTGTACTGAACTGATGAAGTACGTTTGCATCTGACAGCTGAGCATGTTATTGGGGCCCTCAGGGGAGGACTCCATGGCTCCATGGGGCTTCATCTGTGTCTGCTTTGGAAAACAACACCTACCTCTCTGGTCAATTTGGGTTTTTGTTGTTGTTGTTGTTGTTGTTATTGTTTTGCTTTATTTTTAAGTCTACATAAATTCATGTAAAAAGGAGACAAACAGTGCTGAAACAACTGGACAGGAGAAGTGTGAACCCCAGCCTTCCTCTTGCTGCGATGGCCAGACCTGCATCCTCCCAATGTAATGCTGAAGCCCTGACCCACAGTGTCATGGTATCTGCAGAGGAGCCTTCCAGAGATAACCAGATTTAGGTGAGGTCATAAACAGGAGGCCACATGAGCTTAGCACACTTTCACAAAAATACCAGAGAAGCTTGCTGACTCCTTTCCTCCACCACCAGAACACATGGCAAGAAGGCAGCCATCTACCAGCTATGAAGAATCTCAGCAAAAGCCACCCTCCTGGCATCTTGATCTTGAGCTTCTCAGCCTCCAGACTGTAAAATGATAAAATTTCTCTTGTTTTAAGCCACTCAATTAATTATATTTCCTATAGTAGTCCAAACTGGTCATAAAACTCATAATAGCCCCCCAAAGCTCAAATGAACATACACCTAAATATAAAAGTTAAAATTGTAAACTTATCAAAGAAATATACAGAAATATTTTTTCTCCATTTACTTATTTATTTTTAAGTACTTTTTATTTTTATATGACAGCAGGATGCATTACAATTCATATTACACATACAGAGCACAATTTTTCATATCTCTGGTTGTATACAGAGTATATTCACACCAATTCATGTCTTCATACATATACTTTGGATAATAATGATCTTCACGTTCCACCATCATTTCTAACCCCATGTCCCCTCCCTTCCCCTCCAACCCCTCTGCCCTATCTAGAGTTCGTCTGTTCCTCCCATGCTCCCCCTCCCTATCCCACTATGAATCAGCCTCCTTATATCAGAGAAAACATTCGGCATTTGATTTTTTGGGATTTTCTAACTTTACTTAGCATTATCTTCTCTAACTCTATCCATTTACCTGCAAATGCCATGATTTTATTCTCTTTTATTGCTGAGTAATATTCCATTGTGAATATATGCCAAATTTTTTTTATACATTCATCCACTGAAAGGCATCTAGGTTGGTTCCACAGTTTAGCTATTGTTAATTGTGCTGCTATAAACATTGATGTGGCTGGGTCCCTGTAGTATGCTGTTTTTAAGTCCTTTAGGTATAGACCGAGGAGAGGGGCAGCTGGGTCAAATAGTGGTTCCATTCCCAATTTTCCAAGAAATCTCCATACTGCTTTCCATATTGGCTGCATTAATTTGTAGTCCCACCAGCAATGTATGAGTGTGCCTTTTCCCCCACATCCTCGCCAACACTTACTGTTGTTTGTATTCATAATAGCTGCCATTCTGACTTCAACTCAAAATGGATCAAGGACCTAGAAATAAAACCAGAGACCCTGCATCTAACAGAAGAAAAAGTAGGCCCTATCTCCATCATGTGGGATTAGGCCCCAACTTCGTTAATAAGACTCCTTTGGTGCAAGTATTAAAATCAAGAATAATAAATGGGATGAACTCAAACTAAAAAGTTTCTTCTCAGCAAAAGAAACAATCTGTGAGGTGAATAAAGAGCCTACATCTTGGGAGCAAATCTTTACCTCTCACACATCAGATAGAGCACTAATCTCTAGGGTATATAAAGAATTCAAAAAGCTAAACACCAAAAAACAAATAACCCAATCAATAAATGGACCAAGGACATGAACAGACACTTCTCAGAAGATGATATACAATTAACAAATATATGAAAAAATGTTCATCGTACTAACAATTAGAGAAATGTAAATCAAAATTAATCTAATATTTCATCTCACTTCAGTCAGAATGGCAGCTATTATGAAAGAAAATATTTGTAACCTTTAAAGGCAAAGTTAAGAATAATTATTACAATGAAAACAAATGTATAGAAAATGCATCAATAAGTCAGGCTTCATCAAAGTTAAAAACTTCTGCTCTTCACAAGATACTTCAGAGTATAAGAGAAAAGATGAGACAGACCCTGGAGGAAAATCATAAAATCTTTATTTGACAGCAACTTAGTTATATACTCATGACCCATAAAGAATTCTTACAATCCAAAATAAGAAGAAAAATAATCCATTAATAAAACAGGCCCCCAAATGCGGACAGTTTAGAAAAGAAGCTAGACTGGTAGACAATGCACATAGGAAAAGATGCTCACTATCATTAGTCATCAGAAACTGTAAATTACAACCATAGACACCACTAATCCTCCCCCTTACAAAGAGAAAACAAAAACAATAAAAACGTCAAGTGGAGATGGAATACTCTAATCTCTCCTTGCTAATGGGAGTAATAACTGGAACACCACTTCAAGAAATAGTTTGGCAGTTTTTATGTGTACCACATGACAGTTTTACTTCTAGATATTTATCTACCCAACCCCCCAAAACATACACAACATTTTTATCTGGATGTTTATGGTAACTGTATTCATAATTGGCAAAGCTGGAAACAACCCAAATGACCATCCATTAGACTGGATAGACAGATGATAATGTAGTTCTACAATAGGATGCTGCCTGCTAATGGAACACTATGAGAATGAATCTCAAAAGTATTTTAAGCAATATGCTTGATCATATATGTAGAAAATTTCATAATAGGCAAAACTAATTTGTAGTGGCAGAAAACAAATCAATGGTGCCTGAGCTAGGGGTGGCTAGAATGCACTTCAAGGGGCACAAAGGAGCTTTTTTGGTGGTGAAAAAAGTTTTCAACACACACACACACACACGCACAAATAAGAATTTGTTAATTAGCTCCATCTATTCATTCCAAAACATGTGCATATTTCAAAATAATATGTTGTACACAAAATACATACAACATAATATTTATTTTTAAAATAAATTTTAAGGAACCAGAGATGTAGCTCAGTGGTAGAGTACTTGCCAGGCATGCATGAGCCTTAGGGTCCTTTCCCAGCAAAGGAGAAAAATTTTAATAACAATGATAAAGTCCTGAATCTTGACATTTGTTAAAAATGGAACTTCTCACAAATATTGGTGAATATTCTTAGATGAAGATTGTACCCCATGTTTCTTGAGGTTTCTTTTCCACAGGAAAAGAAAGTATGAAGAAATTTATCATTTTTATTTTTCATAAAGAGGAAAGGAAGCAGAGCATTCTGTGGATAGGGTGCCTTTACAGGATACTGCCAGGCCTTTATTTGGGGGTTTGTATGATAAGAACAGAAACCACTTTTCACAACCTAAAAAAGGTTTGAACACATTAAGTTTTTTAAAATAAATCACCATATTTTCATAGTATTGAGTTTTTACTTCCTTAAATTATAGGATTTCAAAAGTTAATACAAACTTTCAATAGAGGAGTAGAAAAGAAAACCTTAAAATTACTCATAATATCTCCATCTGGAGATTAATGCTGTTAATATTTTGGTGTACTTCTGTCCAATATAAATTTAAATGAATACAAATAAAGATATTTATCCTGTTTCTCACTTTATATTATATTTAAAAGCAATTCTTGAATACTTCATAATTGAGCTTCCAGTGGCTATATGAGGTCTAAACATATGGCTAGCCATCATTAATTTAACATTAAGATGTTTCCAAAATGAACTATAATAAATTAGGTCACACTGACCATCTGTGAAAACAAAAATGTGCAAATCTCTGATTATGTTCTTAACAGAGCCTTTTAAAAAGAATTGCTGGGTCAAAGGATGCGAAACTTAAATGTTCTTTACAGTACAGTAAATTGCTTTGGAGGAAAGTAATACAGATTCATACACCTCCTAACAGTGCTGAGAGAGTGCCCTTCTTGTCCCCATAAATACAAATATTAAAATGATGATCTAAGGTCTTTCTATTTTGATACAGCAATTTGGTATTTCTTTTTCTTTTTTCTTTTGTTTGCCTTTGAGATTGGAGGTTTGTCCCTTTGAACACGATTTATTTGTATTATTTTATTTTTATATCATGGGTGTCTTCTGTTCCTTAATGATTAGGATATTGGCTATAATTTTGTGTATCATTTATAAATTTCAGATGATCTCCCTCTTATTAAAAGGAGCCAAGGACAGAATTGCTGTGCATGACTGATCCAGAGAAACCCACCTAGGACACGTGTTCCCTGAGTCTGAGCTGGTAGTAGGGCCGGTAATGACACTGAGGAAAGCTTGGAGGCAGATACAGGGGTGAAGCCAGGCCAGGCATCCTAGCAAAACAGAGCAAAAGACCCGTATCTTCTGGTTTTATTTTATTAGTTCATTACACAGGGCATGCTCTTTGATATAAATTCTTAGCCATTTATTTATGTTACTGTGTGTACTGGTAAGTAATAAAATTGAATATGTCAAAATACTCTTCTTACTGATAGACTTCTTAAAAAATGTTGATAAATTCTACTGTGATAAATTCTAAGTTACAAAAATGAACAATAAGATGGATCTAGATCCTTTATTCTGGAAGGACATTACCTCATTCACCCTGATAATTATAGTCATGCATCGTAAGCCTCAGGGAGCAGATGCTCAGGGGAGGACAGAGGAGAACAAGGACCAAAAAGCTTTGGGGCCTCGGCAGGGAACAGCATTTGGGAGATGAATTCATGGTCTCACATCAGCTCAGAGCAATTGCTCTTTTACTATGATGACTGCAACTTCGCAGTTTAAGAGTAAAAAGCAACCAATTGTCCATGCAAACTTATTTTCTGAAAATATCACAAATTTACCAGATCTGCTGCGTAAGTCATAGGATTCATGATTATGCCCTATTTTATCCTGTGAAAGACAAAACCACTTTTTAAACTGCTGGTGTGGCATTTTCACTTCATGTACCCTCATAAATATTGTGAGCAAAAAAATGAAGATGAGTTCAAATGCCTGTGTGGCAAAATTCAGGTGAGCTCAAAATCCTTTTTATAAAATTATTGTTCAAAACGTAACCTCCCCTATTGAGCAAAATGCATAAGATAACAAAATTGGTGTTTAAAATAAATGTCTCACCAACTTTCATAAAACTGCCTCTACTTGAATGTCTGAGGAAAATCTGGTTACCAATTTATAGCAATTGGGAATGTAACTATGGTTACTATGGGATGGTGGTTGTAGAAGCAAAGGCTGTATGTGGGTTATTTAGGATTCTGTGAGGGAAGAGACTTAGTTTTCCCTAAAACTTTTGTCATCAGGAATGCAAACAGAAAAACGCCCTTCACTAGTTCATGTCTGAGTACGTAGGTAAAAGGTAAGATGATACCTGTAATCTCAGTGACTATGGAAACTAAGGCAGGAGGACTGCAAGTTCAAAGCCCAGCCTTGGTGACTTAGCCAGAGCTTGCATCAAAAATTAAAAAAAAAAAAAAAAAAAAAAAAAAAACGGCCTGGGGAGGTAGCTCTGTGATAGAGCACCCCTGGGTTCAATCTTGAGGCACCCTGAATAAGTGAATGAATGAAGTCAAGATAAAGCAGAGTATTAAATATGATGTAAACCCATGAAATGCATAATATGCATGAATATATAATATGCTATACTACTGTTCAGTCTATATATTATATAGGTTAAGGATGCCTTGTATGTGAAAGTCTTGAGACCAGAAGTAGCTCAGATTTCTGAAGTTTCACACTTTGAAATATTTGCACAGACTTTCCTGGTTGAGCAACCTTAATCCAAAAATCCAAAATCTGAAACGTTCTGAAATCTTAAACTTTCAGAGCATTATGCTGGAAATGTGGGGATTTCGGAGCATTTCAGATTTTGGATTTTCAGATGGTCAAAGGGTATAAGGTGTAATGTAGCTAAGCAATTTCTCCAACACTCACACAGAGCCCAGCTCCTCGGAATCAGTCAAGTGATCACTAACTTTGTTCTTTTTTTCATAAAATATTTAATTCGCCATCAAGAGTGTTTTGGGGGACATTTCTTCAAAAATGAGTGTATTTTGTGATTCTGGTATTTTCTTCTGAACTGGTAATTCCTATTCTGTAGGTTTCAACGGGTTGGTGCATATTTTATCTACCAGAGAGTGTCCCTGACAGCTTTTTAGATAGTAAGCAGGACACGGTCCTAAGACATTTCTTGACCGAAACATGGAAAAGTTGCAGTTAATTAGAATGAAATACAGTTAGACTCAAGAAGTGAAGCACCAAGGTCGCAAGAAGTGAAGCACCAAGGTCGCGTGTAACTTCAGCTGAAGTGAGGGAAGTGTGAGCATGTCCCTGTGGCGTTGGACTCTCTGCTGCCACCTGGCAGGCACCCTGAACCTGCTCGGTGAAGACATCACCAGTGGGAACAGATCAGAGGGGCTCATGTGCAAACCTGTGCGTCTGTTGGGTGAAGGACTCAGTGAAAGGTGCTCTACAGAGCAGGGAGTGGTCTCCTGGGAGAAGGAGTTTCCAGGGGAGTGGTCACCCGCCACCAGTCCGGGGGAGATCAAACCAGAACTCCAGTGATTTTACCCCCTCATTTCTAGAAATCATTCTTTGATTTAATGACTATTAAGAAAGTTTAGGAACTTTCTGAAGGAGAATTGAAAAGTCCAAAAGGAAGAGCAAAACTGTCATTGTGATCCCCGTAGACCAATTAGTGAAAAGCAATCCACACTAACGTCTGTGGGTTCAATAAAAATGTATTGAACTTTAAAGTCAACAGAGCAAAAACGAAGATCAGAGCCTCCATTTCTTGATAAGAACAGTTTTCTAAGGCATTTAATTAATGTTTTCTCCTAGGGGAAAAAATTAGTCCTACTATTATCATAGCAAGAGATTTTCCAAACTAGACACACCAAAAAAAAAAAAAAAAAGACACTCATTTCCTAAAAGGCTTTGTCTTAACACCACTTGTTTGGAATTAGAGGAGGGGTCTGTGTAGACCTGTGGATTTTAACATCACACACCTCCCTGGTGCCCATTCTCACTGGAGCCTTTCCTGTGCCCTCGACCATGTCATCTAAATCCAGTTAGATGCTAGGATTGAAATGTTTTTGTGACATCAAAAACTCTACTTACCTTTTGGGCTGCTTTTTATTCATTAGTCAAACACTAGAAAAGAACTAGAGACATAAGATGAAAAATGCATAATCCCTGCCCTTAAGGAGCTCACAGGGTACTTGGCAAGACAGATCAACACGTGGCACAATATAAGGTACGAATTCCAGTGAAGGAGACCACGGGATGTTCCACGTTACAAAGGGTTAAGTTACGATGTGGATTTTAAGAGGCAACAGTGCCAACCCCAACTCTCAATGACTGGAAACAGCAAAGGCTAATCCCTCCCTGGAGCTGGGTCTGAGGTTGGGCACCATCCAGAAGCCCATGCGGCTGCATGTCCTGTCTCAGATGCCTCAATCCTCCCCCAGCAGCTGACATGGCAGGGGAGAAGGGCAGGACACTATCCAACAGGTGTCATAGATTAAAGATAGGGCCTCTCGGGAGGTGATTAAGTTAAATGAGGTCAGAAGGGTGGGATTCGAATGTGACAGAATTAGCAGTTTTATAAAAAGAGGCAAAGAAAGATCTCTTTCTCCCTCCTCCACCCCCCAGCAGAAGAAAAGCCACGTGAGCCCAGCCACAGAGACAGGGTGGCAATCTGTCAGCCAGGTGGGGGCCCTCAGCTAAACTGACCATACTGGCATCTTAGTCGCAGATATCCAGCCTCCAAAACCATGAGCAAATAAAGGCCTGTTGTTTCAGCCACCCCGTCTGTGCCACCTGAGCTGACGAATACCAATTGTTTAAGTACTTTGGCACAGAAGTAGTGCTTGATACAACCCGCCAGGCACAGACTCTAGCGCAGAGTTTAGCGTCTGCAGGTGATTTATACCAACATCTACCTCAGACACAGAAATGGCTTCTCTTGGCTCCAAGAGAAAGATTAGGAAAGATCATTTTCTGCCTCTACCCATCCATGACCAGTAGTTTAGAAGACAGGATGCCTAGACCTCAAACACACCACTGAACAGAGAAAGGATCAGGAACCCAGCCACTGCCAGGCCCTTTTCCTGAGATTCGGCTGAGGAGCTATCCAGAGGGCCTCACCTGAAAGCGAACAGGATCCTTCCTGCAGCTTGCTACTTCCTGGAAGGCTGGCTCAGCCTTCTGCCCCAGGCTCTGCCCCCTGCCTGCTAGGAGGCCTCTCCTCTATCCTCAGCCTCCCTGACCTTGTGTGGCTGGACACTGGGAAAGTGTTCTCTTTCTCTCAAGTGCCTCAGCCACAGTCTGCCCTGGGTAGGTCACATTAGAGATCTGAGAGCCACTGGGTATTGGAAAGGCATAAATAAACCTGAGAGCAGAGTCTGAGCCAGGGGGCAGGGCCAGTAGCCAGTTTATTCCCTGGGTATGGGTGGCAAGGAGAGCAGCCAAAACGCACCAAACCAGGGGTTACCGTTCCAGAAAAATCTCAGGCAGAAGAATTTCCAGCCACAGTCGTAGCTGTTGGATCTGGCTGTCAAGGGAAAGGCAGAGAGATCCAACCAGATGGCAGGAAAGTTGGAGATCCACTCTTCTCCCAGAAAATGGAGGCGCCAAAGCAGTTCTAGATGACAGAACTGTTTCTTATTTAGAGATGGTGACACTCTTGGAAATTATGTGGCCTGAAGTAAATCAGTGTTGAAGTGGCATTACTGAGGCTGTCCACACCTCAGAAGCCCTGGAATCTTTCACTCTGTAAATAATGTCCACGTCTCTCTTCTATAAGTTAGACACTAAGGGTGTCTAAACTGGTGGTATCAATGTCCCCAAAATTCAGTTTGGTTGTACTGATATGAACATTTCCCAGGAAAACACATCAATAAGTGGATAGTATTTTTAGTTGTTTTTTTGAGAAGTCATAGCCATTTTGGTTTATGGTGTTTTCCCTCGGTAAAATCTTGCTGAACTGTTAGAAGATTGCTCGCATATTTGCTTCTAGTGGACCAACCACATGTACCGAGTGCAACACTCATCACCCAGGGTTTTTTGAAACACATTTGTGAGATTTGCTGCATTCTGTTATTTCCTTTTCCTCAAAAAACACCGACTTTTGATTTGCACAGGGGCAGTGTGACTTTCTCAGGCTCCTGCAGGAGCAGTGTCACTTAATCGATTCTTTGCCTCAGGTCATTTTCATCTAATTTTTTTTTCTTTTTTTATTGTTGGTCGTTCAAAACATTACATAGTTCTTGATATATCATATTTCACAGTTTGATTCAAGTGGGTTATGAACTCCCATTTTACCCCGTATACAGATTGCTGAATCACATCAGTTACACTTCCACTGATTTACATATTGCCATTCTAGTGTCTGATGTATTCTGCTGTCTATCCTATCCTCTACTATCCCCCCTCCCCTCCCCTCCCCTCTACTCTCTCTGCCCCCTCTACTGTAAATCTTTTCTTCCACTTGTATTATTCTTCCTTTACCCCTCACTTCCTCTTGTATGTAATTTTGTATAACCCTGAGGAACACCTTCCATTTCCATGCAATTTCCCTTCTCTCTCCCTTTCCCTCACACCTCTCATCCCTGTTTAATGTTAATCTTCTTCTCATGCTCTTCATCCCTACTCTGTCCTTAGTTACTCCCCTTATATCAAAGAAGACATTTGGCATTTGTTTTTTAAGGATTGGCTAGCTTCACTTAGCATAATCTGCTCTAATGCCATCCATTTCCCTCCAAATTCTATGATTTTGTCATTTTTTAATGCAGAGTAATACTCCATTGTGTATAAATGCCACATTTTTTTATCCATTCATCTATTGAAGGGCATCTAGGTTGGTTCCACAATCTTGCTATCATGAATTGTGCTGCTATGAACATCGATGTAGCAGTGTCCCTGTAGCATGCTCTTTTTAGGTCTTTAGGGAATAGACAGAGAAGGGGAATAGCTGGGTCAAATGGTGATTCCATTCCCAGCTTTCCAAGAAATCTCCATACTGCTTTCCAAATTGGCTGCACCAATTTGCAGTCCCACCAACAATGAACAAGTGTACCCTTTTCCCCACATCCTCGCCAGCACTTGTTGTTGTTTGACTTCGTAATGGCTGCCAATCTTACTGGAGTGAGATGGTATCTTAGGGTGGTTTTGATTTGCATTTCTCTGACTGCTAGCGATGGTGAGCATTTTTTCATGTACTTGTTGATTGATTGTATGTCCTCCTCTGAGAAGTGTCTGTTCAGGTCCTTGGCCCATTTGTTGATTGGGTTATTTGTTATCTTATTATCTAATTTTTTGAGTTCTTTGTATATTCTGGATATTAGGGCTCTATCTGAAGTGTGAGGAGTAAAGATTTGTTCCCAGGATGTAGGTTCCCTATTTACCTCTCTTATTGTTTCTTTTGCTGAGAAAAAACTTTTTAGTTTGAGTAAGTCCCATTTGTTGATTCTTGTTATTAACTCTTGCGCTATGGGTGTCCTATTGAGGAATTTGGAGCCCACCCCCACAGTATGTAGATCATAGCCAACTTTTTCTTCTATCAGACGCCATGTCTCTGATTTGATATCAAGCTCCTTGATCCATTTTGAGTTAACTTTTGTTTCATTTTGATGCAAATGGATTTCCAGTTTTCCCAGCACCATTTGTTGAAGATGCTATCCTTCCTCCATTGCATGCTTTTAGTCCCTTTATCAAATATAAGATAGTTTTAGTTTTGTGGATTGGTTTCTGTGTCCTCTATTCTGTACCATTGGTCCACCCGCCTGTTTTGGTACCAGTACCATGCTGTTTTTGTTACTATTGCTCTGTAGTATAGTTTGAAGTCTGGTATTGCTATACCGCCTGATTCACACTTCCTGCTTAGCATTGTTTTTGCTATTCTGGGTCTTTTATTTTTCCATATGAATTTCATGATTGCTTTATCTATTTCTACAAGAAATGCCGTTGGGATTTTGATTGGCATTGCATTGAACTTATAGAGAACTTTTGGTAATATCACCATTTTGATGATGTTAGTTCTGCCTATCCATGAACAGGGTATATTTTTCCATCTTCTAAGATCTTCTATATCTCTCTTTAGGGTTCTGTAGTTTTCATTGTATAAGTCTTTCACCTCTTTTGTTAGGTTGATTCCCAAGTATTTTTTTTTTTTTTTGAGGATATTGTGAATGGAGTAGTTGTCCTCATTTCCGTTTCAGAGGATTTGTCGCTGATATACAGGAATGCCTTTGATTTATGCGTGTTGATTTTATATCCTGCCACTTTGCTGAATTCATTTATTAGCTCTAATAGTTTCTTTGTAGACCCTTTTGGGTCTGCTAGGTATAGAATCATGTCATCTGCAAATAGTGATAGTTTAAGTTCTTCTTTTCCTATTTTTATGCCTTTAATTTCTTTCGTCTGTCTAATTGCTCTGGCCAGTGTTTCGAGGACTATGTTGAACAGAAGTGGTGAGAGAGGGCATCCCTGTCTTGTTCCAGATTTTAGAGGGAATGCCTTCAATTTTTCTCCATTCAGAATGATGCTAGCCTGTGGCTTAGCATAGATTGCTTTTACAATGTTGAGGTATGATCCTGTTATCCCTAATTTTTCTAGAGTTTTGAACATATAGGGATGCTGTACTTTGTCGAATGCTTTTTCCGCATCTATCGAGATGATCATATGGTTCTTATTTTTAAGTCTATTGATGTGGTGAATAACATTTATTGATTTCCGTATATTGAACCAGCCTTACTTCCCATGGGTGAATCCTACTTGATCATACAATTTTTTGATATGTTTTTGAATCCGATTCACCAGAATTTTATTGAGGATTTTTGCATCTAGGTTCATTAGAGATATTGGTCTGTAGTTTTCTTTCTTTGAAGTGTTTTGTCTGGTTTAGGCATCAGGGTGATGTTGGCCTCATAGAATGAATTTGGAAGTTCTCCCTCTTTTTCTATTTCCTGAAATAGCTTGAAAAGTATTGGTATTAGTTCCTCTTTAAAGGTTTTGTAAAACTCTGCTGTATACCCATCCAGTCCTGGGCTTTTCTTAGTTGGTAGTCTTTTGATGGTTTCTTCTATTTCCTCAATTGTTATTGGTCTGTTTAGGTTGTCTATATCCTGCTGACTCAATCTGGGCAGATCATATGACTTAAGAAATTTATCAATGCCTTCACTATCTTCTATTTTATTGGAGTATAAGGATTCAAAATAATTTCTGATTATCTTCTGTATTTCTGAAGTGTCTGTTGTGATATTGCCTTTTTCATCCTGTATGCTAGTAATTTGAGTTCTCTCTCTTCTTCTTTTCATTAGCATGGCTAAGGGTCCATCGATTTTATTTATTTTTTCAAAGAACCAACTTTTAGTTTTGTCAATTTTTTCAATTGTTTCTTTTGTTTCGATTTCATTAATTTCAGCTCTGATTTTAATTATTTCTTGCCTTCTACTTCTTTTGCTGTTGTTTTGCTCTTCTTTTTCTAGGATTTTGAGATGAAGTATGAGATCATTTATTTATTGGTTTTTTTCTTTTTTTAAGGAATGAACTCCAAGCAATGAATTTTCCTGTTAGAACTGCTTTCAATGTGTCCCATAGATTCCGATATGTTGTGTCTGTGTTTTCATTTAACTCTAAGAATTTTTTAATTTCCTCCTTGATGTCTTCTAAAACCCATTGATCATTCAGTAACCTATTGTTCATTCTCCAAGTGATGCATGATTTTTCCTTCCTTCTTATATCGTTGATTTTCAGTTTCATTCCATTATGATCAGATAAGATGCATGGTATTATCTCTACTCCTTTATATTGTCTAAGAGTTGCCCTGTGACATAATATATGATCTATTTTTGAGAAGGATCCATGTGCTGCTGAGAAAAAAGTGTAACTGCTTGATGTTGGGTGGTATATTCTATATATGTCAATTAAGTCTAGGTTGTTAATTGTGTTATTGAGTTCTATAGTTTCCTTATTCAACTTTTGTTTGGAAGATCTTTCCAGTGGTGAGAGAGGTGTGTTGAAGTCTCCCATGATTATTGTATGGTGGTCTATTAGACTCTTGAACTTGAGAAGAGTTTGCTTGATGAACATAGCTGCACCATTGTTTGGGGCATATATATTTATGATTGTTATGTCTTGTTGGTGTATGGTTCCCTTGAGCAGTATGTAGTGTCCCTCTTTATCCCTTTTGATTAACTTTGGCTTGAAATCTATTTTATTTGATATGAGTATGGACACTCCTGCTTGTTTCCGAAGTCCATATGAGTGATATGATTTTTCCCAACCTTTCACCTTCAGTCTATGTATGTCTTTTCCTATCAAATGCGTCTCCTGTAGGCAGCATATTGTTGGGTCTTGTTTTGTGATCCATTCAACTAGCCTGTGTCTCTTAATTGGTGAGTTTAAGCCATTAACATTTAGGGTTATTATTGAGATATGGTTTGTTCTTCCAGTCATATTTGTTTATTAATGTTACTAAACCTGATTTGTTTTCTTCTTTGATTATTTTCACCCCTTTACTGTCCTACCTCCCACTGTTGGTTTTCATTGTTATTTTCCATTTCCTCTTCCTGTAATGTTTTGCCAAGGATGTTTTGAAGAGACGGTTTTCTAGCTGCAAATTCTTTTAACTTTTGTTTATCTGGAAGGTTCATTTTCATCTAATTAAAAGGTGGTTGTGAGCCGGGTGTCCCCAGGCTGCTGTTTACCTTGACCCACCTTCGCCAGCAGAGACTCAACCAGTGCGAGTGTGGGTTACCCTTAATCTGCTCTTTTCTTTGAGACTGTTTAGAGTTGTTTCTGTTACTTAAACACTTTCTTAATTTTATCTCCTTCTCTTTGATGTCTCCACACAGTTATCTTTTCCAGTCCTGCAAGGTTATGAAATTTTCAAAGCCCTTTCTTTTTTTTTATTGAAAATTCTCAATTTCTTTCTCTCAAGTGCCTTGCCAGCCAATATTCACGATTAACAATTTGTTATCAGACCTCTTCCCCTGGAAATACAATTTTTTAAAAAATCAGAAAAATATAATTGAAAACAAATCTTATCTTGACCCAGAAATTTCATAAAAGGAGGAGACAAAGAAAAAAATCTTATTATTGGGTACCATTAAAACAGAATGCAAAGCATATTGCAAACAATCTACCAAGACATTTCAAAGACATAAAGAAAACGTCACCCTTTCCTACACTCTGTCAGACACAACCCATGACATACATGTTTTGAGGATGGATGCTGACTGGTCTCAAGTAAGAGAACTCAACAGCACCACTGTCACACCCAGATGGCGTGGCCATCTGTGCTAGCTAACTGGCTTCATCCAGAGGAAAGCCACATTTCTCCTCTCTTCATGGTGGAGGTTGTCAGGGTCCCAGCCTCCTGCTGATCCTGGCGTAGAGATGCTATCTCGGGTCACTTTGACTTGTGTCGGTCCTGACATTCTAGAAGCTCCTTTGACTAGAACTCTTCTCCCAGGCTACCCCAGGTTTTACCGAGGGTTGGGCCAAATGTCTCAATGCAGCCTCAGACTCTGTTGTCTCAGTCCACAGCGCTTTCCTCCCTCTCCAGCCCAATCACTGTTCCAAGCCACAGGTTTTAAGACTGTGCATTCATTTGCTTACATATTACTGCAGCACTCTCAGGGCTGAAGGGGGGCATCTTTAAGTAACAGACCAAATCTCAGGTGGTTTCCTGCAGCAGGAATCTGCTTCCCACTTATGCTAGTCCACTTTGGCTCTGGGCAGCTGTCCTGGAATCAAGACAACACTTGCAGTCAAAGAATAAATGCTCGGGGCTGGGGTTGTGGCTCAGGGATAGAGTGCTCACCTGGCATGCATGAGGCACTGGGTCCGATCCTCAGCACCGTATAAATATAAAATAAAGATATTGGATCCAACTAAAATTTTTTTAAAAATTTTAAAAAGAGTAAATAAATAAAAATAAATGCTCTGACTTAAGTACACACCCCTCCTGTTCCGAGTCACTCATTAGAGACTTGGTCACATGGCCCCCCCTGCACTGGGTGTTAGGGACTGTAAGGAGCGTAAGACATTTGGTGAACAGCACTGTCTAGGTAAAAGGGCACCAAATATAGTTTTAGGAACTTAAAGGAGATGGGTTGCACAGAGAATCATCAAACAATGAGTTGGGATTATTTAAGGGAAAGAGGAAGGTCGGTGTGGGGATGCAGGTGTGGGGCCATTCACAGTGGGTTGACAGCTTGGGGAAAACCTGGATGTGTGTGGGGGGGCTATTTTGCTGTTGGAAGTTAGAGTAAGAAGCAGAAAGCAGGGAAGAGAGCTTGTTCAAAAGGCAGATAACACTCATGCCCAGAAGCATTTCTTTGGGCCAAAAAAATCTTGGATTTTATCTTGTACCCAGCAGGGGACTGCTTTTAATGCAGGCAAGTAAACATAGATTTAAATTTCAGATATGTCTATCTGGTAATTTAGTGGAAGATATCTTAATAATGAATCTTTTAACAACTTGGTTAATAATTTTAAACAAACATCACATCCAAGTCATTGTTCCCTGAGTAATGAAAAAAAAAAAAAAACACAGGGAAATAAATCAGACAACTCAGACGACATCTGTACCTGCCAGTCACTTACTTCCCATTGGACCTCATTTATACCCTATTAGCTTTTGTGGGGCATGATTTTTCTCATCCATAAGAACTTGGTAAAATATATTCTGCATGTCTACCTTAAGTGCTGATGTGAGCATCAAGTACAATAACATGCTCTGAAACAAAGGTTTAGAAGTTATCCCGTGTAACACAAATAGACGAGTTGATTAAATCTAGTGTTTATTTTTATGCACACAACCAGGAAATAGGAAATCAGAAAGGACCCCTTTCAAAAATCATCATTCCTCCATGAAAAAAAAAAAAGAAGACACGAGAGCATGATTTTGTAGTGTCAGCTGCAGAGTGTCATCGCAAAACGGAGATAGCATTTTAACAGAGGTGCTGAATATCAACACAGGAGGGGCTCCTTCTGTGGAAGCAGATACCAGTGGAGGCAATGCATTTTATCATGGTTGTCTCAGTTGCTTTAGACAATTTTATGAAAGCTTCTCTAAGAGGGCTTTTCAAAGTGAGTTCGTGTAACCCACAATCAATCATATAACTCTGGGTTTATTTTCATGATGGTGATACCACATGCAAAAGCCCCAGATTTGAGCCTCCCAGGCAAGGATGCTAGAAATCCGCCCATAAGGAATGAAGTGCTAAAATAATCAATTTTAAATTAAATAGCCATAATTTTGTCAAAATCCCTTATAAATAAAAATGACTTAGTCCTTAATTAGTCAGATAAATGACCTATCTCTTGACTTCAATGCTAATCACTTCATTTTCTTCACTGCAATGGTTTCTACTAAAAAACCACTGGTTGGTAACTCTGATTCAAGTCATAGCTTCACTGGCAAATATTGAAGCTCACACCAACCATACAGGGAAGAATCAAAACCACAATTACTTTTGTAATTATAAGATTCTTCTTGGTGCTGCATTCTAGATAAAGATTCTGAATTTATCAGTGTATTTAAGTATCTGCCACAAGCACACATCATATTATATACACATGAGCATAGTGGTGTTTAATTCACAGCATGCATCTTAAGCTAGGCCTATGTTTCATTGAACTTCAAAAATTAGAATTATCAGGACTTTCTTCTATTAGCAGAATGAGGAAATATATTTTTAATGTTGTGAAGAAAAATCAAAATTATGTCGAAATCAGCTCTTTCAAAACTGATTTTTTTCTGTCATATTTTCTTCTAATATATTTATTCAGTTAGGTTTTTACTTTTAGCCTTCTGACTTAAATATTTTTAAAATTATGAAGTGTTATAAAATACAACAATTTAAATTCCTATAAGTGAAGCAGATCCTAAGAGACTTTAAAATTTTAAAAAGGGAGGAAGCATATATTCCAAACACTTAGCTAATTCTCATGTACTTATATCACCAAAATCCTACAAAATCGATATTTTGGTCTTCATTATCACAAATTAAGGGAATAAAATGCAAGAATAAATATAAATAAAAATTTAGTTTGCCCACACAGTAGAATACTGTGGTCTGCAAAACCCATGTCCTCATTATAATATGGCTTTGCAAATATTTATTGGCTGAATGTATAGATCAAAGAAGTAATTTGCGTAGTGGATATTCCCTCTTCCCACTGGCAATTACCAACAGATGATGAGAAAATGTATGTTTTGGCACAGAGAGATGTGGCTTATGAGAAATGAAATTAGTATGAAATGTAGAACAAAATCATATTTCAAGATGTCCAGACACCACATTCCTCCATGACGTGTCTAAGTGGATCACGGATTGAGGATTCCCTAAGAGTCTATCAAAGACGATTCTGGCTACAGAACAGAAACCAATTAAGCCACATATGAAATTGGTGTTTTTGTTCCTTTTGTCTACTATGGACAGTTAACGTAGATTCAATTTGCAGTTTGCTTTATTTGCAACTGGTTCTATTTCCCTCGACGCAGCTGTGTCTTACACAGTGGATGCTGGGGGCTTTGGGGAGCACAAGAGTCTTGTGTTCACTGTAGGTGAGGCTTTGGTTTGCTCTGGTGCTCCTCAGGCTACCGCCACAGCTGCAGAGGAGTGCTGCGGTCAGTTAAGCCTTCTTTTCATGGGCCATCTCCGGAACTGGCCATTATGGAACTTCAAACTGGTCCCATTTAAGAGGAGCAGGGAAAACAAATGCACAGGGAACCTGAGTTCTCATGCACTTTACTCGAGGCCTGTTTCCATGTAGATTTATGAATAGTTTATAATTGGAATCTGTAGGCCGTCAGCACATACAAAATTCATTATATTCGGAAATGAGTTTCTGATGACAGTGGAATCTTTGAATAATCAGCCAGGTAACAGATATTCAAATCAAATCACCCTTTCATCTGTGATTCCAAACATCACCATTACCAACCATTGTTAAAAGAAATTAAGTTGCTTCTAGAACTTATACATTCTTATTTTTAATATTGGCTGAAAACAAACCAATAGGGTAATATATCATCTGAGTCATTTCTGTTGAGAAATAATGCCAGTACACAATTCTTTAGTGAGAACATATAATTTGCTCCTTGAAAGGGGATTTCAATTGACATTCATGTATCTAAGTGACTCCTTATGGCATTGAGGGTCCAGCCATTCATCACCTCTGTGTTAATCCTTTATCAACAAGTGTCAAATAACAGTTAATTTTATTCTACTTTGTAAGGTAACAATAACTCAATTAGTAAAAGAAATAGACTACACTTGCTGTTAGAAGCACTAGAAGAATAGAAACTTTTCTAAATGTTAGTTCTTTGTGGATTCTGTAGACTAACCTAGTCGTAGCAGGTTCCTTGATACTTTATTTGTGTAGAAAATCAATTCAGTCTAGGAGTACTTTTTTTCCCCTAGGCAATGAACATTGTCATGGTAATTTTGAAGGGTACAAGCTACAACTAAGAATAAAATAGGAAGTCTAATTTTTTAACTCTTCATTCAAAATCAAAAGGAAAAAAACCCACATATTTTCCAGGAAAAGGGTATATGAGCAGGAACATAAATAATCAACCCAACTCTTTGAACATGCTAATTATCTTTCTATAAAAATACACAGGACACTTATGTCTCAAAAAATTCCTTATAAATGAAATAGCAAATGTAGCATTGTACCTTCCCTGATTTAATTACAAAATCCCAAAATACTTAAAAATATTGCTTTCAAAATACACCAGATTCATCTTGAAATTAGAACTGAACTTCAGAAATTTACACATTCTTTGAATGCCAGGTTATCTAGGGTCATTTGCGGTCACTGAGTTCCTAATATTTGAGGGAAATACAGTATGTTCAGGTCAGAATCTCTGCCTATGCAGTAGAACAGCATAGGATCTTCATCATTTTAAAATTATCTTCAGTCGAGTTTGGGGAAAAGCACAACAAAGAAATAAACAATTACTAAATAAGATCTAAAATTTATAAACTCTTTTTTTTTTTTTAACTGAGCTAAGAAAGGATTTAGAAACGTGAAATGAGCTGAGAAGTCAGGGAGGTATCTATTTCTGTCCTTGTTATAGCTCAATAACCTCAGAGAACCAGCCATGGGAGGTACCCTAGGCTGAGGGTTGAGATAGGAGCAGGAGTAGGCATGGGCCTGTCTGGGCTTCGTCACTTACTGAAGATGGACTTGGGGCCAGTCACTAATTGTTTTATGCAAAAAATCATACTTCAAGGTAGTGGTTATGATATTGCTTTTTCATGTTATTTGATAATTAAGCATTCCAGACTTACAATGGGCTTACAAAATGTCCATAATCACTAATAAATTAATGCCGATAATTATTAATAAATAGTAATGCAAATATGTATGAATTTATTTTCTACATTCTTATATACTCATTTCTATTTTATTTCTGACTAGAAGCTTTGAGGACACTCTCTGTTACTTATTTTATGTTCTCTAGAGTTTCCTAAAAATTGAGTGCAATTCTTTCGACACAAATATTATATTCACCTAAAGGCAGATTTTTTTTTTCCCTGAAATGCTCAATGAACTGTGGTTTGAAAGCTCTTCTCTAAGAAGGGACCTTGGGACCTGTTTATGTATGTGATCATCTATTTTTTACTTTGGACATGTGAAATATTTTTCCTATTAAAGCAGAAGGGCCTCTAAAATTGCATAAGCTTTGAACCCTGCAAAATTTGCATCTGTACCTGCTCACTCTGCTTAACTATTTCACCCATAGAAGTGCTGGGGTGTACAACTGTCTTTTTCACACTTCCTCCTTTTCCAATGGAATCAGTAAAGCTCACCAGCTAGAAGACAGACCTGCTAGTGTTGGCATGTATCACCACAAAGCCTGAGGCTTCCAGGTGACATCGGGATGACACTGATCTTGGCCCTAATCCATATCAGTGCTCTCAGAAAGGTGATAAAATCAGTTATAGACCCAAGGACCAGTCCCCCTGTAAAGGAGGAAGATAAGCACCTGATCTGAGATCCACTTCTCTCCCAAGTACTGCTAAAGCCCCCTGGGCGTGGGTGGACAAGGCCGGCTGTCCAGGCTGACCCTGTGAATGTGCTACAGAGCCACCTCCTGGTAAATGAATTAGCAACAGAATTAGGACAGAAATCCCTATTCCTGGAATGCCATTAGCAGGATGATCCTCCTTCAGTATTACTTACAGTAAGTCACCTACCACCTGGAGAAGCCACTTAAAGTAACATTGGGGTCTAAAGGATACTTCCCTTCCCAAACACTGGGTCCCCCCTGTGCTGCTCATGCTCTGCCCTTCCAGCCCTAGCAAACTCTGAGTCAAGCCCTGCAGTGTCCAAAGCCACAAGCCAGACTCCAGGAGCTGACAGTCCTTGCCCTGCTTTGTCTGTGCCTCTTGGTTGTTGTTCTTCGTGGTAAACCTAATATTTAGTGAAATCTCTCAATAATGTGACCCTTTCTTTGTCTTACCCACCAATGTACCAAAAATGTTTGAAGGGTAGAGCTGGGGTCACTGGCTCAGTGATAGAGCGCTTGCCTAGCATGTGTGAGGCACTGGGTTTGATTCTCAGCACCACATACGAATAAATAAGGGTCCATCAGTAACTAATAAAAAATTTTAGAAAAAGAAGAGAAAAATGTTTGAAGGGAAGGGAATAAGCAACAAAAATTCAGAGCAGAAGTTATAGTCCATTAATATTCCTCTTAAGTGAATAATCCCCCAAATAGATATTTTTAGCATAATATATCTGAGTCTGAAGAAAAAATTTCAAGTAAAGTAGTTGATCATTAAGTATTTAGAAGTATTTTCATATAATAAATATTTTATTTACACAATGACATTTTTCAAAATGCAATAAATGTATTCATCAATTTATAAAGACCTTAGATAAGTTGAATTACATTTTCATTGACTCACAGAATTACTCCCAAACTGCATAAATCAAGAAGGATTTGATACACATGCATAAATCAAATTAGGGTATAGAAGCATTTTGCATGTTTATTTCCTTTTTTTGTAATAAATACGATAAACCCATTGACTAGAAAAAATAATCACTAGAATGAAAAACCTTTATATCTGCCTGAATTTGTTACTAGAACATTATACATTTCTCACATTCAGATCATGTAATGAAGAGGTTTAGATGAGAATATGAAATCTGCCGGTAACAAGTCTGCGTTCGAATTTTCTTGTTCAAGACTCTTTGCTCCTGTAAGTAGTTTCCCCATTTGAACACTGGAGATTTTTGCCCAGGCTACATGGTTGTTTTCAGAATTAAATGAGATGATGCATTTGAAAAGAAATGATCACAATGCCCAACAAAACGTGAGCAGAGTGAATGAGAATCACGGATAATTATTAGATCCATCTATGTCTTCTGTAAAATGTCAAGGCAGTATCTGAACTTGAAAGACTCCTGCGCTTCCTATTTTAGAAGAGAAAGTAGAAATCAGGTCTCCGAGTAGTGAACACATATGCTAAACTCAGGAGCATATGGACGGGCAACTTTTCAAACTGAAGGCGCCTCAGTTCTTTTCACGCACCCTGTTCTGCTGGCAGACCTGTCAATCAGCGCACTGTCAACCACAGGCCTGAGGAGTGGGA
Organism: Spermophilus citellus; assembly: GCF_964194105.1. NCBI lineage: Eukaryota > Metazoa > Chordata > Mammalia > Rodentia > Sciuridae > Spermophilus > Spermophilus citellus. The sequence goes on from NC_138198.1 coordinate 123,313,294, forward strand.
AACACGGCCTTCCACGCTTTGCTTTGCGGATGATTGAGTCCTTCCAGCCGTTCAGGCTTGGAAATAAAGAATTCTCTAAAGCTACATTTGACCAACTCATGCCCCATTACTCAGTAAAGAGATTGTATTTAAAACTAGTCAGATCGGAATCGGAGTCTGAATCACTCCTCTTGGCACTGCAAATCCCCATTGACGTTCTCTTTGTTTTCCCGTTACCACTCTGAACCCACTTGGTGATTTTAGAGGCTACTCTGTTTGCATTCATTAGATGACTATTAAGGAAACTGGCAGAAACTGGTTCATTCAACAGAGAGATGGAAAACAAAACCATTAGTAATTCGGCTAGAATTAAGTAATTAATTTGCAAGTATAAAGTCTAATCAAAAGAAAAAGAAATGCTTTAGCAACATGATTTCAGCAGCTGAGTCCCACGCATATGTAAATAGATCTGTTTATATTTTCTCCAACTGTGCCAAGCAGGCCAAGATTCTAAAACCTCTCCCCTGGGGCAGCCATAGGGTATCCACTCCCTCCCAGATACAAGTGTGCCGCTAGAGACTTTTCTACTCACCAGATTATGGCCGAGATTAGCTCCTTGAGGCCCACTTTGAACATGTTATTCTGTAAAGCTTTATCTGGAAAAACTTCCCTGACAATAGATTGAGAACTATGTCTCTATAGAATGAGAACTATGCCAAAGTTTAATATGCAACCACCTTTGTAATTATACATGACAAATCATAAATATGTTGCGGTAAAGTTCTAAAATGTTTCTGTTTCCTCTTTACTATGGAAATGGTTGAAACCCTTTTCCTGAAATAGTTAGGGTTTTATTCAGTTTTATGCTGTTATTTGTACAAGATCTGCTGAGTCTATATCATGTCGTCACTGTTCACTTCTAACCCTAATCTGCCTTAAAATTTCCCTACTTTTTTCCAATATTCTCTTTGCCACTTAAAGAAAATTTTTAGACTGTGCATATAGTTGATCAAAGTTGCTTTGGATGATAGAGTCTCTGTAGAGTTGGCAAAAAATATCCTCCTCTGATTGCCTATAGCAAGGAATTGAATTTTACTTTTTAAAAAAAAAAAATTGTACTCCTGCCTAAGAATAGTGTTTTGAATTCCACTCCTTTTGCTAAGAATAATTTCTGAATTGTTTCTGATTTCTAAATGGGCACTCAGGTGACAAAACTTTTCAGCCCACCCAGGACCCTGGGAAACATGGATCTGATTTTCAAACCTGCAGTTTTCTTTCTTCTAGAATAGCCTTTAAATGCATGTTTAGCTACTTGCATGTAGCAGTGCTTTTTAGATGCTTCCAAGTGTTTCATGCACAGGCGTGTGTGTACTTCCTTTTCTAGTGGTGTGAGTGCACCACAATCCTTTAACCCTTTTATTAGTCAGCTTTTTCACTGTTATTAAAGGACACAACCAGCACAATTATAGAGGAGGGACAGTTTGAGAGCTCATAGTCCATAGGATGCCAGCTCCATTTCTCAGGGCTTGAGGTGAGGCTGAACATCAGGGTGGGAGATGGTGGTGGAGGGAAGCAGCTCACAAGTGATCTGAAAGCAGAGTCCACTCACCAGATACAAACATATACCCAAAGCCACACCCTAATTCCCACCTCCTTTAGCCACACCCTGCCACTTCAGTTACCACTCAGGTAATCCCTCCCAGGGGATTAAAGCACTGAGTGGGTTAAGACTCTTAAAACCCAATCATTTCTCCTCTGAACCTTCTTGCATAGTCTCACATATGAGCTTTTAGGGGACACCTCGCATCCAAATCATAACAACCCTCCACCAGTCAAGAGTTTTAAGTTTATTTTAGCTTCTTGTCTCACTTAAACCCGTTAGTGCTGGTTTTAAGGAATAATTCTCTCTCACCCTTTCTGTATCAGAGGCAAAGATTAACTCATTTTATTCCAAAACTTCCTGGAATGCATAGATGTACTTCTGGATTTCGATCCCCCCAGTACTGTAATATTACACAACAAAAAGCTTTCATCATGCAAAGACGGATACATGAAAGCTTTCATGAAGCCTCATTGATGATTCTTTGTGTGTGTGTGAGTAAAGCAAAGACTTTGGAAAAGGAAAGAAATGAAAACAATAGAAAAAATGGGTGAATATGTTTCACGTTGCATGAATAAGTGCTTGGAAACAATTAAAAATTGCTTAGAACACAGCGATGATAACTTTAGTTGATTTTGTTATTATTTAGGGGCAATGAAAACAATAGCCCAAGAGATGATGGACACTAAGAATACTCTGTACATGTCTCAGGCTGGGGGCAGGTGCCTGCCACGGCACAAGGAGGGCCATGGGGGAGGAACCGATGCCAGTCAGGAAGCAGAGAGAGGAGACTGTGCCCAGGAGTCTGGTGGAGCTGGCAAGCAGGGTGAACAGGTAGGGGAGCGGCGGGGTTGGATATTTTCAGCAAGCTCTGAGGAGTCTAGTGTCTCGTCTTGACCCTGAGATGATTGGTGCAGCCAGACAGTGTAGGTACGTTCCTTTGGAATCCTGTGAGAAATTCTTTTACACATCCTGTTGAGGCTCTTTTAAAGTCAGCAGAAAGCTGCCTTGCCTAACCTTATGTGGCACAACTCCAGGTCACCAGAGCTTAAGGGAACAAGGACAGAGAAATCTGTGCTGCCCACATTGGGTCTTGGAGACAGAGGCGTGGATTTGTTTCCCCTTGCACTTGAAATTCACTGGGTGCCCAAGTGACTTTGGTGATTGGAAGGGAAGAGGTAAAGAAAGGCTTGAGGTGCCTGACAGGAAGCTGGGTGGGGGCGCTTCTGCAGCAGGGAGAAGCACTGAGGTGTTGAATCCTCTATTTGGAGAGCAGTACATTCAGATGTGAGCTGAAAATAACAATAGAGCATATTTTATCAAGAAAGGAGCCATGAGTCAGGGGTGGAAAATAGCAAGGTAGTAAAATTGTTAGAGAAATTGTTCTGTACCATCATGATCAGGCCCCTATTTAGTTTACAAAGGGAAGCCTCTTTTACGTTGTGCCTATCAAAGAGTGAGCAATCAGCTTCTATTGTGCTCCTAGCTCTGCCTCTCACAGACAGGAGGATCCGCAGGTGTTGTTACACCAGTCATGAATTCCACCACTCAGATAAGCCCGGTGATGTTCAGTAGACGCACCTTTTCTCTCTAGCCTGCTGGCCCTCAATTTGCCCCTCACAGGAACAAAGACAGCATTAACTACCAGAAAAGAGAATCAGGAGGACCGTCCTAATGGAGAGATGAATATACTTGATGCTGACAAATAGGAAAACTGGAATTTCTATTCTAAAATCTGAATAAAAGCTAAGACATTGACGGTGCAATATAGTGTTCTTACATATTCAGATCTTCATCGTTTTAAATCTTAGGAGAGGAAAAAAATAGGATAAATTTGTTGAAAGCAACGTGCGATCCATATCTAAAAGCCCTAGCCCCCGTGTGGTTGAGGACTGGTCCACACTGACATTAGTTACCACATAAACACTGTTTAAAAACTCAACATGAAGCATGATTTAGCAAGACTAACACTTTTACTATCACCTGGTTTATGTTACTAACCAAAATATCATCTACTGGCTTCCCAGGAATTATAATATTATAATCCCACTTTTGCATAATCTGTGCATTATCAACACACAATATTAATTGTTAACATATAATATACTATTATATTTTAAAAATCAGTATAATTTATAACATTAATAAATAAATACTAAATATAGTTGATGTTTATAAGGTATATAATACAATGTTTTACATGATTATATTGTTTTATATAAGAGTTTTACTTACTTTTTCTAACCCACACCTTGATACAGGTCATTCCTTCAATAATCCACCCAGCTCCTGGCCCAAGCCTTCACTAGCAGATTGCTATGCTCTTGAGAGTCTCCTAGTGAGGGCTGTTACTTCTATCACAGCATTGATTATCTTTAATTATTTTTAATAGTTTCTTATTTTTGCCTTTTCTACCACTGAAGCCCTAGAATGCTGGTGCTAAATTCGTTTTTCTCCATGTCTTTAGTGAATGAACATATAAATTACTTCTGAAATGAATGTTTTCAGAGCACAATGATATTTTAATTGCATAAAATCAAATCTTAATTCATATTGCATTTATTTCTCAAAATACTTGTAGCAATCTCTATTTTTGCTGCTTTATGTAGTCATTCTGCCAAAAATTCTAATTCACTGTGAAGCATTTACAAAGACAGGATCCTGGGAAAGGTGAACATATATTGTGTTAGGAGGAAGATACTATGTGTTTCAGGCCTCAAACTTTTTCAATAATGAGTCCTTTACACTGACATATTTTAAAAATAACCAGATCACAGCAAGGTAGCATTGCCCAAAGAACAACAAGAATAAACAAAGAATAATAACAAATCCCAAAAGACAATAGATAGGAAAGTTGTCATGTGCAGACTTCAAGATAAATATACTTACAATACTTAAAGAGATAAAAGACAAGTTTGAGAATTTATTCAAAGAACTGGAAACCATGACGAAGATGAAGAATTTCAGAATGAGTAAGTGCAGAAACCTACAGCTCACATCCTATTTAATGATGAGGAAGTCAAAGCGTCCTGCTGAGACCAGGAATGAAGCAAAGATGTTCCCTCTCACTGCTGCTTTCCAAGACCACACTAGAAGTCGAGCTAATCAGTAACAGGAGGAAGGAAGCAGTTCATACAAATTGGAAAGAAAGAAAGAAAACTGTCTTTGTTTGCCAATGGCATGATCGTCTGTGTAGAAAATCTGAATCAACACCAACAACAAAATCTTCTGGAAGTAACAAGCCAGTAAGATAAAAAACTAACATATAAAGTTCAACCACTTTCCCAGAAACCATCAATGAACAAGTGGAATTTAAAGTTAATACCATTTATATTAGCACCCTCCAAAATAAAGTGTTTTTGTTAGATTAACATCTAACAAAAACACACATAAGATCTATGTGAGGAAAACGATGAAGCTCTGATAAAAGAATTACATATATGGAGATAGTTCATGTTCATGATGAGGAAGGTTCGATGTTGTCAAGAGGCCAGTTCTTCCCACCTTAGTCTAGCAATTCAGTGCAATCCCAAACAAAATCCCAGCAAGTTACTTTATGAATTTTGGAAAACTGATTCGAAAGCTTGCGGGAAAAGGCAAAAGGTATGGCATAGCCAATATAATATTGAAGCAAAAATACAGTCAGAGGACGGACACTATCCAACTCCAAGATTTATTATAAAGCAAAGTAATCTAAATAGTGTGATATTGGCAAAATAATAGACAAATAGAGCAGTAGATCAGAACAGAGAGACAGACCCACAGTTCTTTGACAAAGGAGCAAAAGTAATACAGTAGGGGGAAATATTCTTTCTAATAAATGATGCTATGACAACTAAACAGCCACATGCAAAGAAAATTTTTTAAAAGAATATGAGTCATAGATATAAATACAAAATGCCAAGCTAAAAGCCTCATAGGGTATAATGTAGGAAAAAATATAAATGCTCATGGCTAAGGAGGTGACTTTTTAGATAAAACACAAAAGACACAATCCATGAAATAACCGATACGTTGGACTTCATTAAAATAAAAAACAAATCTCTTCTGTGAAAGTCAGTATCAAGAGAATGGAAAGAAAAGCCACAGACAAAATATTTGCAGAAGATACACTGTTCCTGATAAAGGACTGTTACCTGATATATAAAGAGAACTCATAAAACTGAACAATAAGAAAACAGCCCAATTGCTGGGAATACCAAATGGAAGAGACTTTTTGCAAATGACAAAGGCAGTTTGGCAGTTTCTTACAAAAATCCTCAGCACCACATAAAAAGTAAATAAATAAAAATATTGTGTCCATCTACAACTAGAAAATTTTTTTTTAATTTTAAAAAGCAATACACTTTAAAACTTGACTAAGTATTTTAACAGACATTTCTCCAAATATGTAGAAATGACTAATAAACACAAGAAAAGATGCTTAACATCTTTAGTCATTAGGAAAATGAAAATCAAAACCACAATTACATACCACTTTACATCTTCTAGGATAGCTGTTGTGAGAAAAACAGAAAATAACAAGTATCAGCAAGGATGTGGAGAACCTGGGACCCTCATTTGTTGTTGTGGAAATATAAAATTATGTAGCTACTGTAGAAACAGTTTTTTTTTTTATTTCTTCAAGATGTTCAACATAGAGTTATGACCTGACAGTTCCATCCTAGATGTATATACTCAAGAGAATTGAAAACATATATTCTTTGTAGAAACTTCTACATGAATGTTCATAGCAACATTATTCATAATAGGCCCAAAAGTGGAAAAATCCACATATACATCACCTGATGAATGAATAAACAAAATGTAACATATTAAATGATAGAATATTATCTATAAAAAGATATGAGCCAGGTTACAGTGGTGCACACCTGTAATCCCAGCAGCTCAGGAGCCTGAGACAGGAGGATCTAGAGTTCAAAGCCAGCCTCAGCAAAAGCTAGGTGCTAAGCAACTCAGTGAGACCCTGTCTCTAAATAAAATACAAAATAAGACTGGGGATGTGGCTCGGTGGTCAAGTGCCCCTGAGTTCAATTCCCCAGTACCAAAAAAAAAAACAAAAAAACAAAACAAACAAACAAACAAACAAAAAACCTAGTCTCACCATAGTGTCCAGTAATTGTGCTCCTTGGCTTCTTCCTAAAGGAGCCAAAAACATAGGCCCACACAAAAAACCTCTGTGTCGATGTTTACAGCAACTTTGTTCACAATTGCCAAGACCTGGAGACAACCAAGATGTCCTTCAGTAGGTAAATCAATAAAAGGCTGAAGTACATCCAGACAATGAAATACTATTCAGCATTAAGAAAATGAGCTATCACGCTATGAAAAGACATGGAGAAAACTTAAGTGCATATCACTAAGTAAAGGAAAGCAATCTGCAAAGTCTTCCTACTGGACATGTCCAACCAAAGGGATACTAGAGGATATCCAAATGGCCAACGAGAACAGTAAGGTCATTTAATTCTGCTATTCCTCAGGAGATAAGAACTCAAGTTTCAGTAAGATAAGACTATCCATACCTGATGATGGTTAAAATTTAAAAGATTGACAAGATCAAGTTCAGGTGAAAATGTTTAACAGTAGGAATTCCCAGATAATAAGGAGCAGAAATTCATATAATCACTGTTTTTTCATGTAACAAAGCACTTTGACTTCTAGACATATGCTTGATAAAAAAGAAAAAACCCTCTGTGCATATTGATTAAAAGACATGTATGTGAATTTGGTAAGCTCCCCAAAGTGGAAATAACCTAAATATGCCTCAGCTGCAGTACTGCATAATAAGACAGCATTATCAAAATATGGAATGATAAAGTTTAATAAAACAGTAACCTACCTACACTATACTCAAGTACTTGGGTGAACAAGTCCATAAGCCATGTTTGGTGGTGCACACCAGTCATCCCCGTGACTCGGAAAGCTGAAGCCAGAGGATCATGAGTTCAAGACCACAACTCCTCTACAGTTGTACAGGCCAGGTCATTTAGTCCCAGCAGCGAAAAAGCTGACTAAAACAGGCCCCAAACAACTTAATGAGACCCTGTCTCAAAATAAAAAATGAAAAGTAAAAAGGGCCGGGGATGTGGCTCATTGTTTAAGTGCCCCTGTCTTCAATCCCCCATACCAAAAAAATAAAGAAATAAAAATTAAAAAAGGAAGAAATGAAATTACAAGTTAAGCAAAACAAAACCGTAATGTTTACAGATGATTAATTAAATGAAATACTAAAGGAAATGAGGTAAACTAGAGCCCTAAACGTCTGAGGAAATCACAGTAGAGAGGGGGGAAGTGGGTTGGGAAGGAGATGAGCATAAAATCCCTGTGTTGAGACGAGGTAGTAATTACACCATCACCCAGTGGGAGTAGTTTATGGGTATTAATACACACTAAAGTTTGCTTGGTGATAAGTCAGTAAGCAATACATTTATATTTTATTTTATCCCATGTTCTGTGTATGTTTCTCACAACGAAAAACTTACATGAAAGTATTCAAATTATAAGAAAATGTGCCCTTTTTTTCTACATCAAAACCTTCTGTCATTTCAGAATATGGAAATGAACACACTGAGCAATATCTTAATTCTCCTGTGCATCCATATTAAAACATCTTGTTATGATGATATTGGGTCAACTTTCAACTCATTAAACTTATCTCCCAATTTTTGGACTGACAAGAACATTTGCTAAGTAGTAAGATTATGAGGACATGTGGCTCTCATCACGTACATAACCCATGATTGCACTCATGTCTGCATTTCCCTGCGGAGCCTATGTGCTAATTCTGAATTTAAATCTCCATGCTGAAGACAATGAAGAAATTTTCCAAGAATTGCCACAGCAGCAAATAGAAGATCTTAATCTGAAATGCAGATCTTCAAATTTAGTTGCTATTTACCCAGAATAACCAAGTTGATAGATTTCCTGACAGGTGTTCTAGTATAAGTTTATGAAGTTCTTCTGTCCAATTTTTGCCATAACTTCTGTGGACGTAATAATCAATTCATTTATCTCTCCAAATAGTCACAAATCTTCACAATTGTTGGTTTCTGGTTTTTGAAATACAGATAGTATTTTGATTGTATGATCATGTTCCCATAAAAGACTATTGAAATCAAAATTTTAAAGTTTTCCTTCCTGGATAATAGCTCATCTGGAGTGACAAATTGTATCAAATGTGGACACCCTAAAACCTACAGAATAAACTTTTTTTTTTTGGTTCTTAGAAATGTCCTATACATAGCACGCCCCAAAAATGCATTTTTAGGTTGAGTCTTGACTGTCTTATTACTTTTCTACTTATCAATGCTTATAAATTCCAAAGCTCACCAAAAGGAAGAATAGCATAGCCTACTGTTCCTATGATGTCATCCACATGTCTGAATGTAAAAGTCCCCTCCTGGGCACTGTTGGGAGATCAGTCAGTGCTGTACAGCACACAGTCAAGGTCTTCTCTGGAAGCCCCTCTCTCCAGCACGCATGTGTATTCCAGCACATCGTAGGCATCAGGTAATATTTTCTCAGTCATTTGAGGACCTCTTTATTTTGACCTCCATCCTCTTCCAGTGGCTGAGACTTAGTGGAATCTTCAGCAGACATTTCAGACTTGCTGTAGATCCAACCAGGATATTAAAAAAAAATAAGGTTTTCCATATAAATATGTTTATGACAATATAAGTTATGAAAGTAGGAAAAGTAGTGTTTTCGTTGTTTAAAGCAAAAATCATAAATAAATTTATTTTGTTCAATCACATTTTGCTGCTGTGTGCAATACACTTTCAGGTGTATTCTTTAACTGCAATAAGCATTTTCATCTCTGTGTCTTGACAGTAGTCATCCATCAAAAAAATGCTAATTATATTAGTTTTTGCCTAAGCCATCTCCCTTGGAAGGAATTTTTAAAATGCAGTAGAAGCATTATTATGAATTTACTTAAAGTATTTCATACATTTATTGATGAGAACAGAAAAATAGAGGAAACAACTACCAAAGAATTATTTTTCTTGTCTTTGCAAAAGACAATCTAAACATATATAGAAATAAATGACATAAGCCGGGATATCTTTCCAAATGGAAGAAAAGGATCTCTGAAAGCGGATTCTCTCTTGTGTGAACGACAAGCATGCCGGTTGAACCTGTGTAACCTTTCAAAAGGCTTTATTAATGAGAGAACTGTTTGGAATACGATGGAAGCTCAGGGGAAACTGAAACCTCCCTCAAAAAAAAAAAAAGATATGGTGCAATTTCAAATCCCTTCTCAATGGAGCTGTTAACTGAATTCTACAGCATAGAATGAACTCCTATGTCCAGGTCTACATGCCGCTTTTGATCATGGTTGAAAAGCTTCGATGTTCTTAATGCATTCTTCAGGGAAGGAAATGATGCTAAAGCTCTTACACTATACCTGTGAACTTTGGGTTAACATTTACACAAAAATGGTATTATTCAAGTAGCTTATAATTCTTATCTTCAAGGGAGCGCTGGCACGCAGCCGAGCAGCTCCTCCGTGGTGTGGTGGACACTCACACTAATGTATGCTGGGCCTGGCCTGGGCGTTTTCCCTTGGATCTGAAACTAGGAGGATGTTAACAACCAAGTTTTGGAGCCAACTACCATGTCCTCTCCCCAAAGTGTCCCCCTCCTTGATCCTCTCTCAGAGAATTAGCTGTGTGGCCTGCATGGCTCATTATCTCAAGCAGCACAAAATTGCTAACTTTCCAAACACCCAAATAGAACTCGCAGCCCTTGGCTTTTTCATCCTAGTCTTTATCTTGAGAATCCTAGCCTTCTGGAAAATTGTTCATGAGTACATACTGCTGAACTCATTTTCCTTAGTAGTCATGGCTCAGGATAGAAAACCAATTGAGCTCACATTTATTCTATTGTTTGATTTTCCTAAGGCTAGTCCCCCTGCCCCCAATGCTGATTCTCTGATTTCAGCTGGTATCTAGATACACTCTTTCTCCCAGCTTGAGAATTCATCTAGGCCAAGATCCTAATGTGCTGAAATTCTATTCTCTCTTAAGACTATAAACTAGTATTGCAGTGTCCATAAATATGCAGAATTATCACATGTCAGTTTCAAAACTTGTATTGATTTTTAAATAACTATAGTCCACAGAACTTATATCTCTTGTACCATCTAATTCCCAGTTTTGTTGTTGTTGTTACACATATTTTTAATTTATAATTTAACTAATATGTGACACTCAAAATCACCTGTTGGAACTTATGGCCAGCGAGCCTTTGGAAACTCATGTTAGGAAATTCCCCCGCTGCTTAACTCCCCACATGCAAGCACTGTGCACTCAGCCCAGTCACCCCAGCTGCGGCAGAGACTCCAGCAAGTACATTCTCCGTGCACTTTTCCCTGCCACCATGCCATATCAGTAATATACAATAATGATGTATGATAATCTTTCCCTGATAGAACACCTCTGAAAAATATTTTTCATTTGCAAAGAATGTTTTGATGAGTTATGTGTTGCTGGGTAGCAAGTCACCCTGCAGTTGCATGGTTTAAACACCAACCCTTGAGGACCATGAGTCTACAGGTTTTCTGAGCTGTGCTAAACTGGGGCAGCTTCCACTGTCAATGTTCTACAGTCCGTCAGTCAGTCAGCAGCTTGGATGGAGACTGAGACTGAAAAGGGTGTGTCCTACTTGTCTGGTGGCTGGCAGATATTGACAGACACATGTCTCTTATCCATTGGGGTACCTGGGTTTGTTCATAGGGCAGCAGGTGCAGGAGAGCCCATTTAACAGACCCTGTGAAGGTTATTGATTGTGTCTCATTTCTTATTCTCCCATTAGCCAAAGCAGCCACAGGCTGATGCAGAGCCAAAAGATGGAGAGAAATGCCACCTCTGATGGGAGGCACTTCAAAGGCACATGGCAAGGGCTCAGGTACAGGAAGGGAAGGAGTCTGTGGTCACTGTTGCATTCCTCAGTAAGAGGCATCATGGACGAAGGCTGAGCTGCAAAGCAAACTTAGCAAGTGCCAGGAACTATGCTTGTTACTGCTCATCACAGCAACCCCTGAACAGATATTATCTTTTTTGCTCTACCATGGAGAAAACTGAAGGCTCAGAGAGTTTAAAGACCTTCTTATAAAGGAGGTTTATGCCCAGAGTGAAAGGAATGACCTACTCAAACAGCTGAATTGAGAACAATTCAACACAGGACTAAAGAGGTGTGGGTGAGACTAAGGTGTAACCACGAGATGAACAAGCACACAGGACTAGCTAGGAGGAGGCTTTCGCCCTGTCTCCCAACCCAATGCCTAAAGGAGCAGGGAAACCAGAGCCCAGAGAGAACCCGGGTCTTGACAGGAAACACTGTCAAAACCACAGCGTCCAGGGTGCGCGAAACCCTCAGTGCTCACTCCCCGTGTTCTGCTCATGTCTGTTTGGCCAGAAGCAAGAAGCCTGGACCTGTAGACGTCTGCTTCCCCTGGCACCATGCCAGGGAGGCAAGGCAGGAAGGACAGAGACTAGACGTCAAGATACAAGCACAGAGTGGCCTGCACACTCAAGGTCACAAAAGTCATCAACAGCACAACCCAGAATTGAAACCCCGTCCATGGAGGCTGAATCTAGAACTCCTTTACTCAACTAGCAGATTTAAATTGGGCATTATCAGATTATTTTCTTTGGCAGGTGTTTACATTAATAGGAAAATACTTCCTATCCCTAAAGTTAATTCAATCACATGTATGTTAAAATATTGATACAAAAATATTCACCCAAACTCCATAATTATAGCACAGGGTCCTAAGGAAATGTTCATCATTGCTCTATTTACTAGTGAAACTGTTTCAAACTGAACCCTGCCATAACAAAACCCCTAAAGAAATAAGAAATAATCCTGAAAAGAAATTCTGTTTTCTTACTGTTTTGCCAAATAAAATTGACATTTTAAATAAAACCCCAGAGAAAAATACATAAAGCCACCCAAATCCAGAGTCATAAACTAAGGCTTTTCTATTTATTCCAGTCCTGATCAGCTATAAATATTTTTCATACTGCATTTCTATTAAACACGGAGAGAGCTGACCCTAGGAATAGGGATGGGTTATTTTGCCTGCAATTCTAACCACATCATCTGCATGCTCCGTTGCACTAAATATAATGAAACTTGCTACAGGGGAAGATAGCACAGCCCCAAGAACAAAAAATGAATTTCAAAAAAGGCAACATTACCAGGCTATGCAATCCAAACCTTCCACTGCAGGGCAAACAGGTTGAAAAATGACCTTTCCACAGCCGGTGAAATAGCAAAGTGTTTTTGTTGCCTTCTCAACTGCTGTCTGTCTGGGTGGAAGCACAGGGAGATTTCCCCCGTGGAAAGCTGCCACTTTACCAGGGAAGCAGTTTTTCACCAGCAAATTCTCTGACGGGGACAATTGCTAGTTTGATAGAGCACACGCTAGGGTGCAATTGGGCCTGTCAGAAGTATTGTGGGTCACAGTCTGAGGACGGGAAACACAGTTTCCAAACATAGAAATGCCCCATCTTGGGGGCATGCAGCAGCGAGGACAGGGTTCAAAAGCACATCAAGAAAGTGTTGCCAAGGAGGGAGATTCAGCTCTCCGGAGAGCGCCAAGCTCCTGGAAAACCAGCTTCCGTGATCACCCTAATAATGTCTATCGTGGCAAAGGGCTTTACAGTGCTTCATTTTGATCCTCATAGAAATCCTCTAAGGTGTGTAAAGAAGAGTTTTAGGGATAAGCAGCCACAGACTTGGAGGTCAGGTGACTTTTCCAAGGCATCCAGACCCTTTGGCTCCTCGTCAATGTTTGCCCCGGGATGCTCCAAGCCTTGGCAGGCTTCCTTCCAACCTTGCAAGTTGGCCCTTCCTTCGCTTAGTGCAACCCAGACCAGCCAGCTGCCTAACCCTGGTGTCAAAACCTTGAAGTCTCCTTCAACCTAATATTCATTAAAAAGACACGCGGGACATTTGCTTTCCAAAACTGTCTTGTTTTCTACCTTGCTCATTCCTTCTCCTCTTCAATTTATAGGAAATCCTAATAAAAATAGCAAAAGAAATGATCATTGGCAATTTAAATGCAAAATTAATCCTGGGATGAAAGAATATAGTATGAATTATAGAAGTATAAAATAACTTTACAGGGCAAGTGTCTAGAATCTTAGGCAACAGAACAATTCAAAAGTTTGTATAATTAAGATTCCTATAATTCATCCTTACATTTAATAAAAAAATTAAGTCCTTTAGATATTGCTTAGCAGCAGACCACCTTTTGTTCATGGAGAAGATAGCATTTAAAATGAACATTTCACGGTGTCTTAACGGCTTAGCAAACCTGAAGGGATATCTTCCCCAAGATTGCTTTGATCCAGGATAGGTATTTATAATATGCAGCAGAGGACATTGACCATTTAAGAAAAATGAGATAAACCAGATATTGTTTGAATTCCCATGAAGTCTCAAGGATGGAAGAGTAAATTTCTCTCAACTGTTTTCCTTTGGCATTTTTATTCACTCTTCACCACAGTTGGTGCTGGGTTGGGGACAGTAGGAAAGACTCCAGTGGACACCCACCTCCTTTCTGCTTCCACAGTGCTGCAGCCTGGGCTGGGACAGGTGCCAGGGGAAGGACAGGCCTTCGGTCCTCTCCCTGCTCTTGTCTCCCCACTCAGGAAGGGGGTCTGGGAGGGGGCCAGGTGTGAAAGTAGCTCCCAGGGCGCCTTGACCAGCTAGTGCCAGCGTCATGAAGAAGGTTAGGTGGGAATCACCTGGCACTTGGGTATTTGTGTTTCCTTTCCTCCACCCGACACGCCGGGACCCCGATACCTTCATGCAGCCCCTGGCTGGCAAAACCAAAGGTGTCATAGCTCCCTCTCCTTAGCAATCGAGACTGCCCTCTGCAGAAAACCAAACTCCGTTCCTGTTAACAGTCTTCCGTTCCCAAAGTGATTGATAATTCCTACCCCGAGCCCCTCTGCTCTCTGAGAGGTGTTTAATAACGGAAGATATTTCTGGAAACATGAAAGAAATGTATCTGGGTTCCCTGGTGGAGACATGGTGAGATGGAGGTGTCAGAGCCTGAGCCCCTCTGAAGATGCACCAGAATGTCACTCATTCCAGAGCTTCCCCAGTCACCACCCGTCACCACAGGGCCACTGCTGGGCTGGGCAAGTGCCTCCAATACGATGAGTGACACATCAGTGTGAGCTGAATCAGAAAAAGCCAATGAGAACTGGGTCCCAGGAGAAGGTCTCTGAGGCCCGTGCTTTCCTCCTGTGTTGGGTGGAGCTGGAAAGCGTCCTGGGCTTGTTCTAAAAGCACTACCTCTAAACCTACAGATGCAGAAGAACCCCCTAGAGCCTTTGTTTAAAATATGGATTCAGTTGCTGTTAGCAGAAATCTGACGGAATTCAAATATATGAAACAGAAGACGCCCATCAGAGGAGGTGGAATAGGGAGTGGAGGATTCGGGAAGAGGCCACACACCCTCAGCAAGCTCCCGTGGCCTCCTCTGGCCTCTCCCTTCACAGCTGGACGTCTGACACTGGGCCTACTGCTCTGCGTCTTCCAGGTTCCGTCACGCATGGGGGAGGAGGTGACTGCCACCAGCCCATGGCTGAAGTTAGAACGAGTACACTCGGGCAGACTGTGGAGGGGGGGGGGGCCACAAAGCAGATGCACAGAACGCACCGTGAGGATGGGAACTTGAAATTAATTCCTGTGTTTGAGATCTGGCCCTTTCCCTCCTCTGCTTTTGAACTCTGCTCAGTTCTTTCTGCCTCCTTGAGCCTTTCCTGTCCTCAGGATATAGCCAACATGTTCACTGAAAAGCTGTTTATCTCACTCCTTGAGGATTCGGTGTCACCATGGATCCCTGGCCCTTCCCATCATCTTTCTGTCTTCCTCCTCTTGTTTATGTGCTGCTGTCTCTCACTCCGTGCCTTCCTCCAGCTTCTCAACCAGCATTAATCTCACCTCAACAATGATGTTAGCCTACCCACACTCCTCACTTCAGGAGCAAACGACCACAGCGGAAAGGATACTGGTGCCCGAATACGCCTTGCCCTGGCGACCCTTTCTTTATCATCAGGCTCTGTCCTGCTGTTACAGAATACCGCCTGCTCAGTGGCTTATCAACAACCAACATTCCACATAGTCCCGGAGCCTGGGAAATCCAAGACCACATGCTGCCAGGTCTGGTGTCTGGTGAGATCCTAGCCTCAGACAGTGCCTTCAGGCTGTGTGCCACAAGGTGGGGACCACGCAAGCTACCTGGGCGCTTTGCCTATCAGAGCATGGTCCTGGGCAGAGGGCTCCGCTCTGATGGCCTCTCACCTCCCAAGGCCTCACTCCTCACACAATTCAGTTGGGAATCGAGTTCAACACGTGGATTCTGAGGGAACAGGAACACTCAGACCGCAGCTGACTGTCCTCCGAAGTGACAGAAATCTAGACCCAAGGAGCCCCTTCCAACGAATGTCCCCGGATGCGCTCAACATCTCTAAGAATCTATGTTTGGTTTGGGCTCTTTCCGCAGCTTTCTGACAAGACAAGAGCCTCTCTATATGCACTTGCTTCCATGCCTTCAAGGGTCTCCAGAGGCCAAAGCAACGCTGTAGAGGAGTTAGGGCCAAACAGGCAGAAACTTAGGGAAAATGATTTGCACCCAAATTCATGTAGACTGTAGAACTAACTTGAGGACTATGAAAATTTAAGACCACAGTAAATGAAAACCTTTGCTGGTTAATTTTCATGAATAATGGAATGAGGATGTTACTATTAGAAACTGTAAATGTTTTACAATGGTACCAGGTTCAAGAATATAACATTACTTGGGTAAGAAAGTGTAGGTTCTTGGTGCAGCCAATTTGGAAAGCAGTCTGGAGATTTCTTGGAAAGCTGGGAATGGAACCACCATTTGACCCAGCTATTCCCCTTCTCGGTCTATTCCCTAAAGACCTAAAAAGAGCCTGCTACAGGGACACTGCTACATCGATGTTCATAGCAGCACAATTCACGATAGCAAGACTGTGGAACCAACCTAGATACCCTTCAATAGACGAATGGATAAAAAAAAAAATGTGGCATTTATACACAATGGAGTATTACTCTGCATTAAAAAATGACAAAATCATAGAATTTGGAGGGAAATGGATGGCATTAGAGCAGATTATGCTAAGTGAAGCTAGCCAATCCTTAAAAAACAAATGCCAAATGTCTTCTTTGATATAAGGGGAGTAACTAAGGACAGAGTAGGGATGAAGAGCATGAGAAGAAGATTAACATTAAACAGGGGTGAGAGGTGGGAGGGAAAGGGAGAGAGAAGGGAAATTGCATGGAAATGGAAGGAGACCCTCAGGGTTATACAAAATTACATACAAGAGGAAGTGAGGGGTAAGGGAAAAATATTACAAGGGGGAGAAATGAATTACAGTAGAGGGGGTAGAGAGAGAAGAGGGGAGGGGAGGAGGGATAGTAGAGGATAGGAAAGGCAGCAGAATACAACAGACACTAGTATGGCAATATGTAAATCAATGGAAGTGTAACTGATGTGATTCTGCAATCTGTATACGGGGTAAAAATGGGAGTTCATAACCCACTTGAATCAAACTGTGAAATATGATATGTCAAGAACTATGTAATGTTTTGAACAACCAACAATAAAAAAAAGAAAGTGTAGGTTCTCATTGCACCACAAACACATGCATCACAATATCAGATGGTACCTCTTTAATATATGCAATTTTTATACTCTATGTATCAGTTAAGAAAACAACTAACAATTCTATTAAAATACTAAGGCATCTGAAAACAATAAGAAGACAAGGCAGATTCTTTATTTTCTCTATATTTCTATTTCTTCTGACCCTTTGCCTTCTAACTTCTCTTTCTAACTTCCTCCCGCTGGAAAGAGATATTAACTTGCCCTTTTGAAAAAGTTGACTCATCTTGGCATTAGACTTTCTTCTGCCCCTCCTTCCAAGTTTGACGTGTGAACACATAAAAGACTCACATGGCCTTCTGGAGTAACAGGATCCTTGGATCCAAGCTCATGAGGCCTTCATGGGATATGCTGGTACTTCACCTGAAACCACGACCCTGACCAGTCTCCTCAATCTTAGAAGTCCTTATACTCTCCTCTTCCCAACCCCAGTCCTCCCCAGAGAGTTCCAAGATCCCTACACACAAACTAGGATGGAGAAGTTTGGCTTTCAACTCATCTCTCTGGGAACCAATTAATTTTACCTTCCTGCTTCCTCTGAAAGACATCAGGACATAGAAACCACATCCACTAAGGTCCGACTCTCTTCCTTTTCCTGGTCCATAGTTGAGAGGTCTAGAAGGAACAGGTCAACTCTCAAGTCATGTCCAAATTTCTATCTAGCTATGCCTTATAGTAAAATTGATCTGGTCATCCAGACCTAGCATTTGAAAATTCACAAACATCTGCCTAGCCAGTAACTCAACTCTTACTCTGAATTTCAGAAGCAAAATATCGGTTTCATATTTCTTTTGCTGTAGGAATACCTCCCAAGCAAATGAAATCCTTAGTATATTAGGGGGAAAGATTCCACAATGCTTTGTCAGTAGAGGAAATTACCTGTTGTGCTGGTAAAAGAGTTAGCCAAAACACTGAGGTAAACTTCTCCTGCCCCTGGTCAGTCCTGCCTCGTCCGCAGCTATGTCTGGGGAGGATGTGGCTCCTTGGGTCCAGGGATCAAGGGGATCCTCTTGCCTTCTCTACGGGCTGACTCAGGGACTGAAGGCCTCTGTGGATCTCAGCAGAAAGAACTCCCAGAGCAGTGCTGGGAGCAAAGCAAACCCCAAAGCAGAAATAAATTCCTCTTTTCATCTCCGTCTCTCTTCGTCCTTCGATTTTTCAGTCACCATTGCTTTGTCAATGACAGCAACTGCAGTGGCTCCCACTCATCACTCTTTAGCTCCCCGGTTTGGGAAAACAGATTTTCACGAGCTTCGAGGAGGGTTGGAGAAGTTAGAAGGCCAATATAGACGTGCTGTATTAGAGTTCTTTAGAGAACAGAACCAGTAGAGGAGAGACACAGAGAGGTGGCCGTGATCTGCATACAGACATACAAAAATATAAAAAGACACTTGTGCATATGGACATATATATGTCTATGTATATATGTAAATTTTGATCTGAGTATGAGAAGACAGACTGCAGGTCTGGATCAGAATTCCTGACAGAGACCAGCAGGAACATGGTGGTGAAGGCCCAGATGAGCATGATTCATTGAGAAAATGCCAGTGGTGTAGCCAGGCTGGAGGGGTAGGGGTTATCCATGGAGTAGGACAGAAGCTGACACTTCTGTGTCAGAAAAAGGTATTTACAAGGATTCCCACATGTTGCCCTTGGGAAATGGAAGAGAGATTCATTTGTTAATGTACAAAACAAAATGCAAAGGAGCAGCCTGGATAAAAAGTTCATGTTATCAGTTTGAGATATTTTCACTTTTAGTTGCTTGGAAAATACCACATAGTTGGAAATAAAGGTTCAGAAACTCAGACGAAATGCCAACAGCAAATAGTGGTAGTTAAACTCGTGACCGTGGATGAGTGGCCAGGGGAAAAACAGAAAGACGGAAGGTTGACCAACAGTGGAACACTAGAGCACAGTGAAATTCAATGAGTAAACACAACAGCAGAAATAGTGAATTACAGTAGGTGAATTCACTTCAACCAAAGACTGCATTTTCTAAATCAAACCTAACTTTGTTATTTCATGTTCCTTGTCCTACTAAAGCACTGAAATTTTGCGTGGCTTCTGCATTTTGACCATTATATGAATCAGTGTTATGAAAGTATTTTGCCCCCTGTTTATCTGTCCTGGTTATTATTTTTCTATCTATATATCTGCGTTTTCAGTAAAAAGGAAACTTTTTCAAAACATTAACTAGGATGGGCTTGGCAAGACTTTACATTTTTTTCTTCACAATTAGAATGAGCCATAGGTAAAGGAAGTGATTTCAATTCATTTTACAAAAGGAAGTAGCTGGGCCCTACTAAGCCAAGGGAAATTTCCACTGTGATCTGTTTAAACACCAAATCCAAAGACATTGCCCCAACTGTGAGAACAAATAATGGGATCAGGGTCTATGAAGCAATACATGGGAAGAAAAGATAAAGAAAACGCATCTTCCTCAAATTACACAAGAACAAAGGGGCTCTGAAAGTTTTATTGCAAGTTCTAATAAAAGCTATCAAAGAGCAGAATCCTTCAAAGTGAAGGAAGAAAAGAGAAAAATAAGGATGAAATAAATATGCTATGATGAGGAAAATAAATTTGATGATTTTTTTCAGAAACCTGAAAGGGTATGACAATACAGAAGGAGGAGGAAGGTAGATGATCAATAGGGAGACACACAACAAGAGAAAAAGGGAATGTCCAACTACAATCGCCAAAACCATTGGAGGCAAAATCAAGAGTAAGGAATATTCTTGGCAATTCCTAAACTTCTTGAATCTGAAAATTTATATCTGTCATCAAATTTGGGAATTGGGAGCCATTATTCCTCTAGAATTTTTCCCCCTGTTTTCTTCTGGAATTTCAGGCACATGCATGCAACATGAGCTGATCTCTACCCAAAGGTTTCTATGGCTATGTTCATTTTATAGCAATCCTTTCCCACTGTGTTCTTAAGAGTGAATAATCTCCATCAGTCCCTAGTCAAGACTTTCCTCAATCTTCTCCACTCTTATCTCAAAATCATTCTGTGATTTCCGCTTTTTGTTATTTCAGATACTAACTGTATTTTTTCAATTCTGGAGTTTCCATCATGTTGCCTTAGTGTGCTCTCCATGGTGTCAGTCTCCTCTCCGTGATGCCTTCGGGTACTCTCCATGACGCCTTATTCCACTCTCCATGATGCCTTAGTCTACTGTCCATGATGTCGTAGTCCACTCTCTATGATGCCTTAGTCTATTGTTCATATTGCTCATAGTTTCTTTGCACAGATCAATGTTTAAATCAACAGAGCTCTTAAACAGTAACCAATCTTTCCATAGCTGCTTATAAAACGTAAAATGTCAGCATTGATAAGTGACACTAAATAGTTAAACCTTTAATGGAATAAAAGTGTTAATTGATGTAAGACGCTCTGAAGAAAAGTTGTGCTTTTAAGAGTTCCATTGCTTTCTATAATTAAACATTAAATTTTAAATTCTGGATAGAAACACCACAGAGTTTTCAGGAACATGCCCCTGCTCTGCTCCATTCCAGGCAATTTTAAATGTCTGTGGGCATGGAGGATAAATATTTGGTTATTAAATATGTACACAATATTTCAGAGCTTGAAGTGA